>NW_024081042.1:412186-819205 GCF_003009895.1 Hyaena hyaena
GGGGGGGGGGGGGGAGACAGAGAATCCAAAGCAGGCTCTGTGCTGACAGCAGTGAGCCCAATGTGGGGCTTGAACTCATGAACCATGAGATCATGACCTGAGCTGAAGTCAGATGCTTAACCAACTGAGCCACCCAGGTGCCCCGACCAGCCAGAACTTTTATATTACATTAAGTATTTCTGGAGAAATGTACCAATATGTAGATTCTTCTATAACTTTAAGATGTTTTTGCTTTGGAAACTGTTTCTTAATTTATTCTTAAACTAAGCACTGAAGGAATGGTTTTACTCAAAATCACACAATATACAGTGAAATAGCAAAAAATAGAACTTATCTATATATCTAAACTCCTATTCAAGGAAGATCACCATGACTTACAGAATGTCTTAAAAGGAGGTAGACTGCCCATCTATTGAGTGTCTAGCTTTCTACCGCACATGAGGCACTGTTGAGCAGCATATACAATATATAAAATTTGATGTACTTTAATTGAAAATCTAGCATGTAAAAAGGATGTGGGAGTGTCTGAGAAGAAACATAGTAAGTATATTAATCAAATGCAGACTATAAATAATTGCTAAGGGGATGTGGAAAATGAAGTGATTTAAAACTAGATTGATAATGGATAGAGGTTCACTGGAAAGGGTAAATTTCATGTAGAGTTTTTAAAGTGGTAATGGATTTGGATTGCCAGAGAGAAAAGGTAACCATTCATTCATTCAGCAAATATTTATTGAGTTCTCACTATGTGCCATGTGCTAGGCACTGTTGACAGCAATGAGGATAGAGCAATCCACAAAACTATTGCAGAGCAGCCACAGGCATTTCATTTCCCAGGCATGATACTTGAATAAGAACAGACAACACAAATATGAGAGTAGAGAGAAATGAAAGAGAAAGGAAAAGAACTAGTAATGGGCTTGTAGTAGAAGGCCTTAAACGCTAGGATGTTTTCTAAATGGGAGAAAGATGTTTGGTGCATTGAACTCCTTTGGTCACTGCAGTCAGAACAAACTGCTTTTTTCCCATCTGTTGGTCAGCTCTCCTAGTCTCCTAGATAACTTTATAATGACCGGGATAACACAAACAAAATAAATACTGCATACATAAAGATTCCCAACTGAAGTGGGTGAAAAGCAAAAAGGGAAAGAAAGCAAAACGTTGAATTTTATGTCTCCTTTTATCTTTCCATTGGTTATTATATAATCAGTGTCTTCCTAGCAACACTCTCCCATTCAGTAGATGTCTAGGTTGTGATTCAATTCCTGAAGGTTCTGCTCTTCTCCTTTCCTTCTAGGTGGAATCACTGAAAGGAAAGGAGATTCTATTTATATCCCCCTTTTTTTTAGTCAATCAGATGTTCCTTATTCACCTAGCAATACTTCTCTACAGAGTGTTTGATGAAAAGTGTTTTATGTTATGTATAAGCTAGTGGGAAAAGGGGTAAGACATGAAGGGGACTAAGGAAAATACCAAAAGGCTGTAATGCAATACAAGGCAAGGCAATGTAATGCAATGCAGCATAACACAATCGCCTAGAATACAAACTTGACACTTAAGACCTTTGAATTAAATGGGCATATCTCCTACACTAGTAACCATAATCTAAAACACACACACACACACACACACACACACACGCTCACAGGAAAGGAAGATTTCATGGAAAAGCAAAAAATTCCTCCAATTCAATTTTAGGGATATAGGAACACATCTGTTTAATTCTACTTATAGAAGTGCATTGACAAGTTACTAGCTTTAATATTAGCCTGAAAAGATCCTTCAAAGTCACACATTGAATTTCTTAGTTTCAAGAGAAACAGCTACACTATGAATATTGAAAATGGGATTGTCAAGACAAAGCAATAAATAGTTTTTGATTATTGATGCTATATATCTATATATAACTTCTAACCTATAGTCAACAAACATGCCAGACAACACATTGAGTGGTAAAAAGGCTACGGGAGAAGTGGATCATAGTCTGAGCTATTAGTTATCAGTAGAATTATAGCATCAGTCCTGCTATTTAACCACAAATCTAAATGGAAGCAATCTAGTATAGAAGAGTATATATTCTGGAATAAAACAAATTTGAGTTTAAATCTTGACCTAACTTACAAATTCTGTAACTCTGGAAAATTTGCTGCCTTTGTGAGTCACAGTTCTTTCATTTTGTAAACTGTAACTAAAACTCTACCGCCTAATTGATGTCATGAAGATCTATTAAAATAAGACTTTCCAGGTTCAAATCTCAGCTCCCTCACTCAGAAGTTGTGAGACTTAATGCCTCATTTTCCTCATCTGTATAATAAAGATAATAATAGTCCCTATACCTCAAAGCATTGTGAGGACTTAACACCTTAGTATATTATTTTTTTTTTCTATTTGAGAGAGAGCGAGCACAGGAATGGGGGAAAGGGGTAGAGGGAGAGAGAATCTTAAGCAGGCTCCGAGCCCAACATGAGGCTTGATCCATGACCCTGAGATCATGATCTGAGCCGAAATCAAGAGTAAGTGGCTCAACCAACTAAGCAATCCAGGTGGCTCCAACACCTTAATGCATTTAACATGCATATAGAAAATGATATATTTACATATACCTTAATTCTTACTTAAAGCACCTACCTAGTACTTGCCCCTTAGTATGCTTCTAATAAATGTTAATTCCCTTTTATATTTCAATTGAAGTTATTTTCCCAATATACGTTTAAATGTATTTAGCTTAATAAAATTTTACTAAGGTAGAATTGATATCCAATAAACTGCACATACTTAAGGTGTACAACCGATAACTTTTTTTTTTACATTTGTATTTTATTTTATTTTTTTTAATTTTTTTTATTTTTATAATTCTTTTTTTTTTTTTTACAAATAGTTTATTGTCAAATTAGTTTCCACATAACACCCAGTGCTCATCCCCACAAGTGCCCTCCTCCATGCCCATCCCTCCTCCCCCCCCCTCCATCAGTCCTCAGTTTTTGTCAGCATTCAAGAGTCTCTCATGGTTTGCCTCTCTCCCTTTCCCCCACCATTTCCACCCTTCTTTTCCCGGTTGGTCCTCTGTTAAGTTCCTCCTAGTCCTCCTATAAGTGCACACATATGATATTTGTCCTTCTCTGCCTGACTTATTTCGCTCAGCATAACACCCTCAAGGTCCATCCATGTTGCTACACATGGCCAGATTTCATTGTTTCTCATTGCATGTAGTATTCCATGGTATAGATAAACCACATCTTCTTGATCCATTCATCTGTTGATGGACACTTAGGCTCTTTCCATGTTTTAGCTATTGTGGAGAGTGCTGCTATGAACATTGGGGTACATGTGCTCCTATGCATCAGCATTTCTGTATCCCTTGGGTAAATTCCTAGCAGTGCTATTGCTGGGTCATAGGGGAGTTCTATTGTTAGTTTCCTGAGGAACCTCCACACTGTTTTCCAGAGGGGCTGTACCAGTTTACATTCCCACCAACAGTGTAGGAGGGTGCCCGTTTCTCCACATCCTCGCCAGCATCTCGAGTTCTCTGATTGGCTCATTTTAGCCACTCTGACTGGTGTGAGGTGGTATCTCAGTGTGGTTTTGATTTGTATTTCCGTGATGAGGAGCGATGCTGAGCATCGTTTCATGTGTCTGTTGGCCATCTGGATGTCCTCTTTGGAGAAGTGTCTGTTCATATCTTCTGCCCATTTCTTCACTGACAACCGATAACTTTTAACATGTACAATTGATACAGTTGATAAGTTTAAACATCAAATGTTTCAATTTATCCCTCTGAAACCATCACCAGAATAAGAATGAACATATCCATCAAGCCTAAGAATTTCCCCTGCCTTTTTATAATCCCCCACTTTTATAATCCCTCTCTCCTAGTACCTCTCTCCCCAAGCAACGACTGGGCTCTCTGCCTTTTGTTTTTAGTTTGCATTTTCTAGAGTTTTATATTTTCTTTCCTTTGGTCACTCAGAATACTGTTTTTAGATTCATCCATACTGTTGTATATAACAATACTTCATTACCTTTTAATGCTGAGTATTACATTGCAAAAATATATCACAATTTATCCATTTATCTCTTGATGGACATTTGGGTCATTTCAAATTAGAGACTGTTAAAAAGAAAGCAACATGAACATTCATGTACAGATCTCTATAGGAACATATGCTTTATTTTCTTGGGGAAATACCTAGAATGAAATACTTTTCAAGAAACTGCCAAACTGTTTCCAAACTGATTATATCATTTTATATCCCTACTAGGAGTATATCAAAGTTCTAATTCCTCCACATCCTTAACAACACTTTTCATTTTAGCCATTCTAAAAGATATGTATACATATTTTGTATATGCCAGTTTCTCCATCATGGTTTTACTCTGTGTTTCCCTAAGATTAATGAGGTTAAATAAAGTTGAACATCTTTCCATGTGCTTATTTGCTATGTGGGTATCTGTTTGGTGAAGTTATTGTCCAAGTCTTTTGCCCACTTTTTTGAGACTTGTTTTCTCATTGTTGAATTTTGAGAGTTTGTTACATTTTTTAAAACCTTAATTTATTTAAGTGATATCTATGGCCAATGGCCAACGTGGGGCTTGAACGCATGACCCCAAGATTAAGAGTCAAAAGCTCTACAACTGAGCCAGCCAGGCACGCTGAGAGTTTGTTACGTTCTTGATACAAATCCTTTATTACATGCTTTGCAAATATTTCTCTCAGGCTGGGACTTGTCTTCTTTAGCAGTGTATTTTAAAGAACAGAGTTTGTAAAAATGTGGTTAAGTCCAATCTCTCGATTTGTTCCTTTGTAGACTGTGACTTTGTCACATCTAAAAAATCTTTCTGTAACTCAGAGTCACAAAAATTTTCTTAACGCTGTCCTCCAGAAATTTAAAAAACAATTTTTTTAAGTTTATTCAGTTTTGAGAGACAGAGAGACAGAGCACAAGCAGGGGAGAGGCAGAGAAAAGGAGACACGGAATCTGAAGCAGGCTCCAGGTTCTGAGCTGTCAGCACAGAGCCCAACGTGCGGCTCCAACTCATGAACTGTGAGATCATGACCTGAGCCAAAGTCGGATGCTCAACGGAGCCACCCAGGTGCTCCTCCTCCAGAAATTAATAGTAATTTAAAGCTTTACATTTAGGTTTGTGATCAATTTGGGGTAAATCTTTGTACATGGTCTGAGATGTGAATCAAAGTTCCTATTTTTATATGTGGATATCCAGTTCTTCTAAGCACAATGTGTTAAAAACAATTCTTTCTTCATTGAATTACCTTTGCACTTTGTCAAAAATCTGTTGTCCTTGGGGCGCCTGAGTGGCTCAGTCAGTTGAGCCTCTGACTTCGGCTCAGGTCATGATCTCACAGCGGTTCATGGGTTCGAGCCCCACATCGGGCTCTGTGCTGACAGTTAGCTCAGAGCCTGGAGCCTGCTTCAGATTCTGTATCTCCCTCTCTCTCTGACCCTCCCCTGCTCACGCAGTCTCTCTCTCAGGAATAAATAAAACATTAAAAAAAATTTAAAAAAAAAAATCTGTTGTCCTTATGTGGGTCAATTTCTGGACCCTGCATTCTGTTTCATTAATCCATTTGTCTGTTTTTACACTAATACCACTCTGTTTTGATTACTATAGATATTTAATAAGTCTTAAAGTTAGGTAGTGTCAGTCCTCCAATTTTGTTCTTGCTATTAAAGTTAACAGGGCTATTCCAGATCTTTGCATTTCTATATGAATTTTAGAATCAGTTTGTAAGTTTCTTTCCTAGTTTCTTTTTAAACCTATTGGGATTTGGATTTGGATTGTGTTGCACCTACATATCAATTTAAGGAGAAATGGCAGGTTAATCTGTCCAATTATTTAAGTTGTCTTTACTTTCCTAACAATATTTGCAGTTTTTAGTGTAAAGGTCTTTTGTGTCTTTGAACAAATTTATTCCTGAGTATTTCATATTTTTTATGCTACTGTAAAGACTTTTTATTTTTGTATTTCCATTTTCAGTTGTTTGTTGCTCAAATAAAGAAATACAAATGACTATTGTATATTTATCTTGTATCCTGCAATTTGCTGCACTTACCTATTAGTTCTAGTAGGTTTTATAGATTCCACCAAGTGGAACAGATGGATGATTATGTCAGTTTTATTTCTTCCTTTCCAATCTGAATGTGTTTTTCTTTTCTTGCCTGATTGCACTGGCAGACTTCCATGGGTTCTGCCAATAAAAGTGGTAGGAAGAGACATTACTCTGTTGTCCTGAACTTACAGGGAAAGCATGCAGTCTTTCACCAGTAGGCATGAGATTATCTGTAGGTTTTCTATAATGTGCTTCACGTGGTTGAAGAAGTACCCTTCCATTCCAAGTTGCTGATTTTTTAATTGGGAACAAAAATTGGATTTCGTCAGATGGTTTTTCCTGCACCTATTGAGATGATCAGTTTTTCTTTTTTAGATTAATGTGGTAAGTTATAATGATTGATTTTTGAATATTAAACCAATCTTATACTCTTGGGATAAATCCTGCCCCACAATAATATTATCCTTCTTATATATTGTTGGATTTAAGAAAATTTTGTCTAGAATTTTTTACGTCTGTGTTCATGAGGGAAATTGTCCAGAGTTTTCTTTTCTTGTAATGCCTTTGTGTGGCTTCGGTATCAGGGTAATTCTGGCCTCAAAAAACAAACCTAAAAACATTCCTTTCTCTTTTCTTTTGTGGAAGAGCTTAAAGTGATTGGTATTTTTTTCTCTAAATATTTTAAGTATTCACCAGTAAAATCCTATGGACCAGAATTTTTCTTTACAAGAATGTTTTAAACTAAAAGTTCAATTTTGGGGAAATAAATATAGAACCATTTGGGTTATATATTTCTTCTTGAGTCAGCTTTGGTAGTTTATGTCTTTCAGGGAATTCAGCCGTTTCATCAAAGTTGTTCATTTTTTTTGCCTAAAGTTGTTCATAATATTTATTATCCTCTACATATCTGTAGAATTTGTAATGATGTCACCTCTTTCATTCCTGACATTGGGATTCCTGATTAATGTCTTCTCTTTTTTTTCCCTAACCAGTCTAGCCAAAAGTTTATCAATTTTATTGATCTCAAACAACCAGGTTTTGATTCCTTAGGTATTCTCAACTAATCTTTATTTTCTATTAATTTCCACCTTGACCTTTATTATCTCATTTCTTTTGATTTTTTGTGTTTAATTAGTTCTTATTTTCTAGTTTCTTAAGGTGGAAGTTAGGTCATTGCTTTGAGATTTTTTTGTATTTTTTAATGTAGGCAGTTCATTTATATAAATTAAGATATGTTGTATTTTTATTTTCCTTCAGGTCAAAATACTTTCTAATTTCACCTTGGATCTCTTCTTTAATCAGTGGGTTACACAGAAGCATGTGATTTAGTTTCCAAACATTTGGGGATTTTCCAGTTAGCTTTCTGTTATTGATTTCTAATTTAATTCCATTGTGGTGAGAGGACATACTTTGCATGACTTAAATCCTCTAAAATATATTGAGACATATTTTATGGTCTAAAACAGAGACTGGCAAACTTTTTCTCTAAAGGGTCAGACAGTAAATAGTTTAAGCTTTATGGGTCACACGCAGTCTCTCCTGTTACATATTTTCTTTTCTTTTTAAAGAAACCTTTCAAAATGTGAAAACCATTCTTAGTTCATAGGCTATATAAAACCAAGTTAGATTTGGCCCTACAGTCATTGTTTGCTAACCCCTAGCCAGAAATATGGTCTCTCTGGGTAAATGTTTCATGTACTGTTTTTAAAGAGAATGTGCATTCTTTTGTTAGTGGAATGTTCTAAAAAAGTCAATTGAGCATACTGGTGGATAGTTTTGAGTTTACTATGTCCTTGCTATGTTTCAACTTGTCCTAGCAATTATTTAAGAGGATTATTACTTAATAATTTAATTCTTGCTGAATTATTTAATCATTGAAGCAACTATTAAAATCTCTGACTGTAATTATAGATTTGTCTATTTCTTCTTACAGTTCTATCAGTTTTTGCTTCATGTATTGTGAACCTCTTTTTATTTGGGGCATAAACATTTAGCATTATCACATCCTCTTAATTAACTGCCTTATTATAACAAAATGGCTTTCCTTACCCCTCGTAATATTCTTTGCTCTGAAATCTTACTTTGTTTCTACTATGTTAATACCACTCCACCTGTTTCTTGACTAATGTCAGCATCAGTATGGTATATCTTTTATCATTCTTTCATTCTTAACATTTTTGTTTCTTTATCTGTAAAGTATGTTGGGTCTTACTTTCTATCCAACCTGACAATCTCGACCATTTGATTGGAATATTTAAATCATTTACATTTAATGTGATTATTGATATAATTAGATTTAAGAATCGTCTTGCTATTTTTTTAAATGTTTTATTTTTTTATTTTGAGAGAGAGAGCATGAGCAGAGGCAGGGCAGAGAGAGGGAGAGAGAGAATCCCAAGCAGGCTCCATGCTGCCAGCACAGAGCCCAACACAGGGCTATATCCCACAAACCGTGAGATTATGACTTGAGCTGAGATCAAGAGTCAAAAACTCAACCAACTGAGCCACCTAGGCACCCTTCATCTTGCTGATTTTCCATTTGTTCCATTTGTTCTGTGTTCCATCTGTTCACTGTTCCTTTTCTCCTTTTTCTGCCTTCTTTTGGATTGAGTACTTTTTTTTTTTAAGTTTATTTATTTCTTTTGAGAGAGAGAAGTAGAGAAAGGGCAGAGAAAGGAGAGAGGGAATCTCAGTAGGCTCAGCCCTGTCAGCACTGAGCGCACATGGGCTCAAACTCACAAACTGTGAGATCATGACCTGAGCCAAAACCAAAAGTCAGATACTTAACCAACTGAGCCACCCAGGTACCCCTGGATTGAGTACTTTTTTATGATTCCACTTTTTGTCCTTTGACTTATTAGCCATTTTGTTGTTTTGTTATTATTCTACTGGTTGCTTTAGGGTTTATAGTCTACATGTTTAATTTATCACAATCTACTTTCAAGCAAATTTATACCACTTCACATATAATAAAAGAACTTATAATATCTTATTTGTATTTTTCTCCTCCTGGTTTATGCTATTGTTGACATGTATTTACTAATGCATATTATAAATTCCACAATACACTGCTATTATTTTTGTTTAAATAGTTATCTTAAAAGAGAATTAAATGGGTAAAAAAGTACACATTTGCCCACGTAGTTACCTTTTCCAGTGCTCATCATTCCTCGGTGCAGATCTGTATTTCCATCTGGTATTTCCTTTCTGTCTGAATGACTTCCTTTAATATCCTTGTAGTATAGTCTGTTGGCAGACTGATACTGAATTTTCATTCTGTGAATTTTCAGTCTTTACAACACTTCCAGGTTCAAAGTGAGTAATCATCAATTAATCTACTCCCTACCAAACACTATACATAACCTGGGCTAAACTTGAAAACAGAAAAGGAGCATATTGTACAACCATAAATAACCTAGAACTTTGCCTCTAAAAGTCTAGTTTAGGACAAAGGAAACTTATAATATGCCAGGGTGTTAAAAGCCAGTGAGTAAACATGCGGCATCTTCTTAGATACCAATTTTATACTCCAGGATTTTAAAAGAATTTATAAGCATATTTATACTAAACACAAGGCTACTGTGGTATATAATGCAACATTTATATTAAATTTAAGACAAGAAACTAAGCAAACTTCTAGTATGGGATCAAGTGTTCTAGGGCAATTATTCACTTTTCTCTATTATTAACCATACTTTTATGAAAAAGTTTGAGAAGCTATGAACTTTTGATGATTATTCATGATTTATTAAAACGTCTCCTAAAATTGGATGCTGTCAACAAATATGTAGGTTATTCATAGAAGTTTTTATTTAATTTGAATATGCATTTCTGAATTGACCACTATATTCTGTTATTCAGCTCATGAATCATTTCTTAGTGTGCTCATGAAAAGTAAACTTAACTCCAAGTTTTTAAATACCCATCGTTGGGGTGCCTGGGTGACTCAGTCAGTTAAGTGTCTGACTTGATTTCAGCTTAGGTCATGATCTCGAGTTGTGGAATCAAGTCCCCTATTGGGCTCTGCTCTGACACCTGCTTGGTATTCTTTCTCTTCCTCTCTCTCTCTGCCCCTCACCCACGCACAAGGGCACTCTCTCTCAAAATAAATAAATAAACTTAAAAAAAATCCATCATTATTCCTGTGAAGGACATTACTTACCAGTTCTCACTTTTGTGGACATCAGCATGCCTACATCATTCAGTACCTGCAACACTGTCCAATTTCCCGAATCCAATCTGGGATTAAATAAGAATATACATAAACAAGCCTGTTAGAAAAAGACCTAAAACAAAGAAAAATAAGCTGGCTATGAAAACCCTACCAGAAAATCTACTTCTAAGATTGCATCCTAAGGAAATAAATAAAATAAAGCAAAAATTTAACTGTTAGATTGTCCCTTTTAAAAATACATATAATATTCCTAAATAAGATACTGCTTAAGTTATGGTACATCCTTATTCTATGTGGAATACTTACTTTGCCATTAAAGAATATTATAGCTGAATATTTATTGCTAGGATGAACAATAAACAGGTATGAAAATTTAATAAAAGGGGCTAAGGTTATTTCTGGGTTTGGATTATGAATTTCTTTCCTACATCTTGCTCATCTTGCTGTATATTATTTAGTATCAACTGCTGGTAATAAGAAAAACCCCAAAGTTTCCAAAAATACTAATTCAACATGAATACTTATTCAAAATGATGAGGCAATCATTTGTTTACCCATTAATCAACAAATATTTGCAATATTAAATAAGGCATAGTCCATGCCTCATGACTCTTAATTTGTGAGAGAGAAAGAAAAGGCATAATCAACAATCTTGGAAATTTTTTATTCTTCTCTTTCATTCTCATTACTTTATTGCCCAGTCATTCCCTTCTTATTCAGAGTGGACTTTGGCACTTGGCTTTCAGTATCTGCCTCCCCTGCATTTCCTGTCATCATGTGCCACTTCAGTGTCCATATGGGCAACCTATCCAACAACAACCTTGAATTCTGACTCCACTAGCTTACAACCATTCATCCAGTGGTCCATACCCAGAGCCACACATTCAACCTTCTGGTCATCAAGAAATTGTTCCACAGCCTTAGACTCCAGTATAATTGATCTCTGACCACACCACATATCATTCCAATTTTTTTACTCCCTTACTCTCTAAACACCTGCCTTACCTTATTTTAACCTCTATTCCTCAACTATTCCCTTTTTTATATTTCGGACCATGATCTCCAGCATAGCTTCATATCTTTTCCTATCTTAGTTTCAGATACATCAGTCTCTCCTGCTAATAACCTTGCCCCTGGCTAACTCCCTCTCCCTTCCTTAAGACACATATTTTATGCCACCTTACTTCAACTTAAACTTGCTACTTCCCCTATGCCTTCTTTTATGTCTCCTTTACGAGAAAAAAAAAAATCAAAACTATAAGCTATGTACCTCCTAACCTTCTTGCTCCACACTTATAAGTTATACATTTAATTATCTTCACCTCCTTTCTTCTAATTTCAGAGAAAGTATCATTTTCTTCCAGGTCAACTCCTTTACTGCACCCTTGATCCCACATTCCCTAATCTCCTATAGATCTTTCTTTATTTACCTTTATCCCTCCTTCTTTCTAATCTCTTCTGTTTGCTGACTCTCCCCACATTTTATAAATACTAAACTCTCTTCACTGTAGAATCTCCTCCTCAATTCTATAAGCTACTCCCTACAATAATCCTTTATTTCTGTTTTGAAGAAGAAATGAAGAGCCTTGAAATAATATAAATCTGTTGCAATTTTTCTCAATTTAAAATACTTTTCAACCTAACATGGAATTCTGCCACCATCAGTATATTGAAAGCGTCCTGGCAAACATTAATGACATAATTGCCAAATCCTATGATCTTTTTCAATTTACTTGACCTGTCTTTATCTTCTGATAATCCTAACTCCTTTTTTTCTTTTTCTTTTTTTTTTTTTTTTTTTTTATATTTTTATTTTATGTCTAGGAGAGAGAGAGAGAGAGACAGCGTGAGCAGGGGAGGGTCAGAGAGAGAGGGAGACACAGACTCTGAAACAGGCTCCAGGCTTCGAGCTGGCAGTCANTAGGAGAGAGAGAGAGAGAGACAGCGTGAGCAGGGGAGGGTCAGAGAGAGAGGGAGACACAGACTCTGAAACAGGCTCCAGGCTTCGAGCTGGCAGTCAGCACAGAGCCCAACGCGGGGCTCGAACCCACGAACCGTGAGATCATGACCCAAGCGAAAGTCGGACGCTTAACCGACTAAGCCACCCAGGCGCCCCGTAACTCCTTTTTTTCTGAATCATCTCTCCCATTGGCTTCTAGAACACTGAGATCTGTTGGTGTCCCCTTCCATCCTTCTGGTAGTTATTCTTAAAAAAAAATTTGCTGCCTTCTCTTACTCTGCCCTTTTAATAATGTTAGCTCTCATTTCCTCTCACTATATTCAGTCTCTATGAGCAATGGCATCCAGTTCCCCCAAATTTTCAAAGTCCACTTCTGAGTGGTCATTTCTTAATTACACCCACTCTAGTCCCGGCCTTTCTCCTAAGACTCAGATGCACATGCTGAGCTCCCTACTGAACTTCTCTATATGGATATCCCAGTGACAGTCTTCCATATTCAGTATGTCTTCACTGACCATTTCATCTCTTTCCCCTTTCCCAGTTTTCTATTCCACACCCTTATACACACATACATGTAAACCAAAATCCCTGGCCTTCCTCCATTTGCCTCTATCCTGGTTAATTATACCACTATTGTAGTCTACAAGCCAGGAACTAGGGAGTCATTCTAGATTCTTCCTCATCTCTATTCCAACCATTACTCCCTGGTCCAAAATCTCATTATCTCCCCCCATGACTGTAAAACCACACAAAACTACTTTCATTCACTTAAATAAATAGAGCACATTTTACAACATTTCCCCTAGTATTTAAATTATGAAATTACAGGGGCACCTGGATGGCTCAGTAGGTGAAGCATCTGACTTCTGCTCAGGTCATGATCTCACTGTTGGTTGGTGAGTCTGAGCCCTGCATCGGACTGTATGCTGAATGCTGGAAGCCTGGTGCCTGCTTCAGATTCTGTGTCTCCCATTCTCTCTGCCCCTCTCCCACTCACACTCTCTCTCTCAAAAACTAAGATAAAATAATGAAATTACAACCATTTTATCTTTTTAGCAAACTAGGAAGGCGTATACAGAAACTTCATATCCTCCACTATTCTGAGATCAGAAACCTGGTTTATTCCCCTGTACCTACGTGTTTATCATACAGCAGTTGTTACATTACTATCTATTCACTTTTGAATACAGTAAACATGGCATACTTAAATATAACCATAATAATTATTAAGCTGGATATTAAACAGTTAGATAACTAATAGGATTCATATTTTAAATAATGAAATACAATTTCATACCTTGTTAGTTCACCAGAATTTCTTTAAACCATATACCACACACATACCTATATACATATACCAAATCAGAATTAGATAAACTAACAAACTTTGTTTTCTCTATAAATTGAGCTTCCTTTTATTCCTATCCTACTGTGATTGACACCATCAACCTATCTATGCTCCCAAAATGATGAAAGTGAAGGCATCCTCATAGCTACGCTTAGTGGAATAATAGTGTAGCCTAGGTGGATAAGAGGGGTCCCACTGCCTCCCCGAGTCTTTTCTGCTTTGCTTTCTGATGCCTGAAAGATAGAACCTTATATTCCACAAAGTATAAACTGCAATTTTCCTGAAGAAGAGGAACAAAGTATAGTATTTAATAATGCTAAATGAATGTAATTCAATAATACCAATACACAAAAGATAAATGTAGAGCCTTCTTTTGTCAACCGGGAAAGGACGGAAAAAAGTGGTATATTGTTAGGGGGGTCTTCAGAAGAAGTACCTTCCAAAGCATTACTGATTTTTTTAAATATTCTTTAATGCACATGTAGTTTGTAACTGGAGGGAGTTTTTCAAAAGTAAGTCCACAGGTCTAGTTTCAAGGATAAATTAAAGTTATTCATAAAATATTTTTATATCAAGTGACTTAGAAGAAGCTTTTGAACTTTATCATAATTAACAACTATATGTACTAACATTTTCTACATCTAAAGGATTAAACTTTAGGAACTTTCAATTTTATATTCCTTTCCTTTTAAAGGAAGATGAGAGGATCATTAGATTTAGTCACATGCTACAAGAATTTCTTGTCAGGAAAAAGCTTTGTATCTACCATACTATACGAGTAGTTTTGCAGCTTATTGCAAAATATTGCAGTTAAGGCACATGAGCTTTGAGTTGTTTTGCCGATGGCATAAACATCTAATTGGTAAAAAAAAAAAAAAAAAAAAAAACAAATTATGTTTATAAAATATATCATCCAAAAAGCGGGAAAAATGGTATGTATGATACTTCAAACCTCTTATTTTTATTTAAGAGTTACGTTAAAATTACATATATACTCTATATATACCATCCTGAGTTCACTAGGTCAAAAGTTAATAGTATAGGGTCATCAAATAAATTAAATGTTAACAGCAAAAATTAAAGGACTTAAATTAAAAACATAGGGCCTAATTCTATGATGAAGAAAAGTGAGGAAAAAGTGTTCGCACAAGAGCTGTAAATGGTTCACCTATTTAAAAAAAATTACTTCTTCAGAGCTGCCTTAAAAAGTTAATTTGTTTTAAACACATAAGCATTTCTTTGCCAAAAAAGAATGCTATATTTTATTCTCATTTCCCTATCGATTTGTACTACATGAAAGAAATAATTTTTTTTCATATTAAGAATAGAAATGTAGCATGAGGCTCAACTGCCACAGACAACTCGTCATACATTCTCAGTCATATCTCGAAGAGACCAGAGAGTCTCAACTTTACTTCTATTTACTAAAAATAAGTAAGAAATAAATGATAATAAATTCCTGGTTCCTTGCCCTCCTCAACTTTTAGGACAAGGCTCATCCTAAGTTAATAAAGTCTCTGAGAAAGTCATGGGTTCTAATATTTTTAAGTTTAACCCAACGTAAAGTTTGTTAAAACCCTTCAATTTTCCTTTGATAAAGGAACAATAGGTCCATCTCTATTATTTATAAGTCCTTTTTATTATCTTATACTGTTCTCCAAATATAAACATTTTAATGGCTAGGACAAAATCTTAACTAATGGTTGGTATATTTCAGACCATATATGGCATATGATTTACTGTTCTGGATGTGTCACTTTTTGAGAGGGGCTCTGTTAAACTTCAGCATAACCAGAAGAAGGAAAACAAGATGGTGAAGGGCTTAAAAATCATGAAGCCACTAAAGAAACTAAGGATGTCTGGAGGATGGGGATTCAGTTGTCTTCATGGTTAAAGATAAGAGTGTTCATAATTACTTTTTTTTTAAGTTTATTTAGCTTTGTTTTTAGTAATCTCTACACCCAACATGTAGAACTCATGACCCTGACTGTGAGGTCAAGAGTCACATGCTCTTCTGACTGAGCCAGCTGGGAACCCCAATAGTGGTCATATTTAAAAAGTTATCACCCATAGGTTGGAACTTATTTATTCTCAGTAGCTGGAGGGGGCACTTTGACAATGGGTGGCAGCTTTTACAAAGAGGCATGTTTTAGCTAATAAGATTCTATGATTCTAATATCTTAAAAATAATATTCTAAAACATTATGTTTAATATTTCATCTAAAGGCAGAATGTTCACACAATTTTAGAAAGTAGACAGCTGAAGTAAGTGGATTTATTCTTTTCCAGGTATCCTTATTGGTAAAGGTTGCAAGGGGCAAGTTCATACTTCAGTAAATATTAATCATTATTAATTACAAATGAATTTTAGTTCAGTCTCATAATCTGTGCCCAAGAATATGGAAGCAAAACAATTCTTCATATGGGGGCAGAAAGCCTTTATACCTCCATAACCTTAAATCAGAGTTGAAAATGTTATGTATGGATCTGTTCTAACTACTTCCATAATACTTACTCATAATACTGTTTTTTAATTCAAATAGATATTTGCCTAATTTTCTTAAACATTACAGGGACTTAAAATACATAGATCATTCCTAAGCTATAATACTATGTGCTTGATTTAATAAATCATTCTATATTTGATTTATATCTTTCTGGAGTTAAAACTATGACTTACTGGTAAAAACTGTCATCTCAAACAAGTTAGGATTACCATCCCAGGCACTGAAGTTAATTATCAGAGCCCTCCAAAAGTGGTAATCTTACAGGCATAACTCATAGATTAAAATTACATATAATTTAATTCCTCCATCTAAGGTAGGAATTTAATTCCTACCACTAAGATTGTAGTTAACTTTCATCACTACTTAGTTCATTTTGCATCTTTGGATACCTTAAGATCATCTAATTGAATTCTCCGTATCTCTCAAGTTTTACGACAATGATGACAACACTAAAGTCATGCTAGCAAATGGGATCTAATTCTTTATGAACAAGAGAAGCAAATGTTTTAAAAAAGTAGATTTATAAGAATTGTGCGACCCATCCATCCATTAGCACCCTCCAGTCTCTTAACAATATCCTTGGGGCGCCTGGGTGGCTTAGTCGGTTAAGCGTCCGACTTTTGCTTAGGTCATGATCTCGCATCATGGGTTCGAGCCCCGCGTCGGGCTCTGTGCTGACTGCCAGCTCAGAGCCTGGAGCCTGTTTCAGTCTGTGACTCCCTCTCTCTCTGACCCTCCCCTGCTCACGCTGTCTCTCTCTCTCTCTCTCCTAGAAATAAACTAAAAAAAAACAAAAAACAATATCCTCAATTATTGATTTTATTTACTTTATTTTAATGTTTATTTTTGAGAGAGAGAGTGTGCACGAGTGGGGGAGAGGTAGAGAGAGAGAGAGAATCTGAAGCAGGCTCCAGGCTCTGAGCTGTCAACGCAGAGCCTATTGCGGGGCTCAAACCCACAAACCATGAGATCATGACCTGAGCCATGAGATCATGAGCTGAGCCCAATTCAGATGCTTAACGGACTGAGCCACCCAGACATCCCTCAATTACTGATTTTAAAAAGTAATTCTATAACAATGAGATAGATGGTGAAAACTTACAAACCTCTTCTTTACTTTCACTTCCAGGTTTTGCTTTTTCAAATATTCTTTTGTTGTTGTTGTTGTGTTTCTTCTGTTAAATGTATATTTGTTAACTGTTCTATTTTTCTTTTTTTTTTTTTTAGTATTTATCTTTGAGAGAGAGAGAGGGAGAGGGCAGAGTAGGAACAGACAGAAAGGGAAAGAGAATCCCAAGCAGGCTCTGTACTATGAATGCAGAGCCCAATACGGGACTCAAACTCACAAACCATGAGATTGTGCCCTCAGCCAAAATCAAAAGTTAAGAGTTAGCTGCTTAACCAACTGCATTACCCAGGCACCTCTCTATTTTTCTTATAGACTTATCTCTTTATACATTGAGGATATTAACTTAGTATCTGCTTTATGGGTTAAAAATATTTTTCAGTTTGTCATTTGTCTTTAATATTTATAATGAATTTTTTTGTGTAGCTACCAATGATCTCCAAGATTCTGTGTTGAAAATTTTTATCATTGTGCATAGCTCAGTGACCTCATCCAATCCCATAGTTTAAACTACCATTGGTCAACTAGTAAATCTATAGACAACATGCAAACCATAGCTTTCCCTAAATTCCAGACTTCTAAATAAAACCCAATCCTAATATTAAGTTATCTATAAAGTGAGGATGGGAGGGATGTACTTAGCCCACTGACATCTCAAAATCAATACTTCATATATCAAAATCCATCAAACCTAGTTTCCTTATCTTAGGAAATGACACCCACAGCTACTCAGCTGCCCACACCAGAAACCTAGGAGTCCTGGGACAAACCACCTTCTCACTCTTCTCATATACAAAGTCTCCTAAACTTCCTCTTTAGTCTTCCAACTTCTTCTAGAGTGGCTATTCCGCTCTAGCCTATGGACACTGAATTTACCAGTCCTTCCTGCTCAGGATATTAACATATGTTCTTTCTTTGCTTAGAATGTTCTTCCTTTGTTTTTGTCCTAGCTAATTCTGAAGTCTCAGCTTAACTGTCCCACCTTAGGAAAGTCTTACTTAAACCTCCAGTGTTAGGTAGGTCTCCACGGTGTATACTTTCATTGTATCTGTATTTTTGAAGTACTTACCACAGTTGTCATTTGTATGACTATTAACTTACACATTGTTTCTCTCACTAGACCACACCACAAGGGGAGAACTGTGACTATTTTGTCACCCCCACTTATATATGCTCAGTACCTTGCACAATACATGATACAGAAGAGGTGCTAAAAAGTTACCTAGAAATGGCTACATATTAATACTGTATAAATAAATCTAATCCCTTTTGTACTTCATTTTACTCCCATTTCTACTTCTTTATTTCAAGTACTCTTTATTGCTTGCCTGGATACCACAATAGCCTCTGGAGGACTGACCACTACTCTCACATTTTCTTTTTCTTGCTTTCATTTTTAAAATTAAAAGGAATAAAAAAATTTAAGTTTAGTTGAGAGAGAAAGCCTGAGCAGGGGGAAGGGCAGAGAGAGAAGAGAGAATCCCAAGGAGGCTCTCTCGCTATGAGAGCTGGATGAGGGGCTCAAACCCACAAACAATGAGATTATGACCTGAGGTAAAATTAAGAGTCACACTTAACCAAGAGCCACCCAGGCACCCCTGCTCTCCCATTTTCTAATCTGTTCTCCAGTATCCTTGTTAAAGTGAGCTTCTAAAATATAATTCTGATCATTTTACTCACAGGTTTAAGATTTTTCAATTGGATCAATATAAAGGTAACACGCAAGGCCCTTTGTGGTTTAAGCTCTATCCACTTGATTAGGTTGAACTTTTTCCTACTCCTCCAAAGCTACATAGTAGCAAATCACACAAACTACCCAAATTTTTTGGAACGTGCAGGTTCATTCTGACTTCTGTTTCGTTACACTCCAATGATTATGTTTAAAATGTTTTCTGGCCTATTTCTACACTCTCTTTCACACTGGAATAACCCTAGTCCAGTTAAGGCTCCATCAAGGTACCCTTCAAGATACAGCCCTACTTACGAAAAGCTTTCCTGAGCCACTTATTCTGATCTGGTTTAGGAATACACTTACTCTATATTTATAAAATTATCATTTTTAGAGAATTTATCTATCTTCTGTTAGACTTTCAGTTCCTTCCTGCAGTCTATATATACAATTCTGGTATGGACTTTGATAAATGTTTGATTAAATCCGTGTGCCAGAACATATCAAACCCATCAAAACATACCTACCTGTGGGAATTGGCATTCCTACTTCTGGGAAATCTTCCAATAAATAAGCAAATAAATAAGAAAGTCAGTTAGAAAAGGTATATGCATAAAAATGTTCACTTCAGAATTTCTTATAATAGGAAAATATTGAAAATAACCTAAATGTCCAGCAATAGAAGAATGGTAGAATCTGCTAGTGACGTAGTAGAGCAATTTAGAATGAAGACTGTAAAATGATATAGTAATTCGCAGATGTTTGCAACATGTTAAGTGGAAAAAGAAAAAAAACTGTTTCACAGCATGACGTTTTAAAATAGCTACTGACTCAAAGGGAACATGAAAATTGTATGAGTGGTTTGTGTGGATTGGGATTTCATTGCCTTCACTCAGAACTTTATAAATGTTGCTATGATGGCTCCTCAATTATAATTACAATGAAAATAACTTAAAATTAAACCCACATCATTCATACACCTGTGTATATTAACGTATGCACATTTGTATATATGCACATTTTTGTTTATGTGTATATATATAATATATATTTGTATATATGTATATTTTTTCCTAATTCAGTTTTATGAAAGATCCAAGAAGCAGAGATAACCTTTTAGCATAACCATACCTAGCCTTGGTCTCTAATACCATTCTGCACTAACAGGAAACAGGTTTCCTTAGAGAAAAGGTTAATTCCAGAGCTGGGGCAGAGTTAAGGACAAGATAAACATGGAACATCTTATTATATTAGAAAGTAAGGAAGTGCTAAAAAAAAAAAAAAAAAAAAGCATGATGTAGGCATATCAAAAGACATAGTACCCAAGCTAAAGGTGCTCCTACTAGCTTAATCTGGGATAATTTAAACACTAAAATAATTAAATACAGACTTAAATACTTAGAAGTAAAAGGTCATGATGTAACTTACCTTCAAGTGATTCAGAAAAAATGTATACAAAATATACACATATAAATATAGGTAAAACTCAAGAAAACAAAGCAAATACAGAATGGAAAAAACAGGAATTCATAAGTTAATGCAGATAATAAATAGAAAAATAGGGATGAAAGGGCTCTTTGTTCACAGAATGCTATGTGGGCTGATGGGTAGATGTGGAGACAGTATTAGGTTTGTGGACTCATTTTGCAACCATAATGGTAAAATTATATCAGCAATAGTTGATTCTAAATTTAAATGGGAGTTTTGATGATGAGCAAGATGTATCTTCAAATCTTTCCCCACAATTTGCTTTTTAATTGGCAGGAAGAAAAAAAAACCAGTAACTATACAACGGGAAATTCAGGCCACATATGGACCAGGTGATCAAAACTAATTATCATCAATGAGGGACAGATGGATATCATGTGTTTCCAGAAGTGATCACCTGTGCAGTAGTCCAGTTGAGAATATATATATAACCCCAATTTAATCATGAGGAAACATCAGACAAAAACCAAATAAGGAACATTTTATTTAAAAGAGGGGTGGAGTGAGAAGCTATATTCTTTAAAAATGTCAAGGTCAAGGGTGCCTGAGTGGCTCACTCCATTGAGTGTCCAGGTTCGGCTCAGGTCATGATCTTGACACTTGCAGTTCGTGAGTTCAAGCCTGGCATCAGGCTCTGTGCTGACAGCTCAGAGCCTGGAGTTGCTTCAGATTCTGTGTCTCCAGCCCTCTCTACCCCTCTCCCGCTCGCTCTCTGTTTCTCTCTCTCAAAAATAAATAAACATTAAAAACAACTTTTTTAATGTCAAGGTGATAAAAGATAAAGGCTGGAAATGTTCCAAAGTAAAGGAAGCTAAAGAGTCATGACAACTAACTGTAGTACCTGACACCAGACTGGCTCCTATACTGGAGAGGGAAATGCTACAAGGATTGACCTACAAAACTGGAATGTAGAGGTAGATTCAAGTATTAGTCCAATGTAACACTCTCAAGTATTCATGGGGGACAGATCACAATGTATGTAAGTTAAGTCAAATGGTTCAGAAAAAAATTGTATATAAATATACATGTATGTGGTGAGAGAGATTTTCCACAAGAGCAAGCAAATGATAAGAATGTTCAGTAAATTTTTATTTTTGAACTTTCTGTAAATTTAAAATTATTTCTAAGCAAAAAGGTTTTTTAAAAATTAAATACACCTTAGAGAAGCAAGACCAACAGGAAAATAAATGTTACTTTAAGACCCATCTAAGCATATTGGTTTTAAAACATTCTCCAGTGTATACTAAATTTTCAAGTTATTGTTCAAAATGTTTTCTTCTTTTAGTCTTCATTCTTTTGTAAAAGATGAACAGACCTATAGTTTTCACAGTTTAATCTAAATAAGTTAATATGTTGAGCCAACATTCCATCAGTTGTAACTTTCTCATTAGAAACAGCAGGAGGGAAAGAAAGCATTGAAATTACAAAACCTCTGTTCTCCACATTACCCACATTTACCATTCATTTGCTGGTGACTGCATTCCAGTTTGCAAGTAAAACCTCAGATTTTAAATTATGACTTCAGTTCTACTGTTAGGACAAGTAAAGAGTATGCAGAGACTCAAATGGAGTCGGTGGAAAGGAGTGGGGCAGGGTTGATTAACTTCACCATATTGAAGATGAAAAACAGCTGAAACTTCTACCCTAATTGAGTACCTTAATAATTGAGTTTTTTCTTTTCATAAAGTATATCTCTATGTGGAGTATTAAAGTTTGGAGAAAGTTTTCTTACTAGTTTTTACCTGTGAATTTGATGATCTGATGTAAAAGCACTCTTTTTTTTTCCTTTAAAATTCAATTCAATTATTTGCACCCCCTTGTGGTCAAACATAAAATTTGACATTTTCAAAACATCTTCCAATTGGGCTTTTTGTTCAGGCATAGGAACCATGTTACTAGATTTTGTTTTCCTCCTGTTTTGGTGAATTGAGCAGATTATGAAGGGTTTCTGGTTTACTAAATAGTATTTTAAACAAAACAGGACTTAAATCTTCTAAAAGTGACCTCCATATAAACTTTAGTCTGTGGAAAATGGAGAAAATTACACCAACCTCAAGGGTTAGTATGAGGATTCAAGAGGAAAATGCATATACATGCTTAGCTGACACACAGTAAGTACTCAGTAAATGTTATTTACCAACATCATCGCTTTAGATGTCTCTTGACATTCTATATCTACAAGGGGGCTAGATCAAAAATTTGCCAGTTCATGAAGTTCAAGTACAATTGTGCAAATAAGTTCCTCAAATATACCACTTATCCAGACTATGTCTGGCTAATTCTCACCACAGATATATTTTTAAAGAACAAAGAATATATATTTGTCTCTGGATGACAGAAATTTGGATAGTTTTGACTTTATGTTTTACTTTATATACTGCCCTGATTTTGCCCTTCCCGCCTTAGTTTTAATAATTAGAAAAAGCAATAAAATTATTCCATTTCCATATGATCCTCTTATGAATGATAAAACAATTAACATCTTTATTCCTCTAGCAGAGACTGTTACTCATATTTGGCAAAAATAGTTTGTCGGGCTGATTTATCATTTTAAGGGGCTTTTGAACACAAATGTTTAACTCCTATTGGTACTAACTTAGCTTTTTTTAAAACACAAGAACCTATTTTAAAAGATTAGTGTTAATTACTGACAACAGTAGCTAACATTTAGTAATATACCAACCACTGTTAAAACGCCTTTACTATATTACCTCATTTACATCCTTACAACCCAATGCGATACTAGCATTACACCTTTTACAAAAGATCAAACTGAGAAAAAGTAACTTATAAAGCTAGGAAGTAGCAGGGCTGATATCCAAATCCAGGCAGTTTAGTTCTAGTCCACCCACTTAACCAGTGCACAGAAACACCAGAGCTGTAAGATAAACATACTACTTTGCAATGTTACTTCTTGATCTCAAATTATTAAAATCCATTTCTTTTCCAATTGTACCTCAATAATGCAAATCATGCTAGCCTTCTGCTATTTCCTTCTTAGTACTTCAGGCACCTGCAATATTCATCGTCTTCTTTAACCCTCACAATGATATATGTTTTTGTATACTCCTACAGTTAAGGTTCATCACAAGCTGTTTTGCAACAAAAACTGGAAAAAATGTAGCAATGCCCCAGATTTTAAACTGTTGGATTTTTTAGAAAAGTTATTATCACTTGGGATCAGGAAAAAATTAACCAGTCAAAAATAATCTTAAAATGTAACAATTTAGGATCAATGGCAATTGTTTTGTTTACATTTTCATCTTAACCAGCTTAGTGGCGGGGAGGATAACTCTCCCAAGCATATGAATGCTTAGAAGAGTTTTCTAAAGAAGGTGTTAAAATACTGACAACTTTATCACCAATCATTGTCCTATCTTAGCGCCCAGCTTTGGGACGTGGACACAGATTTACTTAGGTTTTGTGCTTCTTTCTACTTACTAGTTCCAAGATTTAGGGGCAGATTTCTTAATCTGAGTGTCGGGTGTCCTCGTGTATAAAATGACCATAATACCTACATAATTGGAGTGTTTTGAGGAGTAAACACGATCAATCCGTAAAGCCTTTATTTAGCTCCGTGCCAACCCAAAGTACAGTACCGCAGTCAGTACGTGGTATCTAGCTGTTATCACTTTATTAATGTGCCGCACAATGGAAACCCGTCTTCGATAGTTTCAGTTCCCTTACCACCCTTTAAAAAAAAATCACCCTAAGTGATACCCAAAGACTACCCAGTCACCTCCCTAAAACAGCAGAATGTTTTAAGAATAAGTGAGACGGTGAGAGAAACTGTACTCGATGAAAGAACCTTCGAAACAGGCAGCTTAGAATCGACAAGGGCTCCAACACTTAAGTAATCCTTCAGAGCGCGCGGACGCCCACACCACACACACACACACACACACACACACACACTTACTTGCTGAGCAGGGGAAACCACGCCCCCTGTGTGTGCTCAGGTTGGATGGCACAGCAAGAAAGAACCCCAGGTTCCAGAATCTGACAGATGCGGACTTATCCACGTGCTTGCAACCTGTGCCTCCTTGGGCAAATTACTTAAATTCTCTGACCTTTGCTTTCCTGGTCTGCAAACCGATAATAATAATAGTACCTACCTCATAAAGTTGTTCTGAGGCTTAAGTGCAATAGTTCCTGTAAAGCGTTGACAAACAGCAAGTGCTCTACACACAGGCGGGGCTGTTTTAAGTACACGTGTATCCATACACATGGTCTCAGAGACACATTCCGTTGTTAGGAGTTTAAACACTGGCAATAAAACATTTTTCTTTTCGTCTAGGCTGCACCCTTACTTGTTTTCTTCGAACAATAAAATAAATGCCTATCGACTGACAAGTCATCTATGGACCCTCGGGCCCACAGTCCCCACAGTTCCTCCACGTCCGCGGCTGAGCAAAGAAGCTGGACGCACGCGCAAGAAAGGAGGTCGGAGGAGAGACTGAGGAAGCGAAGTGAGAGCGGCGAACATCGACGATTCTGCGCATGTTCAAGGCGCGGAGGTTGGGGGTAGGAGTTTGCGCATGCGCAGAAGTGTCGGGAAAGCCAGAGAAGGGTTAGGAGGCGGTATTGACAGCTGTGGAGGCAGCCCGCGTTCCCGGCATGCCCCGGGGCGGCGGGGTTGGCTCTAACGAATTTGAATGAGGAGTCTCAGCGCTTTCGGCGCCATTTTCGAGTGATGCCTGATCTCATCCATCTAGCGGGAGAGAAGGGATAACCTGTCCGAGATTATAGCGCCACTAGGACTCCGCCGAAAAATCACTTAAAAATTTGCCAAAAATTACTTAGTGCAAAAGGCAACCCGCGGAGCTTCGCCAGGGTTGGCGCAGACGGTAAGAACCTGAAGAAGTAACAGAGCGGGACCTGGGAGGTGGCAGCGGTGGGACAGTCAGGCGATGGCGGGGGGGGGGTGCTGGGAGTGGGCACTGGGTCCGCCCTCATTTTAATTGCTAAAAATGCGAGGAGATGGGGTTGGGGGTAATTGAGTGTCTGCGAGTGGGCGGCGGCGGGCGGAATGTGGCGGGAGCTAGGAGAGACGGGGGTGTGGGGGGAGGGGAGTTGCAGTTTGAGCGGGACGCTGACGGGCTGCGTCGGAGCAGCCGCCGCCCAGCGGATCTGTCAGCGGGACCCCCCGCCCGGGGCCGGGCCCGGGGCGCGGCGGGGCTCCGTAGGCCGAGGCTCCTTGACAGGAGGGGACGAGCGTCCCCTCCCCCACTTGCCGAACGAGCCGTCTTTAATCGCAGTTTTCCCGGCCCGCTGACGGCCGTCTTCTCGTGACATGAAACTTGAGGTCGGTGGAAAATTAAGGACCAGGAGTATAGTGGGTGCCTCCAGTCCGTCGTGCGGACCTGGGGTCCGCGGGACCCAGCACTGTATATCGTGTTAGGCGCTGAAGCGTGAGGTGCCCTCGGGAATGTGAGTTTCACAACGTAGCCCTACGGCTCTGCGCTCTTCGGTCCCGGCTGGGGTAACCCTGACGGTGTCTGGCTTTTCCAATTTGGGCAAGATAGGGCGGGGGCAGACTTTTGAGGTTTCAGCGGGCTCCTAGGAAAGATGCTGGACTTTCGCTTTTTGCTCGGGATATTTGTCCTTTGCTCTCACGGTGTTGTTTCTAAGGCGGGGGGGGGGGGGTGAAAATAGGACTTCGAGCTTGCAATTTCCTTCTCCCAGTTGCACTTTTCTCAGAAGACTCCTCCAGTCTTTGAAACATATCGCAGGGAAAAAAAAAGCAATCTGTGAAACTGTATTGATGTTTTCCTCACGAAATGTCTTAGCCCGGACAGCTGAACGGTAATTTTGCAATCCCCACCTTTTCTCGGGAACGCTCTGGACTGTGAGGCGGAGGGAAGAGGACTGTTATTTGTCTTTCCCTTCAGTGGGTTTTTTTTTTTTTTTAACCTCGTAGTTTCTACCAATTCTCAGTCGACAACTCTTGAATGATTTGAGCCCGTTACGGCTTTAAGTAGTACTTTATAAATAATGGCCTTTGTAAAATTTATTCATTAAAGATCTATTCGGTTTTGAGTCTTTTTCTGCGCGGAAGGCACCGCTGATTAACCCTTTGCTGGTGTGTTTTGCGTGTGGGGCGCGCGGCTCTGGGTTGCGAATATGCAGGAGATGGGTTTTGCAGCAGCTATTCAATTGTTCGCGAAGAGGAAAAACGCTTTCTGGGAACCGCAGTAGCACACTCTTTGGGACCACCTGCCTAAAGGGTTTTCCCCGCTTGGAATTGATGTAACGATTGATTGATTTCTTATTTCTGTAAAGACTGGAGGACCCGCCCTCACTTAGAATCTGTCCCCGAGGAGAATAGGAGAGCGCAATGTGATGTTTTTCAAATTGTGTCTAACGGAGCTCCCAAAACACCGGACTTGTTACCCACTGATTGGCTGGAAGGGAGCGGGACTAGGGGGTTTGAATGTTGAACACTAGATATAATTCTCTACTTTCCGAAAAATACTTTTAGAGAACCACGGAAATAGTTAAGAAACGTTAAGACGGAGAGTTTGGGGGGGTGGAAAGCTGGTGTTTAATCTTTTTTTATTTCATAAAGGACTTTCGAACAGTTCTGAAATGTATATTAAAAGTAAAACTTAGGAGGCAGTTTTCGCAAAAATTTTATTTCTGTTGGCTGAAATTGCATTAATGTATTTGCTCCTGTTATCTATTGGTTAAAAACTGACTGTAGGATCTAGGTTTTTTTATTTCTTAGGCAGAAATTTTTCAGTTTAAACTACATATTTCAGTGCAGATTACGGGAGAATTGTTTCTTTTATTTTGATGAAAAGAAACTTTAAATTTCTTAGGAATGAGCCTCCTCACATTGCCCAGAAAAATTGGATGTATTTAAATTTATTTTCCACATGTAACTTAACAATACATAGGTTTTGCAAATTCAGCCATTGCTGTGAACTTAAAACTTTATTTACAAGAAATTTACGTTGTGTAACTTAAACAATAAAACAGGTAAGTATGCACAGGTGCCTATGTATGATTTCATTCCTTTGGTAAATTCACTGTGAAAAAATATATTGCCTACATTATGGGTGTGTTGTGTCTTACTTGGTTGGTTTTCAGTTGATTTTTGTTTAATGTTGGTTGAGACAGCCGTCAATATATTTCTATTTATTACCAAGCTTGTCATTCCGTTTAATTGCATCTTGATAAAAGGCGGGTGTGGTTTTCAAAGCAAATCGGTAAAGTCAGTGATAAACAAGATAACTGTAGATGCTTTTTAAAAAATTTTTTTTATTTAATAGAAATTAATGTTCTTTTATGAATAGCAGTTGAAATTTTGAACTTAGTTTCTATTCTAACATTAGGTCAAATATGCATTGTTAGAAAATCTTCAAATGAAAAGATCCCACGACTTTTAAAATCTCTGTAGGGCTATAAATATAATTTATGTTGAGTGAAATAGCTGAGTTTATAAATAATGCTATTTTGTATTGCCTTCATAGCAAACATTGCAGTTGTGGAATCTTTGTTCATTACCTTTTTTTCAAAGCTATTTATTTTGAATTATCTCATGAAAATTTCATGAAAGGTGCTAATTATCCTCTATAAAATTTGACTTAATTAAGTTGTAGCAGACTCCATTTCTCTTGTAAGTGTAATTTTACCTATGATACAGAACTCAGGTTTTACTTTTTTTTTTTAACTCTTATTTTGGGTTTGGGGCTTTAATTTTCATTCAAATTATTATGTGACTTGGAGAGTTTTTGATGGTGGGGTAGGAAAAGGCTTTAAACTCCACCAGGCTGGTTAAATTTAACCATACTTTTTTAGTGCTTTGGTTTATGGGGCTTTTTGTTTTGAGGGGTGATGATGGATTGTTTTATTTAATAAGCCATTTTTTAAAGAAGTGAAGAACTCCTTTATTTAAAATATTATACTTAAAGCTTGAGGATGCACTAGCACCTAAATAAAATTGACAGCATTTAAAATATTTTCCCTTTTATGTGATGGGTTTTTAGATTTGTGGCCATGTAGGTATGAGTTTCAATTTGTATATTATTATTATGTGTGTTACCCATATTTCTTTGTAGAAATTGATAATTCTCATTTATTTTCTATTGTAAGGACCAGAAAAGTCCTATATTACCACTGGAACACAATGGTGGGGAAAGGTGTTGCCAGTAGCTCTACTCTTTTTTTAAAGCTATGTTTATATAACATGGGGGAGAGGGAACTAGAGAAGGTTACCTTGGTAAGAGGGAACTAGAGAAGTCCTGGTAGCACTGATACTCATTTGTTTGCCTTTCATAGTTTTTTTTTTTAAACTCCAAATAAAAGTACAATTTTAGACTTTGCTTTAATGCTATTAACTTGTCTTAGTTGTACATATACAAAACGTAGCCTCAGGTGTTTTCATGTAACACTACATTTTTTTCTAATCAGATTAATATCACTTTCAATGTTATCAAAAACTGGAACTGAGGATGAAAATTTCAAAATAGCTTTCATATTCTGAATCCCTTGTTTCCTCATGCCTTGTGTACTACATTTTTTTTTTTGTTTTGTGAAGATATGTATATTTTTATTTCTGTTTACTGGCATGCAGTAACAATATACTTCAATATTGGTCAGTTAATTTGATTTACAAGAAAAAAAATGCTCAGAGACTGTACTAGTTACTTCTACGTGATACATAAGCTAAGCTTTCTCCAATTAAAAAAAATCAATTAGACACACTATTTTGAGATTTTATTCTATAAAAATTTGTCTCTCGTTTTTTAAAATTACTTGCCTAAAATTGGCTTTTGTCTTTTTTCTTTGGTTTAGTGAAGCTTAATAATTCCCACATTGATTTCTTTTTAACCCTTTTTTAGAAGAAACAGATTATTGGTCTGATTATAACTAGAAAACACATCTTAGAAGGAATTGTCATACCAGAGTATTCATGTACATGTGGTTTTGTTATTTCTTACTGTCACTAATTTTTATTTAGCAAACTCAGAAACACTGTGGCCAGGCAACTAATTTGGCATGTAATTAGACTCAAACTGTGACTTGCTGAAATTTGGTAGCCCCACTTCTCTTAAGACCAAAGTAAATCAGTAATAAACTACCACTTTGAAATAAGTGTCAAAAATTAGATTAAGTCATTTTGCTAGTAATAGTATTAGACTTTAAAGTCGTGATTGTCTTAATGTGAGTAACATCACTTTTAGAATTTCACATTACTAATAAACGTTTATATTTTTGTCTGATTATTTGCATATACAAATGACTGTAGAGCCTTCCTATAAATATTGCTTTCTTTTAGGGAAATGAATTTCCTTTGCCTTTTTCCTCCCGGTTGTCTGTCTTAGAGATGCTTTAAAGGACCTCCTTTTAGAAAGACAAGTTTCAAATATCAGAACTGATATTAAGTATACATATGAATTTTATTTTTAATATTTTTATCTAATTATGAAAGTTTAATATACTTTTTTCATTACTGTCTTATTTCATTTAAAAGTCTTTGCACTGGAAAAATTTTGCACTGGGTTTTAAGTACAAATAATTAACTACTTTGTAGTATATTTGACATTGAGTTTTACTATTTGGGGGGTTACATCTTTTTTCTTCTCATACACATTTGGCTTAATTTTTCTTCTATCCAAACCTCTTTTGTTCTTTATTATCTAGTATTTGTTGTTTCCCCAGTGTTTAAAAACTTAACATTTGGCATAGAGTATGTATTGGTTTCTACTATTTTCCTTCTGTGATTTTTAAAGTTGTGATACCTTAATTTTCAGAGCACTCAAATATAGAAACCTTTGTATCTTTTGAGGAAGATGATGTAGAAATGATTTTAATGTTTCGAAATGCCATGGTATTTAGATTGGTGTTGTGGGTTACGAATGTGTGGTATTTGTTGTTAAATATTTGGCAGCAGAGGAATAAAGGTTTTTTGGTTTTCATTTATTTTCCTAAGCTATTCTTAAATAAAAGAAAACTGAGCATTATGGTTAACATACAGTACGTTATAAACCTATGGTAATTTAACAACTTTATATTTTTATATAATTGCCATTAAATCATTAAGATTCAGGTGAAACAAATGAAGAAGCCACCTCTATACATTTGGTTACACAACATCTACATGGAAATATTAAAAACCATTGGCCAAATAGTCATCTACTTGTTACTTATAAATGTTTTAATTTATATAAAAAGTTAATTCTAATTTTTTTTTCTGTTGGAACTGTAATGTCTTAAAGTATTTGGAAATATCAGTATAATTGTTCACTCGGGCATGGCAAAAGACTAAACTTAAGAATAGTAATTTCTGTCATCATTAAAATGTTTGACTATTTGGGGAGAAAGGTAGTTAAAAATTTATCTCTGTCTCGAGTAGTTCTTTTAACTGGATTTTATGGGTTTTAGAAACACAAACTGTATTTCTGATGTTTTCCTTATAGTCCCCTTTACCAGTCCTCCGACACTTAGACACACACACACACACAACTTTGAAAATGAATGCCCTAAAGAGAAATGAAAGCAGAAACATATTAATCTGATTTGTTTGAAGAGGCTTCAGATGATAAAGCATATCACAGGTGTTTCTAATCAAGTTATTTCTGTTTAAAAAACATTATTTTCAAGTTAAAGTTTTCTTGAACACAGGCAAGATTGGGGTCATTTTGAAGATTTTTACCTTCGTGTTCAGGGATCAACTGTGGAACTGCAGGAGGCGGAAGTCTGTTGAGTGTCTTCATGCTATAATACATGACATTTTTATTGCAGGTTTTGACCTTTAGGAGAGAGCCAGTTCTGGAGAACGACCTAACTTCTCTGATTGAACACTCACATAATGCATTGGAACATGATAGGAGATTAAGGTATACTAATGAATTTTAAAAGCATACTATTTCATATCTTTGGAGTATAATTGGACTAGACTGTTAGTAAAGCTAGAACTTTTAGGTGAGCTAAAATCAATAAAGATTTATTAATAGACAGAAATCTGTGAAGTGGCCAAGGTAGGTTTCTCTTATTAAAACTCCAGACTTTTTTTATATAATTGCTATTCTCATCATCTTTTATTAGATTCCAACTGAATTCTAAAAATAAGGATATATAGTGATTTTTCCTTTTTTTTTAAGGTTATTATACTGGTATATAAGGAATTAAGTAGTACACTTTTCATCTCATAAAATGGAAGGTTTAAATCAAATAGAATTTGGTGCTTGGCTGTTTGACAGGTATAATGATAAGTAGAGACTACAAGATTAGATAAGATTAATGAGACTAATTTAAGAGAATTTAAAGTATTCCAAATACCATCCTAACTAAAAGTGGCATTTTGGTTGAAACTGAAAAACCTGCTTTCTTCAGCTGAAACTAGTATCTATCTTACTCATAGACACTTTGAGTAAAATATTTTAATTGTTCATATCAAAAATTACAGACTATAAAAATGTAGAATGCCAAAACTTCCAGCCACTTACTTTTACCTCCAAAACACTTTATCACAGAGTCACTTTTCTCGTATATTTTCTTTGATTTTTGTAGTTTTGTTAAGGTTTCAGATACTTAGCTAATAAAAATTTGATTGTTTTCTAAACAGTGACCTGGGATAATGAAAATGAACTTACTGAACAATGAACAGAACTGAACTAAGTATTGGTTAATTTTGGCATGGTAAAAATATTAAATCATATGATAAAGTATTAACCATAATAGTTTTTTTAATTATTTGCTAGAATAAGGTTTACTAAAATAGAGCATAATATGAATTTTTCTTTAAATTTTTTTTTACTAAAAATATTTACTTTATATGCCTAAGATACAGGAGATAGCAAAGATTTGTTTTCTTAAGAAAAGTGTAATTTAGTCTTATGAGTGTAATTGTCCTGTAACTGCTTGTATGTTTAAATAATGTTCAGTTATTTTAAAGCAAATTTTCTAATGTGTTTCCACACTGAGGTACATAACAAAATATTTAAGAAACTAATATTCAGTAATTATTATAAGATATTAGATAGATAATCTAGGAATGTGAATCCATTAACAAAGCTAAATAAAATATTAAAATTTAATAGAAATCAGCTTAATAAGGGTGAAGTTCACATATTGATGTCATTATACTATAAGGTGTCACTGTACTGTTGGAGATAAATACAGGGTATAGAATGTCTTCATAACTTAGATTTGAGAATGTTATGAAAAAGCAGCTTAGTGTGAATAGGATGGAAATGAATACAACTTTTTCCCCCCTCAAACTTAACCAATGATTTTCAGATTAGAAAACATTAAGATGAAAAGTGGAAAATACGGCTTCTGAATGTCTGAAAAATAAAAGCAAATCCAGATATCTTTACACACCACCTATTTTTTTTAGTTACTATTTTCTAATGTTTCATTTATTTCTAGAGAGAGAGACAGCATGAGCAGGGGAGAGTCAGAGAGAGAGGGAGACACAGATCTGAAACAGGCTCCAGGCTCTGAGCTGTCAGTACAGAGCCAGACACAGGTTTCGAACCCACAAACCATGAGATCATGACCTGAGCCGAAGTTGGATGCTTAACTGACTGAGCCACGCAGGCGCCCCTACACACTGCCTATTGTTAAATGGAGGAAGAGTGATAGCTTTTGAGTTCACATTTTAGATAAAGACATAAATCCACAGTGTTGTTTCCAGGTTAGAGAGTTTATGATTTATGATCTTTGAAATTCTCAAAACTTATTGTTTGGACACAAATATTTAGCATCATAAAACCATATCTCTTTCTCTGTCTCTATATGTATACATATAAGTACTGGCTTATAAACTTTCAAATTTTAGGTTAGTAAATAATTTAACATCTGAGAGACTTGATGCAAATGTTAATAGCTTTCTTGTATCTGGTCAGCTCTTACAGGATAAGAAACTTTAACTTAATTAGTAGTGTGTGTTATTATAGAAGACAATAAAGGCTTTTACTGCTATGTGTGATTGGCTGTCCTTTAACCCTGAAAGGACATTTTCTAAGGATTTTAGGTGTTTTAAATTTGCAGTCCTGATTATCTATATCTAAGCCTTGGTAAGTACACTTTGTCATGTCAAGATTTGGGAGAAAGGATTTACTATGGTTTTTTATAACTGATAGACTTATTTGTACAGTATTTATTTTCTGGCTTAAATAACATTCATTTTCAGGAAAAATTCTTAATTGTTCCTAAAATATAGTTATACTGTCTTATTTTTTTAAATACTTATCCTTAGCAAGGAAAGACTATTAGGATAAACTAGAATAGAGGTAATTTAACATGTCCACTTAGGTACTTGAAATTATTCATTGTCATTAATGGATAATTCTAGTTTATAAGGACAACATATTTTAAGCAGTTTCTCAGCTGTAACAGCCTTTTTTATTGTGGTTTGTAGTGTTGCTGAGGATTCATTAAAGAATAAATTATAAATTTTTTAAATGTTTATTTGAGACAGTTTTGTATATGTGTATTTTGTGGTGTTTCTTGACCAATAAAACATATTCTTGGTCTATTTTTTCTTTTAGAATTCTATTTTCTGATAAACGTTTTCAAAAAGCAATATTTAACTAACAAGAAGGTTTAAGTTTTTCATTAAATATCATTTTGAAGTAAAATTTCAGTTCTTAACACCAAACCACACTTCTGATATTTTATTAATGTATGATTTGGCTTAGTTTTACTTTTCTGTTTCATGAGTAGAGTCACTTGGAAGAGAAACATGAAGCATGTGGAGTTCCAGAAACTGATTTATCCACTGGTTAATAGTTTATTAATTTGTTACTGTTTTGTAAGTGTCTTAATTTTTAAATATCCTTTTTTGATATTTGTTGTTAGTTTTTTGTGTTGTTTGGCTTTCATAATAAATGTATTTAGTACTTTTGTTACCGTGTGATCCTCAGAATTATTTCTCTTATTTTTATTAGCATTATTTCTTATTGAACTGCTGCTAAGCAGAACAGTTGTTTTTCAGTTTTGATAAAAATAAAGGATTAGATTTTTCCCTTTTTTTCCCACAAAATATTATGATCTGAATTTTAGATATTTGAAAGTTTTAATAAATCCCAAACTAGCCTTATTGATTAGATCTTACTTAAACCTAGCCAATCCTAGCATTTTAAAAAATAATTTATAGATGTCCTAATTTTCCTGACTTTGTAAACATTTTTCAGAATTAAAACTTGCTTAAGGCATTAAAAGATCAGGATTGCATTTAAAGTTGAAGTTTTAAGTCCATAAATAGTATCACATTTAAATTTAAAGATAATTTGACAGAACAAATATTTCTATTTGTTAACTCATCATTTGATATTATGTACTTACTGAGTTTTTAGCTTCCTATTACATACTTAAAGTAGATAAATTATATGTAGAAATTTTCTTAATAGTTGTAGTTTCTGTAAAAAGAAAAAGAAACTTTATGGGCTAAAATCTTATTTCTTTGTTAATAGGGTCTGATGTCAAACATATGGTGATGATTAGATATGTGGAACTTGGGAGCCTGGAGCTTTTTATAAGCAAAATATAATTTCATTTCTTGATTAAATTTCAAATACTTTCTTATTTTCCAGGAAAATGGATAGGAAAGATAATATGAATTTATGAATTCATGGCAAACTTGGTTAAAATTCTTCTGAGAATTCTGATAATTGAGCAGTTAAATCTAACCTAGGAGGTGAAGATCATAGCATGTGTCATTAATTTTTTTTCTTAGTTACATTATAGGTTCACCTTCTAATCAAAACCCTAATTTTGTCTTCTCTTCCCATCCTACTTTTTAAGAAAAAAAATTCTTAAATAATTGTATCAGATAGTGATGTAAGCAAACCTGGTAGGTAGGTTGGACAGGAACCATTTTTGTCCTCTGGGTCAGTTGCATATGCTTTTCTTAGCTTGCTGTTTCAGCAGCAGCAGCAGCAGCAGCAGCAGCAGCAGCAACAATGAATAAACAAGTATCACCACAGCCCTTGTTCTTGTCCTTTACAGCTGGGAGCAGGGGCTGGGAGATTGCCGCTGCTTGTCAGCTGTTGTACAGAATAGCATCTGTATGAAATAATGGTGGCTAAAGGAGCTTACACCCACCAGTTTTTACAGACCAGGTAGGAAGAGCCCAACTATCATATATAGTAAAATAAATAGATTTTTTGACAAAAAGGTACTTTTTCCCCAAAGCCGCACAAAGAGAACAGTAGTTGCTTATAGTCCTTGGACTTCTATATTTTTCTATTATTTATTTATTCTCCGGTTTTAGTTACTTAATTTTTGTTTTGCTAATTTCATGTATGAATGGAAAACGGTCTTGTTTCTGGAAGTATGATGGTATGTTCATGTATTTCACTTTTAAGCTGGTAGATGGGAAAAAATTATTAATAATTAGTTGCTGATAACCCAAGTTATATATTGTATTAAGAAAAGAGAAGTTGACTATGGCCACATAGAAGTGTTTTCTTTCACTTTGGGGCCATATTCTGAGCCAATATATATCTTTGTTTTATAGCCCAGCCTAAACAAACAAGGCCAAATTCTTGTTGATTTCACTATAACAAAAAAGAATACCCCTTACTACTTACTGTTGTATTTAACGAAAGACAAAGCAGGCTGCAAGTGGAAACTCATTAAGTCTTTACTTTTTCTTACTATTAAAATAATGTTTTATATCTGAAAGTTAAGATTATTCTAAATCTTTTGGAATTTGGACTTTGTAATATCAAATGATACAGAAGGGTGTTTTTTTATTTTTAGAATTTGAATTTGCATAGCTTTGAATAACCTAAATATTGTGCATTTTTCTCACCATTTGTATCTAATTCCAATAGGTTATAGTTACAGGAAAGTGAATGTTAGATTTCTATTAAAGTTCAGATATCATTTGTAGTTTCTAGGAAGAAAACTACAAATGACATTTTATTTTCCTGTGTAACCCTAATGTCCCAATTTAAAGTCTTGACATTTGCAGTAGCATCCTTTTTAAAAGGTGATCATAGTTTTTCCCTGCTCATCTTTATTAAAATTACAAATGATGGGGGCCCCTGGGTGGCTCAGTCGGTTGGGTGGCCAACTTTGGCTCAGGTCATGATCTCACGATTTGTGGGTTCGAATCCCACGTCGGGCTCTGTGCTGACAGCTAGCTCAGAGCCTGGAGCCTGTTTCAGATTCTGTGTCTCCCTCTCTCTCTGACCCTCCCCTTCTCACGCTGTCTCTCTCTCTCAGAAATAAATAAAATGTTAAAAAAAAAAAGTTTAAATTACAACTGATCATTCCTACCAATCACGGTAAACTCAGAATATGAATTTCCTGCTAATAACCATTGAAACAAGCTCTGTTGTAGTAAGTGCTTAGTTTTGTCTGAAATGATAAATGAGCCCAAAACCAAATCTAATGTGAAATCAAATGTATTCGACCATAAATTGAATTACCTTTTTTTTTTTTTTTTTTTTACTAATACTAGAATTACTTTTTTCCTTTAACGTATTTGATATAATTTAACAGGTAATGTTTTAGTTACCTACACTTAATCAAAAAAATGAGTTACATAATCCTTTATATTAAAAACACCTTGTTTTTACTATGAATCACTACATAAAGTATCTATGGCCCACCTGTACCAGAATAACTTAGAATAAAGCATTTTTCCAGCCCTGCAGAATCCGAATCTCTGGAGCTGGGACTCAGGAATTTGTACTTTTTACAAGCTCCACGTGAGTTCTTTTAGAAGCACCACATGTGAGGAGCACTGCCCAAAATGAAGTGGGGGAGGATTCTTCACATCAATAAACCATTTATATTTTCTGCTCCCCACCCCTATTTGGTCATCATGGATTTAAGTTCAGTAACTACTTCTGAATCTTATCATCTCTACCACAGTCGTTCTAGATTAAGTCTTGTTATTTCCTCAATCATGTGAGGAAAATCTGTTTTATGAGAGCTTTATTTTTGTTCAAGTACCTTGGGGCAAATTTTAGTCTTTTCTGTTTGTTTGGTACATTTAGTATACCTATGTTAGATCTATGCTTGATAAAAACAGAAGGGTTTGATCACTTAAGAATTTTAAAATTTTTTCTCTAGATAGTGGCTATTTTTCGTAAATGTGTAGTTTTTTTCTCTTTAAAAAAAAAAAAACATAGAGCAAAATAAGCATGGCAGAATATTAGAATTCCATGAGAGGGCCACGGTTAGGATGTGGGGATTCATTTTGGTATTGTCTTGATTTTCCTGTGGATTTGAAATATTTTTTCAAATACATCAAAAAGTACTATCTTAATTTTGGTGAAGGTCTTCTACAGTAAGATGTATACTTAGAATGCTCCTAAAAGCATGGATGAGTTTATACTCCTTGTTCTGTATCTTGTAAGTAATAGAACTAATACTTCCTACTCTTATAAATAAAGGACACCCTTGGAAACAATTTTTTCTTATCACTGCTCTTCCATTTACCCTTGAATTCAGGCAGTTTCACAATAGTATTTTCTTTTGTTATGGCCATCAGTCCTAACATTTTCAGTTATTTATGCATTTGAAACTCCAACTTAAGCTTTGTATTTATACTATTTTACAGTAGAATTCTTAGAATTGAGTAATACATGGATCTTTAGATTTTGAAGTTGTATACATGTTACGTGTGTATGTGTGTGAGAGATTGTTCAGTCTTGAGGTATGTCTTGAATTTATCTTAAAATATCTGAAATTATATGATGTCCTCTAGAAGCTGAGTATGCTCCAAGTTAGACATTGAATTTTGTGTTTTAGTTGCACTTACATATTTGACTTTTAAACTTTGGGAAGTAATAGTAATAGAAAAGTGAATATTTAAAGCTGATGATAACACTCTGGACTGAAATATGTAAATGTTACTGGGTGTTTATAATCTGTGATTGTGCTGTATAAGGATCAGAAAACTGGTTATCAACTTCAGCTGAAAATTTTCTAACTTCTATAATGTGATCAAAATTTTAAATTCTTCACTCTTATTTTTTTCCCTAGGTTTAATAAAAATAAAATGAAGACCATACTAAAATAGTCCCCTGCTTGGCCCAAAAACTCTTACATTGTAAGTATCCACTCTCAGTTAATAATTTAATGTTAACCTCTGCCATTGCTGTAAAAAGGTAGTGTTTGGCTACACATGTTGATTTATTTTGAATGATAAGTTTCTAATCTCCCCTTACCCCTGCATATTGAAGTTTGGTATTAATTTAATCCAATTTAGAGCAAGAATAATGCCATTGCTTTGGATAAGTTTTCTGTTTTGAAAAGTACTTTACAGCAAAGCCCTATTAGCTAAATCTGAGAATCACAATTTTTAATGCTTGTCCTTCAAAGGAATTGATAAATAAGTAATTTTTTTTTCTAATTCTTACATTTTTAATTTATTTTTGAGAGTCAGAAAGAGACAGCACAAGCAGGGGAGGGTCAGAAAGAGAGGGAGATAACAGAATCTGAAACAGGCTCCAAGCTAGATGTCAGAACAGAGCCCAACGCGGGGCTCAAACCCATGAACTGTGAGATCATGACCGGAACCGAAGTTGGACACTTAACCAACTGAGCCACCCAGGCGTCCCTGTAATTATCTTTTTTATTATCATTATTAGGTTTATTTTTTTTTAATTTTTAAAATACTTACTTTAAGAGAGAGAAAGGGGGGCGCCTGGGTGGCTTAGTCGGTTAAGCGTCCGACTTTCGCTTAGGTCATGATCTCACAGTTCGTGGGTTCGAGCCCCGCGTCGGGCTCTGTGCTGACTGCCAACTCAGAGCCTGGAGCCTGTTTCAGTCTGTGACTCCCTCTCTCTCTGACCCTCCCCTGCTCACGCTGTCTCTCTCTCTCCTAGAAATAAATAAAACATTAAAAATTAAAAAAAAAAAAAAAAAGAGAAAGAGCAACAAGCAGGCTCCACACTGTCAGCGCAGAGTACAATCTACAGCTCAGTTTCACCAACTGTGAATTCATGACCTGTGCTGAAATCAAGAGTTGGATGCTTAATTGACTGAGCCACACAGGTGTCCCATCATTAGACAGATCATTAGTTACTTTATGGTTTTATAAATTGGAAGTATTCTCTCCAATTTATCAGTTTTTTCATTTATTTGTGTTTATATTTCACTAAATTATTGTGCACAGTTTTTTGTGATATACTTAAAATTCAGCTGTTAAACTTCAGAAGGTGGGAAAGACAGAAAGGCAACCCCTTTTCCTTCCTTTTACATATATACATGCGCACCTCTTTCTTAGAATAAACATTTTTACCCTGATTCATTTAACTTTTGAGAAACTTAAAAATTTTAAGGGAAAAATTTGAACAGGTTGTCTAAAATTAATGTTATACCCCTAGAAAAACTCAAATCAAGGTCATGGTAAATATACAAGACAACTATTTTCCTAAAAATATATTAGACCCTAGGGTGCCTGATCAGCCAATCAGTTAAGCATCTGACTTCAACTCAGGTCACGGCCTATGGTTTGTGAGTTCGAGCCCTGTGTTAGGCTCTGTGCTGACAGCTCAGAGCCTGGAGTCTGCTTCACATTCTGTGTCTCCTCTTTCTGCCCTTCCCCAGCTCATGCTCGCTTTCTTACATTTTAAAAATATTTGAGACTCTAAAGTCAAGTTACCAAAAGATTCATTCCCATCTATTTCTTGAGCTCATTTTGTATCTAAATAAAAGAAACTTAAGTTCAGCTGTATTCTGTTCTTGGTGTTGAGGGATGGCACTGTTTTAGTGAAAACTAGTGCATCACTTTATTCTCACCGTATCTAATACCATTGGATTAGTGACTCTGTGAATAATGTTTGTGTCGAGGAGTAACCTTATGGTATAGAAGATCTGCCACTGAACTCAATAAATAGCTTTTAGGGTAGAATCAATTAAATACTGAAAACTTTTATTAATGAGCCAGTTTGAAGAGTAGCCAAATACCGCAGGTCACTTCTTTCTCTAATTTTTTCCTCTTTATATTTTTGTCTCTGGAAAACTAGAATGGAAACATTTGCAAATCCCCAAAGAATCCTATATAGCCCAGGCATAAGTTCCTTAATTGGTCCCTTGGAAACCAGCTCAGTTTTACTTCAGCTTACTCTTAGAAATCTTTTTGATTGGTATTGCACTCCTATTGTAGACTGGAGGGTAGTCGGCTTTACAAAAATAGGTTATCATTTAACTTTTTTTTTTTTATGTTTTATTTATTTCTAGGAGAGAGAGAGAGACAGCGTGAGCAGGGGAGGGTCAGAGAGAGAGGGAGTCACAGACTGAAACAGGCTCCAGGCTCTGAGCTGGCAGTCAGCACAGAGCCTGACGCGGGGCTCGAACCCACGAACCGCGAGATCATGACCTAAGCGAAAGTCGGACGCTTAACCGACTAAGCCACCCAGGCGCCCCTCATTTAACTTTTTTTTTTTTTTTTAATGTTTATTTCTGAGAGAGAGAGGCAGAGAGGCAGCGTGCGCAGGTGAGGGTCAGAGAGAGAGAGGGAGACACAGAATCAGAAGCAGACTCCAGGCTCTGAGCCAGCTGTCAGCACAGAGCCCGAAGCGGGGCTTGAACCCACAAACCGTGAGATCACGACCTGAGCCAAAGTTGGATGCTTAGCCGACTGAGCCACCCAGGCGCCCCAGGTATCATTTAACTTCTAACAGATCTAAAAGCATAGATAACGTCACATTCTTAACCTTATTTCATCTCCTTTATAAATTTCTAAGGAAATAAGCTGGATATTTTCCAGCATCTTTTACATAGGTTATTTGCTGTATTTTATAATTGGAATGCTTTCTGTTGGCTGTTCTAGGTAGTATGTCTGGAGTTCTCTTTAATCGTAGTTACTAAAATGGTGATATTTCCAATCAGTACCTAGAAAAATAGGTACATATTGACAGTAGTCAGTGATTCTATACAATTATGTGTGTATATCCCCTCTTTTGTTATTCTCTTATATTTATTTAATGCCATTCTTTTTTTTTTTTTTTTTATTTTTTAGGGGGGGTGCTTGGGGGGAGACACAGAATTCGAAGCAGGCTCCAGGCTCTGAGCTAGCTGTCAGCACAGAGCCCGACACAGGGCTCGAACCCATGAACTGTGAGATCACGATCTGAGCCAAAGTTGGACACTTAACTGACTGAGCCACCCAGGCACCCCTCTTTAAGAAATTTTTCAAAGCTGTTCCCCACTTGTGGAATGTGTATGTTCTGGCAGTTGTAGAATATTGGTGTTTCATATATTCAGTGCTATCTGAATTAAATAATGGCAGTGTTTTAGATTCATTTTTATAAATTGAATAAAGAGATGAAATCTTTTCTAAGGTTTTTTTTTTTTTAGTTTAAAGCTCTTAAACATTTGTTGCCTAACATAAAATATTGAGAAATAACCATATTTTGGGGTGCCTGGGTGGCTCAAATTGGTTGAGTGTTCAACTCTTGATTTCGGCTCAGGTCATGATCTCATGGTTTGTACCTCACATCGGGCTGTGCACTGAGTGTGGAGCCTACTTAAGATTCATTCTCTTTCTCTCTCTTTGTCTCTCTGTCTCTCTGTCTCTCTCTCTCTCATAAAAAAAAAAAAAAAAAAATTCATAAGGGATAAAGCCAGGATTCCATCTTGGGTCTTCCAGCTTCAAATTCAGTGTTCTGTGTCATTGTTCCCTCAAATTATTTTTGCTGCATACTGATAAAGTTGGGAAAATGCAGAAATTGCCTAGTAAATTCTATTGCATCCAGGTTGATTTTAGAGTTTAGGAGACATGCCTAGAATTTTTTAATATTTTTGTTAAATGCAGTAATGTTTTACATAAATTAGATGAACTGAAATTACAGCAGCATAAGATAAAAATTAAATATGCCTAAACAAAAATGGTAATTGAATCAAAATTAGAGTTGCAGATTAATTAATTGTAAGGAAATAAGGGGGAAACATTCAATTTGTATAAAACTTGTATCTTTTTTGCTGTATTTAAAAATTTTTTAAATCTGTTACCTGGGGTGCCTGGGTGACTCAGTTGGTTGAGAGTCCAACTTTTGATTTTGGCTCAGATCATGATCTCATGGTTTGTGCCTCGCATCGGTCTCTGTGCTGACAAGGTGGAGCCTGCTTGGGATTCTCTGTCTCTGTCTGTCTGTCTCTCTCTCCCTCCCCCTCTCATTCTGCCCTTCCCCTGCTCACTCTCTGTCTCTCTCAAAATAAACAAACAAACATTTAAAAAATAAATCTGTTATCTAATATGAAAAAAAACTAAGGCACTTAAACATTCCCATTTACTCATTCATGTTCAAGTTGATTTCTTAAAACATTTACTTATTGTTTCGTCTTTCAAAATGACTATTTTTTTCATAGAAGATCATAAAAATGAAAAGTTGATATATATTCAAGAGGTGGTAAACAATAAAGATAATTAAGAGCCCATAGTTCAGAATATAAACCATGAGCCTTGGAAGTAAAACTTTTATAAAGATAAAGAACAAGAATTGAATGATTCTGTTTTCTAATTTTTTTAATAGCTTTCTGTCGCTCTTTTTTTTTTTTTTTTTTAAATTCTGCATCTAACCAGTAAGGCTCTTTCCATATCTAGCTAGAGAATGTGGCTTTGCTTTTAGCCAACAAACTTGAAAGTACAGTTTAAGGGATGGAGGCGCTTTAATGTTTGTATGTGAGTAGAGAAATGGCGTGGGCCAAACCAGTTTGAAGCTAGTTTGAATGGATGATAGGTATGAAATAATTAAGCCAATTATTTGCTCAGCATAGTACTCAATACTGAGAATAATTTTCTGTCTTCAAAAGTTCTTACAACTGGGCAATTTAGTATCAACTAGAAAGGCTGAAGAATACACTGGAGAATATAGACTTAAATTGTCCTCTAAAGTAGGGATAAATGGAAAGGGGATTAATGAGTATTTTAGCCTCCAGCAGAAGATTCAGAGATCAGGGAGGAATATGCAACTTAGGAGAGGAAAGAACTGGAAAATAATTGACTACAAGCATGATAAATAATTTTCTTCCATTTGCTACTTACCTGGTGGCCACAGCACATGCCTGATCAGTTTTGTCCACCCATAAATACTTAAATGTTTTTCTAACGTATAGGAACCCTTTTTTCCTACAAAATGAGTAACAGCCATTTACTGTAATAACATCTAGTTTCTCTTAAAAGTGATATTTTCAGAAAAGTCCACATACTGTTTTGGGTTGTTAGGTCTCTTAGACCTTTTAACTGGAATGGTAGAGGCTTTTAATTGGAGAGAAGTAGAAATACTGGATAGGTCCTGATTATATAGACCTTAATATATGGGGGGGTGGGTAGGGGTATATACATATATGTATATGTGTGTACATATATGTATACGTATACACACAAACACAGATAGATTAGATAGATAGATAGCCAGATAGCCTGACTTTTCTGGAATAAGTTGCCTAGGTTGAAGTCCACTTCACACACAATTTCTAAATAATCATTTCTTCATCAGAAAAAAACCAAGGAAGCATAGACATAGTACAGTTTTATACTTTACTCAAAAGCTAGATTTTTATGGATTATAAAATGGACTTTTTGGATTATATCTGAATACTATTTCATTACCTGCCTATTCTCAACATTGAATTTTAGATGTATCTTACCTAGTTAATCGTTTTGTTTTTAAGCATTTGTATCCAAAAAGAAGTTAAAATTTTTTAATGTTTGTGGATTTTATATATTTATATATTTCATAAAACTTTCACTTTCTTTATAGGATAATAAGGAATTATTTATTATGTTTAATGAAATTGTCATGCAGTTTAGTTAGACCCCATAATTTAGACCTATTCTTAAAGATACCAAAGCATGGCTAATTTTAAATTTTCTCCAGGTATAGTCTCAATATTTCGTACCACAGGTGTAGTATTCCCTTGTCCTGAGCAAGCATAGTCATTCTGTGACCCAGGGGCTATATGTAGCCACCTCCTTAGAGGTTTACATGCAGAATTTGAAGCATATTTGAAGACAGTAATTATTACAGATTGTGTTAATGCCATATTAAAAGGAAAATTAAGTGCTTGAAAAATTGAAAGTGATGTACCCATACTTAATGGGTATGTCTAAACAAAATAGCAGAAATATTTTCATGGCATGTATTAGCATCTGAATATCTCTGTCATGCGACAGTGGAAACAGTCTATTAGAGTGAAAGAAATTTTTAGTTTAAAATATCCCCCCCCCTTCTTTTTTTGAGAGAGAGAGAGAGAAAGAGGGAGAGAATGCGAGTGAGCACGAGAGGGAGACCCAATCCAAAGCAAGCTCCAGGCTCTGAGCTGTCAGCACGGAGCCTGAGGCGGGGCCCAAACTTGTGAACTAACTGAGCTGAAGCAAAGACACTTAACTGACTGAGCCAATCAGGGACCCCTTGGGATTGTGAGTTTAATTCCCACGTTAGGTGTAGAGTTTACTGTAAAACAAAACAAAACAAAAACCGTGACTATTCAATGGAAAAAGGACAGTCTTCAACAAATCATGGTGGGAAAACTGGATATCAACCAACATAAAAAAGGATGAAATTGATACTTCATACTATATGTAAAAACTAAAATGGATCGAAGACCTAAAGGTAAGAACTAAAACTATAAAACTCATAGAAGAAAACATAAGAGGAACCACATCATGACAGTTTTAATCATGATTTCTTAGCACACCAAAAGCACAGGCAGCAGCAACAACAAAAAGATAAATTGGACTCCCATCAGAATTTAAAACTTCTGTGCATCAAAGGACACCATCAGAGTGAAAATGAAAAGGCAACCTACAAAATGGGAGAAAATATTTGCAAATCCTATATCTGATACAGGACTAGTATCCAGAATCTATAAAGAACTCTTACACCTCAACCACAACAACAAAATAAAAACCCAGTTAAAAAATGAGCAAAGGACTTGAAGACACATTTCACCAAAGAAGATATCCAAAGGGCCAATAAACCTAAGATGCTCCATTAGGGAAATGAAAATCAAAACTATACCAAGATACCACTTCACATCCATAAGGATGGCTATTATTTTTTCAAAAGAGGGGCGCCTGGTTGGCTTAGTCGATTAAGCGTCCGACTTTCGCTTAGGTCACGATCTCGCGGTTCATGGGTTCGAGCCCCAAATAGGGCTCTGTGCTGACTGACAGATCAGAGCCTGGAGCCTATTTCAGTCTGTGACTGCCTCTCTCTCTGACCCTCCCCTGCTCACGCTGTCTCTCTCTCTCTCCTAGAAATAAATTTTTAAAAAATTCAAAAGAAAAAATAGTGTTGGCAAGGATGGGGAGAAATTGGAATCCTTTTGCATTGCTGATGGAAGTGTAAAATGATACAGCTACTATCTAAGAAAGTATGGCAATTTTTCAAAAAAATTAAAACAGAATTAAATACCATGTGATCCAGTTATACTGCTTTGGTGTTTATACCCAAAAGAATTGAAAGCAGGACTTAAGCAAATATTTGTGTACCATGTTTATAGCAGCAATTAATCATAATAATGAAAAGATCAAAACAACTTAAATGTTTATAGATAAATGGGCAAAATGTATATACACACAAGTACTCAGCTATGAAAAGGAAAGAAAGTATGGTATATGCAGCAACATGGATGAACCTTGAAAAAGTCATCCTAAGTGAAAGACACAAAAGAACAAATATTATATGATTCCATTTATATAAGGTACCTGAAAGACGCAAATCCACCAAGAACAAAAGTAGAATAGTGATGTCCAGGGGTTGAGGGGATGGAAGCATGGGCATTATTTAGTGGCTACAGTCTCAGTTGGTGTAAATGAAAAGGTAATGGAGATGGAAGGTGGTGATAGTTATACAACAATGTAAAAAGACCGTAATGCCACAGAACTGTACACTTTAAATTGGTAAAATTGATGTATTTAACCACAGTACTCTAAAAATAATAAATGAAGAAATTCTTACTGTGAAGTTTTTGTTTTTGTTTTTGTATTTTAAAGATTTATTAGGCTCACTTGGGTGGCTTAGTTGGTTAAGCTTTTGACTCCTGATCTCAGTTCAGGTGATGATCTCACAGTTCATGAATTTGAGCTCCACGTCTGGTTCTGTCTGCACTGACTGTGCAGAGCCTACTCGGAATTTATTTTCTCCCTCTCTCTGGCCCTCTTCCACTTGTATATTCTCTCTCTGTCTGTCTGTCTATCTGTCTCTCTCTCTCTCAATAAACAGACTTTAACAAAAAGATTTATAAAAATGACTTTGATTTTGCAATATTCACACTTCAAGTTTGGCACCCTTGATTTTGTTTAAAATATATAAACTGAGCAAAAAATCAAAAAAGGATGAAGATTGGAATTGAAGTGACCAAATAGATTTTTTCTGAATTTTTAAAGAATCGTTCTCTTGCTTATAGATTATACATATACAGGGGGGAGGGGGGCAAGAATGGTGTGTATAGTCTTGAACAGTTATTAGTGTAATGATTTTGTAATTTATAACTTAAATGATTTTAAATTCTTTCTGAGAAGTGATTGTGTTTATATACTATTGTACTAACTAGTGTAACAACTGGGACAGTGCCTGACACATAGTAAGTATTAAGTAAGGTATTTGTTAAATGAAAGAAGGTACATAAATAAATTTTGTATATTTGAAAATATCATGTTTACATTTTTGTTTGGGAAGTGGGAGAGAGTAGCCTAAAGAACTGTTCCTTAATGTGGTTGATAAATACAAATATATGTTATGTATTTCTCAAGTCATTGCAAACAGATTTATCTTGGTTACATATTCAAAACTGTATAAAATTGAGACTATAGTAGAGCAGAGTAATATGTGAAGTAAGGATTACTCAGGAGATTAGCTGCATGTATCTTTTTAATGCGGAAGATGCTCACAAAAATTGTGGACTATGGGGCAGTTGTGCTTTCATAAACAATTAGATATGAGAACAGGGGCAGATTTTACTGCACATCTCCTTATTTTGTAATAGAGGTATTATAGCTTTGGCATAGCCATTTTTATGATGAGAAAACGAGCAAAAAAGGCTTAAACTAGAGTGGTGGCAGTTTTCTCATATCTTTTAGAGAGAGGTTATTACATTCTTACATCATAGTAAGTGGAAACTGTTAAGGAGTATATTTCCTTGCCTGGTGAAGAGGGGAGGCAGATAGGGTAAAGGAAGATTAAGAGCCACAAGATTCCAATTTTATTTCTCATCTCTGGGTACAAAGTTAATTCATCTTTCAAAGGCTTCATAATCTTTACTTCTTATGTAAAGTCATGTCCAACTTTTAACAGAATATTCTAAAAAGGAGATAAATGTTAAAGGTAAGATAAGATAAATACTTGGATTTTTTTTAACTGTTTTTTAATGTTTTATTTATTTCTAGGAGAGAGAGAGAGAGACAGTGTAAGCAGGGGAGGGTCAGAGAGAGAGGGAGTCACAGACTGAAACAGGCTCCAGGCTCTGAGCTGGCAGTCAGCACAGAGCCCCACGGGGGGCTCGAACCCAGGAACCGCAAGACCATGACCTAAGCGAAAGTCGGACGCTTAACCAACTAAGCCACCCAGGCACCCCAATACTTGGATTTTTTTAAAGATAAACTACTTAGGAGAAAATTCACTTGAGTCTTTTGTATATTTTGACTTTATTTAGCATTAAAATATTTCATGTGGCTTCATCTTTCCCTTTAAAAGTATATCTGCATTTTGCCAGCTTTATTGAAACTGAGCTCTTATATGTCATTCCTTATTTTTCCTTTGACATGAAGTCTTACCTACTGGATAGAAGATGTCTTTTGAAAGGTGTACTGCAAGGAATGAAATGCTGTCTGTGAATTTTGCCTTTACCAAGGTAAAGACCAAATTTTTAAATTCACTTTGTGTTTATAAAAGGAAAAAATAACTTTTATATATTTATTACATTCAAAAATTTGATTAAGTATTTAACTGTATTGACTTATTAAGTTGACAAGAATTGGGGGGAATGCTTTTCTTTTCCTCATATTACACGTCTTTGTGTTCCTAACCTATAGCAATGTGCTTGGCACATAGTAGGCTTTCCTTAAACATTTGATGTAGAAATAAATCTCATGCTACTTAAAAGCTTCTGAGAAATAATTAATTATGCATACTTTGTTATAATCTTTAAATATTGGCTTCTTAGTGTTTTCCCTTCTAAAAGAAAAAATGTTTTGTATCTTCAGGTGCTAATGTGTTTAAAAAACAAAACCTTGGAGTAAAGTAGCAGCACATAATGGTTTGTGGATTTTGAAAAGGTGCAGGCCATATTGTGCTGCCTCAAAAATACAAGGATCTGATCTTCTGAAGAAAATATATTTCTTTTTATTCATAGCTCTTATGATAGTGATGTCAGCAGTGCCTTAGCAGCACGTAAATATTGGCGTTAAGATTCTAAAATTATCTCCAGTATTAACTGTGCTGCTGAAGTAAGGCTGGCCATGCTCTACAGTCTAATATTTTTATATTTTAATATGTCTTAATATGACTGCTATTTTTTCAGTTTTATTGGTAATGTATTTTCAGTATTAATAATCTTGTTATGTTTAGTATGATTCTATAAAAATAAGTACTAACTTTTCAGATGTATTTGTATTAACATAGTTGTGGGGTGCCTGGCTGACTCCGTTGATAGAGCGTGTAACGCTTGCTCTCGGAACTGTAAGTTTGAGTCCCATATTGGGTGTAGAGATTAGTTAAAAATAAAATCTTTTAAAAAAAAATAATAGTATAATTGCAGTTTAATAATTGTGTTGAATGCCATCAAGAGTTTATTGAAAGAGTTGATACAGAATCAAACTTATTTTAATGCATATTTATATTCATTGTAAAAACTGAAATTTTTAAACATTCATTTTTTTCTCCAGTAAAATGAAGTTATTTGCTTATTCCCAGATAAGTGTGTGCATTATAAAATATACGTTCTGAACAGAACTTACAAGACAATTTTTAGTAATGTTTCTAAATATTTCCTTATAAGGGAAGGGAGAAGTTTCAAAATATATGAATTAAATTCCTGAAATCCTGGTTCTCAGAATGCTCTTAATCATAAGTGCAAAGGTAGGAAAGACCTTACAGATGACCAGCCTATTTGTTGGATAGCTCAGGAAACAAATTCAAATTAGGGAATTTGCCCCAACTGACAGATTAGGATTTTAATCTTATGCCTTCTAACTTTACACTATCATTATTTTATCTTGTTTTTATTAAACCCTTAGTTGAAGATTTTTGACAAGTTGAAAATGTGAAGGCCTTGTTTGCTTTTTTTTATATCCAATATTTAACTTCAGAGTAAAAGTAAAAATTATTATTATAGTTATTAATTTTATAGATGCAACAGTTGAAATTTTTAATTTAAGATATGAAGGAAAATGTTTTCTTTACCTTCTCTTTCTTACTGTTGTTTTATTAAGTCATTAAACTAAAAACTAATAATGTTTGGGACAAGACAGGTGTGTTTGTGTAGTGTACCACACTTTTGGTCTTCTTTTCTACAAGGAATATCTTACCCTTTTCAATTGTAGCCAGGCAGAAAATCTACAAAATAAAAGTAGTTCTTAATGAATCATTTCCATTTGTTATTGCCTTTAGGAACCCTGAAAGTATTTCAGATGTAATTTAAGGAATTGTATTCAAGGATCTTTTTAAAGTCTAATGTGAAGATAAAAAAATATATATATATATATTTTATATATATATATTTTTATATATATATATTTATATATTTTTTATATATATATTTATATATATATATTTTTATATATATATATTTTTTATATATATATATATGAAGGTAAAGCTCTTATTTTTAAGAAACAATTTTTCTCCAGCAAAACTTTTTCCCAAAATTAGGAAGCAGTACCATTTTTATGGTAGCTAGAATTAAATGCCAGCTTTTATATTAAGTAAAATTAAGTAGTTTTGCCTTGGTGCTTTGAAAAATCATTCATCAAGCTCTTAACCTCTTTTCCTTTCTTTCATTTCAACTATTTTATGAAAGACTATAACAAATACAATTTTTGATTCCACTGAAAGTATTCCAGTATTTAACATCTAGATTCTTAGAAATATTTGTTAAATAAATACAAAGTTTGTCCACAATTTTCCAGAATAACTCCGGAATTAGATACTTTTTTTTCTGTTTTTCTAAATGTATTATGTTTAGTCTAATCTACTTTCTAAATGAAAGAAAACTTGGATATTACATTTACTAGGTGAATGTTTATATCTAGGTCTTCTTAACGTGAAGAACACTTGGAGCTATTATTTGCTAAATGAACACTTTTCTTGTTTTAATCCTGAGAATGGATTAAGGAAAAGTTAAAATATTGGTGAAGTGAGAAACTTTAGAAAAACTGTTATAATGAAATTTATTGTAACAGCATTCAGTTTCTTTCCAGTCTCTCTTCCTCTTACTTAAGAGGAAATAGCCTGTTGATACCTAGTGAAACACACACATGTAGGTAATTAGGCAGAACTGGAAGTTGTATTTATACAAGTTAATACAGTTCCATCTTTGTGTAATTTTGAACCATAAAGAACACATAATAAAATAAAAGTTATGCCTTTCAATGTTAACCTTAATTTGGCTATTTTTACAAAGGGAAAGTAAGTATATATGGGTGTGTGTTTTCATTTTTTCCATCATCTTTTTCATTGAGGTTTATTATTAAGTTGATGCCAAATAATTTCAATATTGAGCATCTTAAATCTGTTACTTGGAATATGGATTGAGTTTGTTTGGAGCTAACTTAGAGGACTCAGGCAAGTATACAGGAAGTAGCAAGAAGAATATTTTAATAGTTGAATAACTCAGTTCACATCCTGTATTTAAATACTGATCTCTTAAGATCACACATATTGATATGTGATAGTAAATAGGAATATTTGGCCTTAGTCTTAATTCTTTACTCAACAATGAAGTTTTTCTTCAATCAGTTCTATATCCTTTTAGTTGTTAGAGAATTACATGTTGTTTCTAAGCCACTGTCATTACGGATACATGCCCAGGTTAGCCATATTGGATTAGCTTGCATAAACTGTGATCTCTAAGTTAATGACTTATTTATTTAGAAGTTGACATGCTAAATCAATTTTTTTTCCTTTTACAGGTGGATATTTTTCTATCCCTTATTCATCGAAAAAGTTTTATTCTCAGTGTTGTTTCTCATTGAGTATTAACAAAAAGGAGAAAAATTAATGTCCCAAACTTTTGAGATAGATTTGGCTCTAGTAAGTATTTAGACATATTATTTGCATAGCTAGGAGAAGAAATGAGACCACCATCATTTCCAACTAATTAATTTTTTATTTTCTTACGTGTTATCAAAGGATTTCTTAGAGTTTCTGTCTTACAGCTTGAGCCCCTTTATTGCAGAATTAACTCACTGGAAATGTGAGAGTATATGTTCTTGCCTTATTTATTTATAAATATAGCTCATAGATTCAGATGTCTTTTTTTTAAGCTATATACAATGAAGAAAAAAATTTTACAAAATAAATAAGTTTAAACCTCTTATGTTAAAGTCACTGTGTGAGGTGACAAGTTAGTTGCTTTTTGTTTTGTCTTTATTTTACTGAAATTAAATTCAACATTTATATTTGGATCTGTATCTTGATTACTAATACATTGAATCCATGTAAAAACTTTATGAATAATATATTTAAATTAGCATACTGAGGATTACAAGTCTCCCTTAATTCTGTGGAACTTTGAATAATCTGATATTTATTATATACTTGTGATTGAACTTTTGTATATTGAAGAAATATAAACTGCCTGGAAAATGTTATTGTTTATCATATGCGGTAGGGTTAGATTTTGTTTGAGAAATTTTTAGCTACTTTTTTACACAAAATGCTACTCAATTTGATTAACTTGTTCAGAAGTATTCTATGTATCTTTGTTTTATAATTTAACCATTTACCATGGATTATTCTATTAAGGAATATCTTTAGGAAGTGATAGAAATTGAGTCACCCCAGAGTTTGCTAATTTCCATATCTCATTATTTTGTAATTTTCAGGAATGCTTGTATTCTAGCATTTCAGGAATATAAGTTTTTATTGTACAACTGAAACTTTTTTCTTTTTGGACTTAATGCATATGATAGTAAAATACAGGATTTTTTTTAAGCTTCCATGTCATCAATTATAAGAATGCCATTTTAGCATGAAGCAAGCAATGAAGAAGGGTATTTATTGTCCTATTGTGTAAGTCAAGAAAGTTTAATAAGTACATGATTTCTTAAGAAAATTTATAAATTTTAACATAGTTAATGTAGACTTTTATATTAATTTATGTTTTCATGTATGTCTTTTGTGGCAATGTGAAAATGCAAATGTTTGACAGAGCATTAAAAATAGATTTGAAACATTTATAAAGAGAAGTACAAATTTATTCTATTCAAATGCTGAGGATCAGCAGAACAAAATAGATAAATTTCTGCCCTCATAGAGCTTACAGTCTTGGGAGTGAAATGTGGGTAGTAGACTAGATGAAAAAACTGATAGATACTGTACGTGATGTGTCAGATGATAGTAAGTTCTTTGTAGAAAAATAATGCAAAGGTGGTGGAAAGGATGGAATAAAGGTGTTGGGAAGACAGGTGAGCAATGTTTTTAAATATGTAGTGAGAAAATGCTTCACAAAAATAACTAGACAAAGATTTTTAAAACGATGAGCAAATTATTAGGTATATGGGGAAAGAGTCTTTCGAGCAGATGAAATAACAACTACAAAGATCTTCAAACCATTTTTGGTGTGAACAAGAAACAGAAGGAGGTCTGGGTGGCTATGATTAAATATACAAGAGGGAGACTCATAATTCATGGGATCGAAGAGTCCATAGGGGCTAGATCTTAATGGTTGTTTTCAGCTTTTTTTTTTAACTTCATCTACAGATTTAATTTTTCATACTTCCTTAAGAGAACCTTGACAGCTGTATGTGTCTCAACCTATTTGACCTTTGTAGGTAAAACAGTTATTTTTATAAATCTGACTCAAGGCTAGAACCTCCATTGGACACTATTTAGAATATAAACAGGTGGCACCTAGGTTAAGCGTTAACTTCCGCTCAGGTCATGATCTTGCAGCTTTTTGAGTTTGAGCCCCACATCAGGCTCTGTGCTGACAGCTCAGAGTCTGGAGCAGGCTTCCAATTCTGTGTTTCCCTCTCTCTGCCCCTCCCCTGCTCACACTCTGTCTCTCTCTTTCTCAAAAAAATAAACATTAGAATATAAACAAAATGTTTAAATAGTTGGTTAATAGGTACATGTGTGATGATCAGATTTTTATAAATTGTGCTTTGATGGCTCAAGTTGTTTTCCACTTGATCGGTTTAGCTTGTGAAAGCGAACATCTCCAGGAGACACTAAACTTACTCCTGTTTGTCACTTACTCAAACAAATCACCCCCATTTGACTCCTTCATTCTGGAATTGATGTCATAATTAAGTATTTCATTATTTCTCACTTGTTCTGTAGCATCTTAGCTGAGGAGTTTTTTTTGCCTGTAATTGTTTCATTCGATATGGTCTATAGCCCACAATCTTACTAAAACACTGCTTTTGTTTATAGGGTAAAACTCAAACTCCTTAGCTTTTGCCTCATGATCTTGCCCCAACTTTTCTTCAAGTGAACTAGTCTTAACCCATCCGTTTTTCTCTGCCCTTATTAATGCTGTTTCACCACCCAAGTTCTCCCCCAGCTAATCCCTTGTACATGGTTAAAAAATGAGCCAGACGTCTTGTGTGTGGTAAATGTTCCTGACTTTAACCATGTGGTAGTATCCCTCTTTCTTGTGATATGAACAGTTTATATCTGTAGTTCTTATTAGCCTTTTTCTCTAACTTAATAGACCTGAAGTACATAGTACTTCCTCATTAATTTTGCCTTATTTATTAATACATATTAACCTTTTAAACATATTAGCCATATGAATAAAAATTTAAAATTTTATAAACAAAATGAAGAAAAGCAAGTAGACTAAGACATCCAGAACTTGAAAACATTATCGTAGGGGCACCTGGGTGGCTCAAGTCAGTTAAGCGTCTGACTTTGGCTCAAGTCATGATCTCACAGTTCGTCAGTTCGAGCCCATCGTCAGACTCTGTGCTGCCAGCTAGCTCAGAGCCTGGAGCCTGCTTCAGATTCTGTGTCTCCATCTCTCTCTCTCTGATCCTCCCCTGCTCACACTGTCTCTCTCTCTCTCAGAAATTAATTAATTTTTTAAAAAAAGAAAACATCCTAAATATCAGGTCCCAAAGTTTAAGTATTAATTTTGTGTTGATGAATGATAGAGCTGATTTTTTTCCCTCAGTTTTATGAAAATCTCTTCTCCCTCCCACCTTCCTTCTGGCCTTCTCTACTTCCATTTCCCCCTTCTGTCTCTTTCTGTATCTTACATACAATTGAGTATGGACCATCCATATATATTTCTAGGATTTTAGCACATTTAAAGGAATAATAAATTATGTATTTTAATTTTACAATATTGTAAAAGCAATAACTATACTCTTTTAAGAAGTGATGCATATGTTTATTATAGTGTTGTTTACAATAATAAAAATTTAGAAGAGTTTTTAAAGTGTCCAGTAATAAAAGGCTGATTAAATAACATCCTGAGTGGAATACTCTGCAGCTACTTAAAATAATAGAATGAGTATTTAATCAACTAGAAAATTGTTCGTGATAAAGAAATATCAGATAGTATGAACACACTCCTTAGAGGAATACATTTGCTAAACTGTTATCACTGGTTTACTACGGCCGTGAGACAAATCTTATTAGGGTGAGGGAGGTGGATCTTATTTTCTTGATTGTAAATTATGTGATTTTTGTGACTTGCGGAAAGGAAAATTTCTTTTTGAAAAGGAGAGAGAAAAATCCTTTAAAAATAAAAACAATTATTTGAAGTAGACTTAACACCACATAATCATAACCTCTTTTGGAAATTGTACTGGGTTTAGAATTCTTAGAAACTAGAAGTGATAAGAATTAACTATCAGGGACGAACCGAACAGATAATTTCAAAAGTCAGGTAATTTAAAACTCCGCTGTATGTGTTCTCAAAGTAGTGTTGAAAGGAATTAAAAAATCACTTATTGAATTCATTGTTGAGTGGTTTTGCTGTCATTTCTCCACTCTTCAAAACGTCAAAAGGTAAGTATTAAAAAAGTGATAAATATACTTAAATTTTGAAACTATATTAATAAACTATGTAAAGAAAAATAAGTCCAGTTTATTTTATAGTCACAAATACTTAACAGCAATAAAACTGACTTTCAGATCTAAGAATTAAGAATTTTCCTGTTTGGGGAACCTGGCTGGCTCAGTAAGTAGAGCATGTGACTCTTGTTCTTGGGGTCATGAGTTCAAGCCCTACTTTGGATGTAGACTTACTTTTTTAAAAAATATGGGGCGCGGGGACACCTGACTGGATCTGTCAGTTATCCCTCCAACTTCAGCTCAGGTCATAATCTCACAGTTTGTGAGTTCAAGTCCTGTGTGGGGCTCTGCTGACAGCGTGGAGCCTGGAGCCTGCTTCAGATTCTGTCTCCCTCTCTATCTACCCTTCCCCCGCTCACACTCTGTCTCTCTCTCAAAAATAAATTTAAATAAAATTATTTTAAATAGAAAAAAAGAATTTTCCTTAGAAAGATTTAATTTGTCCTAGCAATAAAGGATATAGGCATAGAAACCCTTGGAAAAGGCAAAACATTCTATTTAAAAATCGTATTTTTACTATCCAGTAGCATCAATTGTTAGCCTTATATTATTCCCTTCTAATTGCATAGTTAGATTAGCAATTTTATTTCTTCATCCAATTCATAACTATGCCAGGGATAGGAATCTAGAGCATCTCCCTCTAGAGAAGAGAGAGGGGATATGCTTCTGGCTAAGAAAATTTTTTCTTTACATATATCTCAGCTATACCTAAAACTATTATCTTTATAATTTGTTAACGTAATATTTTACTGTAAAAATGCTTAAATTTTTTTATTAACTTTTTTTCTCAAGATTAGTAAATTTGAGCTTATGGGAAGACACATCTTGTTGATCCTGTGGCTCCCTGTACCACACTTGTATGCCAGCCCCAAGGGTACCTTTCCATTGTGTGAGAAGCATCTGAGGCAAGGGAAGTCATTGAAGGTTTTTTAGCAAGAAAGAAAAATAACTACTGAACTATGTATACTGGTTCAAGATTTTCTCAAAGAGAAATCTAAAACTAGTGTACTAAGTTATGAATTTGTTTCTTTTGTATCCCCATAACCACATCAAATTTAATCAAAAACCTGAGATACTCTAAAATTGTGGAATCCATATTTGATATTCAAAAAATATTAATATGGGCATTTCAGTGCAAAACATGGCTAAAGTTATCAAAATGTAAACATGACACAAATGTGTGAATCATAGTTTATGACCTTTCTGTTACTGTGACCCATTTAGAGTGTAAGCAAAATATGGTATGTCTCAACTTGATTTTCTCACATGCAAATATTTTTATAATTTAACTAAAACTTAAGTAGTTTAATTTAGAAAAGCAGGTTTAGAACCTGAAAACAAGTTGGCTAATAGGATAAAGAAAATACATTTGGGAGGAATCTAAGTATCCTTACCTGTCAAGAGGAGTATTTGTGACTAAAACAGGCCTATAGTGCAGATTTCAAGTCAGACCCTCTGTTGTGCCATCAGGGTCTGCATTTTAGTGGTTTATTGAATCCTTTGGAAAAAACAGAAAAAAAAACAAAAGTAAAGCCTCCAGTGCTATTGCACTGTTTTTTAAATTAATGATTGTTAGATGTGTTTACCTCTAAAACTCAAGGTATTTGGACCTTTAAATTGATGACTTGTTTTAGAAAGTTCTTCATTATTACACTCTTCAGGAAAAGTTGGTGATGGTTTTAGTATGTATCCTATATTGATTAAGAAACTAAATCCCCCCACACACACCCAAAAAAGAATTCCTTCTACGTACTTTTTTTTTTTTTTTTTTTCAACAATACCAGGTGGTTTTGGTTTCTGGGTAACCAAGTTGGATAATTTAATTTGAATTTTAGGTAAAGTTTGAACAAATTTCAAAACAAGCATGAATATTCATTTGTTTAGGTTAACCTATTATATGCTAATAAACACTTGTTCCCCAAACCATTGTTGAATGGAAGTCTTGGCGTGTATGGCTTCTGTCAGGACACATGTAGAGTATGGATGTGAACCAACTGGAGTGCATTCAGAGAACTGAAAAATATGAGGTGTTCATATAAGGAATGGTTTTTTTATCGAGGAGCTTCCGAGCTTCCTTGAAAAAGAGAAGACAGGTAACAAACTTGAGGCTTGTACATTCTGTTTTGCACTGGAGGGCAAAACCAGGGAGATAAGACTTTCAGGGATGCAAATACAGCCCCTTAAAACAAGCAAGGGCTCTCTGCGGACTTTGTGTGCATTGTGAAAGTGGACTGCTTTACCAAGGACCTCAAAAGTGATGAGGATAGGAGAGGTAGTAAAATTTAAAGATACTGTTTGAAATGAGGAAAATGAGTACACATCATCTTAAATCCTTGCCTTTAAAATGTAAGCTCATTTGTGCTAACCAAGGACAACTTTTGACTAAAGGAAATTATAGGGAAACATGGATTTTTGTTTTGCTTTTGGACAGTATTTACTGATAATGATAATTAATAATCATTGTTTTAATAGACCTGACAATACTAAGGAAGGTGCTCTAAGAAGTTCAAGGTTTCCAGGGGCGCCTGGGTGGCTTAGTCGATTAAGCGTCCGACTTTCGCTTAGGTCATGATCTCGCGATTCATGGGTTCGAGCCCCGCGTCGGGCTCTGTGCTGACTGCCAGCTCAGAGCCTGGATCCTGTTTCAGTCTGTGTCTCCCTCTCTCTCTGACCCTCCCCTGCTCACGCTGTCTCTCTCTCTCTCTCCTAGAAATAAATAAAAATATTTTAAAAATTAAAAAAAAAAAAAAAGTTCAAGGTTTCCAGAAACATGTCCCTTGTCTGGGAACTATGAAATAAAATTAAAACTGATTTTCATTAAATACTGGAATTGGAATATAATATTTAAATATTAAAAGCTTTCATAAGTTGGCATTTGTTTTCAAGAAGGTTTACTTTTTGAAGGCTATGTGACAAATCCAGAATAGAAATGGATCATTAACTTTTCGTTTTCCTTTTAAGACTTTAAAGTTGAAAATTTTAGATAAACTAACAGGAAGGAATCAATTGTATAGAAATTTTTAATCATACAGTTGTGAGATTCCAGTTATAGAATCAATGGGGCATTCTTTGATGTTTATATTCTGTGGTGCTTGGATGTTAAAAAGACTGCAGGACAATAGCTTGAGCTTAGAGTTACCACTCTTGGAATTCTTTCTGTAATTAAATATAGGGCAATCCAGCTTCCACTGGCGCTTGCCTTGCCAGGCACATAGTAGGTGCTCAGTTACTTATTAAATGGAGTGTTCCCAGGAGGATCAATATCACACTGAAATTGGCAATGGGGTGTAGTTGATTCTGGCATCAAATATGTAGGAAATGATACTTCTGTAGTGTCTTTGCCAGTTTTACTGAGGCCAAATCATTGTTGAGACAATCTTATGGCTTGGCTAAGAAAATAATTTTTATGACATCTTTTAAGGCAGGCTTCTTAGCTTTTATAGCTAAGTTCTTTTTCAAACTACTCTGGTTCTCTTCCAAATTAGATGAGGTTATAGCTAGTAGATAAAAGTAAATACAATAATGAACATCAGCCATGGCACATTTTTTAGGTTTATCTGCCCCTCTAGAGGGAAATAAGCCAGTAATTTTTTATTGTTTGGTTATTTTAGTGAAAATGACCTAAATCAGTCAAATTAAAGTATTTTAATAACTATTAGGGTTGATTTTCTTGTAAGTGTATATAGAAACCACTCAAGCTTTAGGTGCTGCTTTTAGTGATAGAAATAACTGCTACTACATTGTCCTTTGCTAGAAACTTTGACATTTAATAAACCATTTAAGTCACATAACCACTCTGTGAGGGAGGTATATCCTTATCCCTGTGTTACAGGTAAAGAAATGGAGTCAGGGGAAATAGTATTCCCAGTACTACATAGCTATTAAGTGCCGGGGGAGGGGAGGTGGGGAATCACTTGCAGGGGAATCACCTGCAAGCCCAGGTGGTTTGACTGCAGATACCATGTTCTTAGTAATAATTATAGCCTCTGTCCTATAACTAATAAGAGGTAGAGGAGACAAAATTAATAAATACTAAGCCTGAAACTACTAAAAATAATACTGATACCTTAAAGATGGGTTTGTATGTGGCAGTATTCTACCAAACACAAATTATCTTCTCAAATATTCCATGATGGTACTATAGTCCCACGGCAAGGAGACCTGCTATTAGAAGTATTTTTGGTAACATTTGTCATGGGATGTGTTTATGTGTCCATGTCCTTCTCTATGTTTGCATGGTTCATAGATGTACATGCAGATCTAACTGTCCTGAGTAAGTCTACACAATCGATAGGTCATACTTGGTTATATTGTTTTTAAAGCATTAAATCATCAAATTGTCATTGTCTTCTCATTTAATCATACTGTGTCTCTTTGAAAGCTCATGAAAATCCAAGAAAAATAGACCTTTTATAACAGGGTGCAGACAAACTATACAATACAAATTGTGATTTGTTTTGAATACTATCCCTAAACTATCAGACATACCATTTTCTTAGTAGTTCATATCAATTTTAAGAATTAGACTTCTGGCAGGGTTTAAGTAATAATAAACATTCTGTCTCCAAGAGCAATTCTAGGCAGCATAGTAAATCCTTACTCAGCCTTTAGAAATGTTCTCAGATATTACCTCAGAAGGGCAACCTCGTCTCAGGCTGTCCACATAACACAGAAAATTTACTATCATCCTTACAATATTTCATTATTGCTTATGTTACATCATATTGTGATTATTTTCTTCATTTCCTTGCTGTTGACCTCTGAGCCTAATAGACTTGAGCCCAGAGACTGTATCTTAACTGCTCATTTATGACTGATGTAAGTAGAGCTGGTACCCCACATAGCATTAAGTAGTATGTTCTTTATCACATGATCTATTGATACCAATATTAATATGGCTACTCAAGACAACTCACTAGTCATATAGCCAGAAATTATATCTTTTCAGTGGGATTCTCCTAGGCTTAGTTAGGTCACATCTATTTCTAAATCATCAGTATCACAATTTCACCAAAGGATTAGAAGGAAAGGGAAATTAGAAACATGAACTAGTATTTGCCAAGAAGTATAGTTTTATATGTGAAAGTCTTTGTAAGGTTTCTTTATTTCTCATTGAGATGATGTACTAGTTGGAAATAAAGAATTTCACACAGTATATTTTATCCCTTAGGTAACAAACAAGAAAAACTTTTGACTATCTGCTGTAAGTCTTAAGGAAAATTGTCTCTAGCAGGCTGAAATGGATGCCCAGATGTTCTCTTATTTTACAAGAAAGCACTATGGAGGTCAGGAATTTCAGTTAGCTTTTTTACCATCTCAAGATTCAGGGTTTTAAAAGTATTAAGTACTTTAAAAATATTAAAATTATTTAATGACTGTTTTTTCCACTTTATCAATCATGTGATTCACTCTATAGTTGATTGCTTAAGACAGCTTTAAAATCCAAGTCAACCTTGCCTAGGCCAGTGAATTCATACAAGCTTGTATCTAAGAATCCAGCCAAAACAGTTCTTTGTAACTACTTCTCTGTTTCTACCTCATCAAAAAAAAGATGCTTTTTTCACTTGCATCTTTCCCTGATCTGGGTGACTCCTTAACATAGCATTGCATTTGTGTTCTTGCTGAGCATCCAAACCCTGCATGCCTAAACCTGCAGTATCCAGCCTCTGAATCCTGTCTGCCTAAACCTAGGATATTCAGATACTTTGCTCTGCATTGGGAAATCTGGGTTCTGGACTCTACTTTTGGTGGTGGTAGTTGGTGAGGGAGGACCCAAGTATATTTCCAAATTAACTGAAGCTCTTAATACCCTGCTCCCTGTATGTAGCCTCTTGGATAGATTTCACGTGGTAGCTAGCCTCTGTTGCTCTTTATAGTTAAGTCCTCCCAAACTAGACATACCCTCCCTTGTCAAATATTTTGCTGTTCTATGGTTAACAAATGATTGATAATTTGCCTGATACATTTGCTTCTCTAAAATTAATTTTTGGGTTTTTTAAAATAATTGATTTATTTTTTTTTGAGAGAGAAAGCACGAGTCAGGTAGGGGCAGAGAGATAAGAGAATCCCAAGCAGGCTCCCCACTGTCACTACAGAGCCCAGTGTAGGCCTCAATCTCGTGAACAATGAGATCATGACCTGAGCCAAAATCAAGTCAATTGCTTAACTAACTAAGCCACCCAGCACCTGAAAATTAGTTTTTATTTTTAATAACTTTTCTAAAATTAGCTGTTCACTGCCAGAGAATACTCAATATCCTCCTCATTTTTAGACAAGAAAAAGCCTAAGATATCATTGCATTCTGATATCAAGACATGACACAGTGTTCACAGTTTTAGTCTCTGCTCGATAGAATTATCCAGAGACCTGTGAAAGAAAGCGTAAGAACCTCATCTTCAAAATGCATCCATACAGTAGTCCCCCACCCCTTACCTGTGAGGGATATGTTCCAAGATCCCCACTGGATGCCTGAAACTGCAGCTAGTACTGAACCCTGTGCATACTATGTTATAGCTATACATATGTGCCTATGGTAAAGTTTAATATGTAAATTAAGCACAGTAAGATTTATAATAGCTAACAATAAAATTGAACTATTCTAACAATATACTATAATAAAAGTTATGTGAATGTGCTCTCTCACAATGCCTTGTACTACACATTCTTGTGATGATGTGAGATGATAAAATCGCTGTGGCATGAGATGAAGTAGGGTAAATGATGTAGACATTATGACATAGCAGTAGGCTATTGTAGACCTTCTGACTGTTCATCAGAAGAGGGTCATCTGCTTCCATACTGTGGTTGATAGCAGGTAACTGAAGCCATGGAAAGTGAAACCAATGATAAGGGAGACTACTATAATTATTAATTATGGAGAGGTCTAAAATGGTTGGAAATTACTTTTTCTGGCTAAGTTTACTTTTCATCTGGTTTCATTTCCTGTCTTAATATAATCTTTATATGAAGTGCTGTTTACATTTTCAAAATTTTAATTTATTCATGTGTGGAATGTATAGTTGTACAATTTGTGATATCTGTTGTTATTTCAAGTAACACAACTTCTTTATACATGTAAGGATAACATTAAAATTGAACATATTTCACATGGTATATACTCTAAGCATTTAAATTAAAGTTGAATGAATAAATCTGATTTATTTAACATGGCAATTTTAAAAGGTAAGTCGGAATTTTTAGAATTCTGTTATCAACAAATAATCTTATAATTTTAGAACCTTCTCTGTTTTCAAAGTGTTTCCTTTTAGTAATCATTATTTTTGTATTTAATTTCTCATGATTGAAAAGAAAGTTCTCAAAGAAATAGTAAAATAAATATTTTTAGATTACTTTTTTTAGACTGTGCTTTTGGATCTGTTACTTGCTCCTATGGAAAATAATATAAGCATCACTAAAGAAATAACTTCATATTCACTCAAGGGTGCCTGGGTGACTCATTTGGTTGAGATTTCAGCTTGTGTCTTAATCTCACAGTTCATGGGATTGAGCCCTCTGTCGGTCCAGGGCTGGCAGCAAGGAGCCTGCTAGGGATTCTCTCCCTCTCTCTCTACCTCCCCTGCTGTACATGCTCAAACACATGCTCACTCGCTCTCAAAATAAACTTTAAAAAAAAAAATTCATACAGAATTAGGAATAATGCAGAATATCAGGTAATAAAAATTAGAAGTAAAAATGTTCATTAGATTAATTGGATGATTCTAATGGTTTTATTTATTTATTTACTTATTTCTGAGAAAGAAAAAGAGACCGTGTGGGCAGGGGAGGGTCAGAGAGAGAGGGAGACACAGAATATGAAGCAGGCTCCAGGCTTTGAGCTGGCTGTCAGCACAGAGCCTGACGCGGGGCTCGAACCCACGAGCCATGAGATCATGACCTGAGCTGAAGTCGGACGCTTAACTGACTGAGCCACCCAGGTGCCCCATTAATTGGATGATTCTAGACACACAAATCTAAAAGTTACTTTCTGTGATTTTGTCCTTTTTAAAAAATTTTTTAATGTTTAATTTCTGAGAGAGAGAGGCAGCTTGAGCAGGAGAGGGTCAGAGAGAGGGAGACACAGAATCTGAAGCAGGCTCCAGGCTCTAAGCTAGCTGTCAGCACAGAGCCTGATGCAGGGCTCAAACCCACGAACCATGAGATCATGACCTGAGCCGAAGTTGGACACTCAACCGACTGAGCCATCCAGGTGCACCTCTTTTTTAAGGTCTCAGACAATGAAACTTCCATCACTTCATTCTCATTCAGTTATGTATTACTGAATGTGGCTGTTCATTCATCCACCAAGTTACTTTGTTCAGAGGTACTTGCCTCTGATACCATTCTCTTCAATGTCATCAAGATGCCATTTTATTAAAATAACAGATGAGCGTGTAAAAGAAGCCAAAGATTTCCCTCTGGTTTAGATAACCATGAAATGAAGCTGAACAAAAGGTTATAATCATATTTGTGTATGTAAATTCATATTTGTGAATATTAGGCTAAAGAACTGTTTAGGTAGTTTGGTTACTTTGCCAGAGGGACAACAATATAAACAGAAGTTTAAACTGTACCTACATCAGAGAAATTAAATGTGATATTCAAATACTTAAAATTGGCTGTGCTACTGATTAGTTGTGTGACCTTAAGCAAGTTGCTATCTCTCTCCAAACCTCAGTTTAAAATTTTAGAGATTGAATTTGGCTCTGTCTTGTCCCAGATTTTTAAAACCCTGAACAAAGTCGGCCTCCAGTATATCCATTTTTGCAAATACATTTTTTTAATGCTTATTTATTTTTGAGAGAAGGAGCATGCATGTGAGCAGAAAAGGGGCAGAGAGAGAGAGAAAGAGAACCTGAAGCTGGCTCTGCACTGACAGCAGAGAGCCCGATGTGGGGCTTGAACTCACAAACCATAAGATCATGACCTGGGCCAAAGTCAGAGGCTTAACTGACTGAGCCACCCAGGTACCCTACAAATTATTCTTTATACTGACGTATTACAAAAGCAGAGGAAAAATGTTAAATAATCTTGTAGATTTATGGGAGACTTTAATATTGCCTTAGAATTTTGGAAATTATATGTTTAACTTTGCCATTATAGAAAAAAAGATGTTTTTCCTGCCTGCCCTTTGTCAGACCAACACCTTGACTGTAGCATGAGACACAGTCAAAAACAAAAAAGAAAAAATTAAAAGAAAAACAACCCCCTGGAACCTAGAAGAGAGGTACTTGTAAATTTAAAATAATAAAATTTTGGAAAAATAAAATTTGGGGGATCCCTAGGCTGCTAAGTCGGTTAAGCATCTGACTTGATTTCGGCTCAGGTCATGATACCACAGTCATGAGATGGAGCCTCACGTCAGGCTCTACACTGACAGCACTGAGCCTGCTTGGGGTCTCTCTGCCCCCCTCAATAAATAAACAAAAAAATGTTTTATAAGTTTATCATACAAAGCATTTAATTGAATTAATGGAACAATATGGAGTACTAGATGTTTTAGGTAACTGAAGTTTATAGTAATCCTAAACTTTTGTTTAAATATTAAAACATAAAAAAATACAGAATTTCAATATATTGTCTTAAAGTGTGCTTAATATCGCCAAATTTTATGAGTAAGGAATCTTACTATCAAATAGTGTAAGGTAATATGTAATTATAGGTATAGAAGTTTTAAGAATTGTGTTCAATGTGTTTTAAGCCATATAACTCAGAGGGTATTTGATTACAATTTTTTTTCTTGAGGTAGAGTATAAGAGACTAATTCAGATTAAGGATTTGATTTGAAGAATTCCAATTTCCTTTAAGCAAAATATGTTATTTCAAGCTGAACATTATTGTATTCATGATTTGATAATATACTTAAAGATGTACGTCCTAAAGAATTTGAATTACAAAACTTTCAGTTATAATCTGTTGGTTGTAAGCAAGTCCACTTACTTGTAGCTCTCTCCTACTACCAGAAATTGGATCAGAAGGAATTAGATTATCAAGAATTGGCCACTGGTTTTGATTATGGTTATGTTATGTACATGTGATAGAGTAGGACTGTTTATTCAGATGCAAATCTATTTTGAATAGTGTGAAATCTGAATTGGTTGTAATTTGAAGCCTCAAACTCTATAATTTTATGTCATCAAAAATGACTGTTAAAAAACTACTTTAAAATTTTTTTACAATTTGAGGTGCCTGGCTATCTTAGTATAGCATGCAAATCTGGATCTCAGAGTCATGAGTTCAAGCCCCATGTGTGGCACACAGTTGGCTTAAAAAATTTTTTTAAGTTTTGTTTGCATTTTTCAAGTGAGCTTTAAGGGCCTATTCTATGCCTAGTACTTACTATAGTCCAAAAATGATGGTCACTGTCAGCAAAGAACTGTAGGTTAGGTAGAAATACTATACTAACATACAAGAAACAACTAGAAAATAGTGGAGAGTAAATTCTGTCTTGTGGACTTGAAGTTTAATAGAAGCTCAAAGAATATGTGGACTTAGACTCACCAAAGAAGATTTCTTAGAGGAGGTAGAAGGTGAGTTGGGCTTAAAGAATAGGTAGAATTAATCCAATGAAATTAAGAAATTGAAGGCTTTCAAATACAGGAAACATGAATCCAAGCATCATCATCAAAGGAAAGAGTAAAACAGATACACTAGATTGAAAACAGATATTGGGTATTGAGGAATAGGGAAATGAGTATAGACATATTTGAGATTGCTTTCCTTTGCTTAAGGGGCCCCAATTTCTAATAGAAAAGAAAAATGAGAATTTGGATTGCCTGCAACCCTTTTGAGAGCCAAAAAACGGTTGAAGGAAAAAAAATTAAAAAGCACACACAGTTGGAAGGAAATCCAGAATTATATCAGACAAGTTTATTACCCTAAAAATATTAGGGGATCTGTGGATATTAGCTAAGCAAATCAAATGAGAAATATTTTTTATAATTTTGTGTTTTTACATTATTATCAAAATTGAATTATATATGTGATGTTCTCCACACTGAACCTAACGTTTACTTAATAGCATATAAAAGTTGCCATACTTGCTCAGACTTGACATTTTTAAAAAATATTTATTTTAAGAGAGAGTGAGCAGGGGAGGGAGCAGAGAGAGGGAGACAGAATCCCACACTGATAGTGTGGAGCCCAACGGGGAGCTCAGACTCACAAACAGAGATCATAACCTGAGCTGAAACCAAGAGTCAGATACTTAACTGACTGAGCCACACAGACACCCCTCAAGTGAGAAATCTTGAGAGAAAAAGATTGCAGAGCCAAAATTCTATCAGGCAGATTTTTTGCTCGACATAAAATTGATCTTAACACTATGGGAATGATGGTGAATTAATACCAAAGTAATGCTGTTAAGCCAAATAGAAGTACTCCTTTTCCTAACCCCTTTCTAATTTGCATCTAAGCCTTAGCTCAAGTTATTTACTCTTAGAATATCCTCTCCATCATCTGTCTAAATCTTCCTAGGCTATCTACCCCTTGCATTAAATTTTCCCAGTTCATTTTTCCCTCTCAGCCAGATGCCATTTCTCTCTTTTGAGCGCATATACATGACTTAGAACAATTTACATACCCTGCCTTATGGACGGGATTATCTTAACTCTTTATTGTATACTCTGCAAGTTAACAGAATGGGCGCTTGGCAATTAAATGGCAATTAATTGCTGAAAATTAGCAATAATACCTTTATGATAAATTACTCACTGAATACCAGCTGAATAAATACAGAATTGCCCAGGCTCTTTTCTGGTAATTTAAGAATTTCTCCATCTTTTACTACTTCCATAGGGCTTCTGTGATTCTGTACTACCTATTAACATTCATGTCTCAAGTCTTATTTATCTTAAAATGTCCTTTTTAAAAATTTTTTTAACCTGTGAGTAGGTTTATGAACAGTTAGAAGGCCTGTGAAATTTCAGTACCCCTGTGGGAGGGCCATTAGTAATCTAACTGATCATATAAAGCTTTTCAATGAAGTATAGTTTAACTGTTTTTTGTCCCCCTTTATATATTTGTGTGTCTCTGAGAAGTACTTGAGTTAAAAAATACTTTTCAAGAAACACCGTTACCATAATCATACAAAACAAATGTATTGAGCATTGCTGTAGTTCTTTATATATCTCTAAAGTTAACAGCATCCTTCTGGGGCACGTGGGTGACCCATTCGGTTAAGTATCTGACCCTTGGTTTCCGCTCAGGTCTATGATATTGCATTTTGTGGATTTGAGCCCCACAATGGGCTCCACACTGACAGTTTGGAGCCTGCTTGGGATTCTCTCTCCTTCTCTCTTTGCCCCTCCCCTACTTGCTCTCTCTGTCTCTCTCAAAATGAATAAACTTAAAAAAAATTAAATAAAGTTAATGGTATGCTTCTGAATCCCTCTGCTTACTGGAGCTACCTTATTGAATGAAATTGGTTTTCTAATCAATTTTCTTGGACTATTGTATAAGAGACTATGCAAGTCACACTGAAGAAAGATTTTTTTTAATGCTTTTTTAATTTATTTCTAAGAGAGACAGCGTGAACAGGAGAGGGTCAGAGAGGGAGTGAGACACAGAATCTGAAGCAGGCCCCAGGCTCTGAGCTAGCTGTCAGCACAGAGCCCGACATGGGGCTTGAACCCACGAACCATGAGATCATGACCTGAGCCGAAGTCAGACGCTTAACAGACTGAGCCACCCAGGTGCCCCAAGAAAGATGTTTTTATAAGTACACCCATTGTGGAGCTTCAACTGAGACCCCAACATCAAGAGTCACATGCTATACCGACTGAACCAGCCAGGCACCACAGAGAAAGCTTTTAGAAATCTAAGAAAATGGGCGCCTAGGTGGCTCAGTTGGCTAAACGTCCGGCTTCAGCTCAGGTCATGATCTCACAGTTTGTGAGTTCGAGCCCTGCATCGGGCTCTGTGCTGACAGCTAGCTCAGCCTGGAGCCTATTTCAGATTCTACGTCTTCCTCTCTCTCTGACCCTCCCCTGCTCATGCTGCCTCTCTCTCTCTTTATCTCTCAGAAATAAAACATTAAAGAAAAGAGAAATCTAAGAAAACAAAATTGTGGCACAAATATGTATTTGTTTTCTACTAGGACATTTAAGTCATAAGTATTTATTTTATGTACACTCAGAGCTTTCTTATAAAACCTATATGACATTTATGTTTGTTTTTCAGAACCTGTCTATAAATTACATTTTTAAAAACCTCTTGTTGGGGCGCCTGGGTGGCTCAGTCGGTTAAGCGTCCGACTTTCGCTTAGGTCATCATCTCTCAGTTCGTGGGTTCGAGCCCCGCATCGGGCTCTGTGCTGACTGCCAGCTCAGAGCCTGGAGCCTGTTTCAGTCTGTGACTCCCTCTCTCTTCTGACCCTCCCCTGCTCACGTTGTCTCTCTCTCTCTCTCCTAGAAATAAATAAAACATTTTTAAAAAATAAATAAATAAAAACCTCTTGTTGATATTAGGTTTGATTGGCTTTGAGGGTGGTTGACTTGTTATACTTAGCATTTAAACCAAAAGTCAACATTTCAACTAGTAATTAAATAATGGTTTATATGGCAAAGCAGTTTTCCCCCTGTATTGATTTGCTTTATGACCTGTTTTCTAGGCCTGTATTTTTATATCACTACTACTTCCCCTCCAAAAGGTGAGAACTGACTTTTCCATCTGTACCTGGATCATGTGGAGAAAGGACTGAGACTGGAAGCAGAAAGCAGACATGGCCCATGTAGAGCAGAGTGCCTGACAACAGCTCACTCTAGTAAAGGGCAATAAGTGCCACACGAGATGATACTCTCATCACAGAACTGTAAGTAATTTTGGGGAATTACAGGGGAATTAGACAGTTGTCTCTTCTGACTTAATTAAAAAAGGTCTTCATTTTGTAATTTTTGGCCTGTATGCTGTAAATTAAGATGTAGTGAACTGTTAAACAGTGGACTTTGCTGGCTTGTGGATAAGAATTTAAGGCAAAATAAAATACAGTATTCCTCACAAAATAAACTTGGGACCTTTGCCTTAAGACCTGAGGCAAAGGTTACATGAATTTGGATAACTGGGTTAAAGCTAAGTAATTGGGCCTTTGCCTGGAAAACAAGTTTGAGAACTTTAGTCTTCTCTTTTTAATGTTTATTTTTTGAGAGAGAGAGAGCACAAGTAGGAGAGGGGCCGAGAGAGAGAGGGAGACAGAGTCCAAAGCAGGCTCTAGGCTCTCAGCTGTCAGCACAGATGCTTAACCAACTGAGCAACCCAGGTGCCCCGGAGAACTTTAGTCTTCATATAGCATGAAATAGGGAGGCCATATGGCCTCTTGAAACAAAATAATGGAATTGACAAAGTAGTGGAATTTTTGGAAATTAAATCTAGCAATATATATAGAGAGAGGGAGAGACTGTACAGAGATACATATAGATACATAGAGACTATATAGAGAAGGATTCTAAGATACAAAGTCTGGTGGCAAAGAAACTGGGCATGTGACTATTATAGTAATCAAGGAATAAAAACAATCTGAACAGAATGATGGCATTGAGAATGGAGATGAAATAATAAGTTGAAGATATTTCAAAAAAAGCATTGTGGAACATTGTGATGAGTTAGATGAAAAGGGAGGTGTCAAAAATTATATATTTTCTGTACTGTTAGAAAACAGTGATATCATTGAAAGAGGATGGTTAAGCTAGTATGAGAAAGAAAGATGATGTGTCCTATTTTTGTAATACTGCACTTAAGATATCTAGGCATTCCATTTGAAATCCTGTAAAGATCACTGAATATACAGGAAGAGAATTCTATGTAAAAGTCAGGCTGGAAAGGTATATTTGTCAGTTATCTTCATAAAGCTGATAAGAGTAGACAAGCTAACTGAAACTATTAAGGACAATAGACTTCTTTTAAAAAGAAATATGTAACATACATTTATATAAATTATTTGATTAGGTCTATAAACTTAAATAAACATTTCAAAAAAAAAAAAACCTCTCTATTTTCCTTAGAATGTCACATCCCAAGCTTATGCCTGTAAGAAAATCTCTATACTTATATTAGTTATGAGGGTCAATGACTAATATGTGTTAATATTCTTGAACTTATCTTCGTGTCTGTTAATAAAACAAAGATCTTTCCCCGTATTATTTTGAGGGAATGAAATGGAGAACTTAAAGTTCACATAATTCAGTCAGTTAAAGCTTTATAAAATTAACATGGCTTTAATTTCTCAAATGGAAAGGCAGGTAATTGAATTGTGGGAAATGTGCTGGTCTCCACTTTCAAGAAACAGTACAGGACAAAGACCTGGCATTCTGGCTGAAGAGCTATAATAATAAACAAAAATTTGAAAACCAGGAAGACAGGTCTTCCAAATGTGCAGTCGTGGCATTTCAAAGGAGATATAACAAGAAATTCCAGAAGATGGCCAAAAATAGGTTTAGATAATTGAGGTTCCTTATATGAATACTTGTTTTTGATGGAGAAACACTGTTAAGCAGAAATGAAGGTTCTATCTGAGAGGCCTGTGATTTTCTCCTCCTCACCCTAAATCAGGTTTGCTTCTGAAAAAAAGTGTTAGCCCAAAAATTTCAAACAAGGATTTAATAAATTTTAGCCAGGAATTTAAAAAATTCCCAAAAGAGGCAGGGGTGGAATTTAATTGAAAGCAAATATTTTGATTTTTTAGGAGCTAAGCCTTGTTTTGTAGGATTCTTGTAAGTATCTTGATTGCTCTGTTTACCTAGTCACTACTTGCTGTGAAAAACAGCCACTTTCATCAGACAGAAATCCCGTATTATTCTACATCTTGAATTGATTTTCTAATATACTATTTCATTTTAATGATATGTAAGGAAACTTAAAATGTCAATCTACGCTTTCAAAATAGCATTTAAAACAGTCAGTAATATGTCTTCTGGATATACCACATCTTCTGGACCACACTCAATCCTTAAACCATTTGATTAAGCCAGATTCAATGAACTTAGGACTTCAAATCAGGTTATCCAGAACTGGTAACATTTTTTTCTGTGTTTCTGTCCTAGTTACATCTGACTTATGTGCCTAGTCTGATAACTTCTATATTTTTATGACTCCTAAAATGTGGAGGTAAGCCAAGATTTAATATCAATTATAGTCATGTAAAGTTCATTCTGAACTTGTATTCCCTTAACATTTCTTTAATTACTAAGCTTTCTTGTAGCATTGCATTTTTATTAGCAAATTATATACTATATTCAAATTTTGGCTGGGCTATTTTAATCTGATTAAATTGTAATTTTCTGTAACTTTCAACTAGTTAGTATTCCTATAGACATCGAATATTTTCATTTCATTTGCTATATGAATGTAGCAAGTAAACTTCTAATAGAAAAATACCATGGGATTCTTTTTCCTGTAGTCTTTAGCTTAAATCATTTCTTTCAGACTCTTTCATAAAGTATCATCCATCTTTGAATCTACTATAATTTTTGTTTTTCCAAGTGCCTGTTCACTGAGACTGTAGCATTCTAAGTGTTTCAGTTCAGTTCAGTTGAGACCATTAGATGTCCAGTACTGTGGGGGAATATAAAGACCAGTATTAAACACAATCCTAGTCTTCATCTTAAAAGATTTCATGGAAGCTCAGACATTGCAGCCTGACTTTCCTCGGATCTCTTATGGTAAGGAGAATAAGACACACCTCTCTTTGGCTTCCAAGTTGGGAACCCAAAGAAATTCAAATGCTTACCGGAGTGAGAAATAATGGAGAGTAACGTGAAATAGAAACACTTGGTTTTGGGTTTGTTCTACTCCAATGATGGAGTAAAAACCACTTTAAAACAATAATATCTGGATTTGAGGTGTTGGTATGAAATTTGAAGGTGCAGAATGCTGCCTGCCTAAAAATTCTGTATAATTAGACATGTCTTAGGCACATTTTAGTTTGGGGAGCAAAGTTCTCTTTATTTTGCTGCATGTTGTTGCTCTTTTATTCTGTGCCCTGTCAGGTGTTAACTTTTTATCCTTTAAAACATTTTTGTAGTTGGGTCTGTTTCATAGTTTAGATAAATATTAAGGCATTTTCTAAGCTTAATAGTTATATAATGAGTTTTTTGTGAAATTTTTACATAGATTTTCATCTCTAATAGGTCTGATAGTAGGCCTTATGATCTTTTTTTTTTTAGGTTTATTTATGTATTTATTTTGAGAGAGGGGGAGAGAGAGAGAGAGAGAGAGAACATGCGCAAGCAGAAGCTGGGGAGGGGCAGAGAGAGAGGGAGAGAGAGAGAATCCCAAGCGGGCTCTGGGCTGATGGGGGGCTCAAACTCATAAACTGAGATCATGATCTGGACCGAAATCAAGAACTGAATGCTTAACCAGCTGAGCCACCCAGGTGCCCAGAAGGCCTCATAATTCTTGAAATGTAGTTCTCTGGCAAAGCTGGTAAGTAATGATGGCATTTACTAGGTCATTGGTATTCAGGAATCTAAGTATTTTTAGTAATGCGTTTTCATGTTAACTCTTTATTTCTTGAACTTTGAAATACTAAGTTTGATGTCACATTGTTCTCTTCCATGAGTTCTTTGGCTCTAGGAAAGTAATAAAATTTCCTAAATTTATTTTAAAATTTTCCTCATAGTGGCTCTTCTGCATTGCTAAACTTGCTGTTAACAGAGTCAACTTCCCCTGCACAGAGGAAAAATAACAGTAGAATATGGGAGATTTTGAGTGCTCTAATAAGCAAGTATTTTGTCATCCTAACAAGGTTTCTGGTGATGTGACCTTTTTTATTATTTGTGATAGAGAACCAATACAAAAACTTATAAAGCAAAACTGAAGTTTGTCAGATGTAAACAATATGTAAGACAAATTAGAAATAGCTTATGATTCCCTAAACCATATATTACTTCTCTAGCACCTTTCCCATGACCATTTCATGTTATTTCGGACTCCTAACTTCAAATATATTTTGAAAGCAGCCCAAATTAATTCCACTTTACTGTAACCTAAGAACACTTTGTAGTTATGACTTGTATATTAAATTCAAGAGTAAAATTCAACATTTTTCTTCAGAAAAATTTTTTAGGGACAACTTCCAATGACTTAATAAGGTAAATTATTGAGGCTCAAGAATAAGCTATGTACCTTATCAGAAATGAAACTGTGGTGATGGAGAGAAGATAAAACATACATAACAGAATTGGGAGAAAGGGAAGGCTCAACTACTGATGGTACCATTAAGAATGACAGACCTTGGGGCACCTGGATGGCTCAGACAGTTAAGCATCAGACTTCGGCTCAAGTCATGATCTCACCACTCCTGAGTTGGAACCCTATGGTCTAGCACCTGGAGCCTGTTTGGTTTCTGTGTCTCCTTCTTTCTCTGCCCCTACCCCGCTCGCACTCTGTTTCTCTCTCTCTTTCAAAAATAAAAAATAAACATTAAAAACATTTTAAAAAAAGAATGACCGACCTTAATGTGTCACTAATGATGATTCATCTTTGTATATATGAGATGGATTGATAGGTGTATATGATTTAATAGAACAAGGTTTTCAGCATGGTTAACCAAGACAAGCTTCTGCCATTATTTTCTTATAATTTTAAATAAAACTGGGGTGTCCTGGGTGACTCAGTCGGTGGAACAGCCAACTTTGGCTTAGGTCATGATCTTAATGGTTAAAGAGCCCTGCATCAGGCTCTGGCTCTTTGCTGTCAGCGCAGAGCTTGCTTCAGATCCTCTGTCCCCCTTTCTCTCTGCCCCTCCCTGTCCCCCACTCTCGCTCTCTCAAAACTAAATAAACTTCAAAAAAGTTTTTTAAACTGACAAGTCAATTCAGTCCAGAAGTTAAGAGTTAAGTGGTGTACCTATATGAAAATGTTAAAGGTTTTTTTATTCTAAAGCAGGCAAGAGTTTTTAATTTGCCTGTGGTGCATCTAATATATCCCTGTTTTCTTCAAACTACAGTTTCCTTGTCCCCCTTTCTGAAACAAGATTCAATGTGTTTTGCATATCTTTACATCTCAATGACAGTGCCCCACTCTATTTTAGAGTGAATACAAGAAGTTTACTGAGATGATCTTGACAGATGTGTCTCCAGATGAGATAATCTCTAAAGTATTTAACTTTTAGTAAATAAGAAACTCAGTCTACTCTGAAAGTACACTTACCTTAATAATATATTTTTTAAATGGTGGAGATTTATCTTCTTCCACAAACCTCTGCATTGTGAACTCATAACTTTTGAGAAACTAAAAAGCTTGTTTTTCTAATTAAACCCATTGTCAATATTATGAATTGCTTTCGTAAAACGCTCTAGGAGGGAAGGCATTGTTTGTTCTCTGCAGTATCTCCAATGTCCAAAATAGTATTTGGCACACAGAAGATGTCACTATTGAATGAATGAATGAATGAATGAATGAATGAATGAATGAATGAACAATTGTCATATATATCTCCGTAGGTAATATGTTTTTATTAGCACATTTTATTTCTCAACTCAAAGTAGTTCCCTGCAAATATGAATGACTGAGAACATATTAAACAGTAGTTTAAACATTTCCTGTCTTACTATTTGCTAACCTGTTACAATAATTTTTGCTTCAATGTTTTTTAACCAGTTATCAGTTTTTAATAATCTTATCAGCAAAGCAGTATGGAACAGTGTTGCATATATAACCATGTCAACTGTTTCCAACAAGTTAAATCACATAAATGTCAAAAACTTAACAGAATAGAAATATTGTGTCCTAGAATATGATACTAGCAAGGGAACCAAACACATCATCCACAAAATTAAGTTGACATGCCAAAACAACTAAATTGGCTTTTCTGCAGGAAGGAGGGAATAGGTGCCACCAAAAAGAAAACACTTATTCGTAGGGCTTTTTCTCTTATTTGGGTCATTATTTTCAACTACTAGCCTTGACATTACTAATCTTGAAGCATTTTGCACTTCTACGTTATACATAACTTTTTGAAGTACTGTTAGAAAAATTTTTTAAATATATAGTTCTTCCCTACAACCTAGTACACAAATCTGTAATTACTAGAAGTTTCTGGAATGCAAATTGTTTAGTAAGTGGAGGGCCTTCACAGGAAAGATTGTATAGTAACATTCATATCAGTATAAGATAATAAGTCATACTATGCCATAATAGTCCCCCTAATACCCATCTAACATCCATATCTTTGCTGAAAATTCCATACATGTCTAAGAAAACGAGTATGTTTCCACAATTGGAAACTATATATGTGTGATAGTTGTGTGTGTGTGTGTTATATAGGTATATAGATATCTCTATATAGATATATATATATATAGTAGAAGTATTTTCCCACATTATATGTTGTTCTACACCTTCTTTTTTTCCACTTAGAAATATTGACATTCTTTCCCTAGTTTATAAACTGTTGCCCCATTCTTAAAAGATACATAGTATTTCATTGTATGAACCATAATTTACCTATTCCCTATTGATCAATTTGAGTTTATTTCTTTTGGTGTTACAATAATGTACTTTTTCCCTTGAATGTGAGCTCTCTGAGAATAAGGATTATTGTCTTACTTTTTAATCCTAAAAATTTAGTATGGTGTCTAACAAATGTTTAACATATGTTTTTGAATGAATTAATTATACTTTTTAAAATGATACTCAACTGCTTCCATTCAGGTTTTTAACCCAACTATGTGCTTGATACTCCTTGACTTAATGTTTCCTCTTCTAGATGTTTATCCTCATGTTCAGAATGACACATATAAATAAGGGCTTCCTACAAAAGGAATCACTAGATCAAAGTATATGTTTTTTTTTTTTTTAATTTTTTTTAATGTTTTTTTATTTATTTCTAGGAGAGAGAGAGAGAGAGACAGCATGAGCAGGGGAGGGTCAGAGAGAGAGGGAGTCACAGACTGAAACAGGCTCCAGGCTCTGAGCTGGCAGTCAGCACAGAGCCCAACGCGGGGCTCGAACCCACGAACCGCGAGATCATGACCTAAGCGAAAGTCGGACGCTTAACCGACTAAGCCACCCAGGCGCCCCAGTATATGTTTATTTTAAATGTTAGTAGTGGTTATTCAGAAGCTTTACACCAAATGCAGGTGAAAATTTGTTAATTAATAACAAAGTTATTGTTCTATTATTCCTCTCACCAAATGTTTGGCAGTGCTCTACACATAGTAGTGTTAAAATTGTTAAGTGGATTGAGCTCACATTCAAGTGAAAAACAATTGTTTTTAATGATGGCATATAAGCCTAAATGGAGGAAAGGGCTGATTAATATGCATGGGAAAGGAGGAGAACAAGGCCGCAGAGAAGAGGTAGAAAGTGAGCCACCAATCATCACCTTTTCTTCTTCTTCACCATCACAATCACTAACAGTTACTTGGTGCCTACCATGTACCAGGTGTGTTGAGTACATTATCTCCTTTTATTTTCACATACCCTACAAGGAAGAGATATTAACCCCATGTGGTAGATGAAGAAGCTGAGGCATAGAGAGCTTAGATGACTTGGCCAAGTGATATAGCTAGTAATTGATTGAGTTGGGATTAGAAATGTGCCAAAGGACCAAGTGCATGGTGTTATTTAGAGAGCAGCAAGCAGTCAGTATGGCTTAAACACTGTTGAGGTGTGGCTGTCACAGGTGGCATGCTAGGAGACAAGGCCACAAGCTAAGCTGAGTACGTATCTGACTAACATGCATGCCACAGTACAGAACTTCCAAACAAGAAAATGGCAATTTCTCTTTACTCTAAAAGAGAATAGAGAACCTCACTTTTTTTCCGGAGATTGCTCTGATACGATGGTAGTTTCTGGTTTCAGTGTTTTGTTCATGGTGAAAGCTTCGGGCCTTTTTATTCTTTCAAAGCTATAGCATTCAGTTTTGTCTTCAGAAGATAATGTTCTAGCATTGACTAGATGGAAGCCTTCCATTAATAAAGTGTCAATTAGTATGCCGAGGACGTTAGTTCCATTGGCCAATTTTCGGTTATCAGGTTTTATGGAAACATACCTAGGACACATAACAAATGTTTGGTTATGAAGCATCCTTTTAATAACTAGCAAAACTAAACACATAAATTTGGCTCAAAGGCATCATACCATTTTTGATAAGAATTTTGAGATTTCATTTGTAAATCCAAATCAATAGCTTTTTGTCAGGGTACTGAAAATAAGAGACTTTTCTGTGATCTCCAAAGTCATTTTAATTCAACATTTAGGAATATAACCAACATGGATGAATTTTCATTGAGAAATTATTTTCTGGAGCAAGCAATTTTATCAAACAAATTAGCTTAATTTTTCATATACTGTAATTTAACTATTTCCAGTTTTTTTCAACTTACTAAATATTGTTTTAATCAGCTTAATTAAATTAATTGACTCAATCATTAAAAAAAAATTTTTTAGGGGCACCTGGCTAAGCATCTGACTTCGGCTCCAGTCATGACCTCACAGTTGTCAGTTTGGGCCCTGCATTGGGCTCTCTGCTGACACTCGGAGCCTGAAGCCTGCTTTAGATTCTGAGTCTCTTTCTCAGTACGTCTGCCCCACTCCGCGTTCTGTCTCTCTCAAACATTAAAAAAAAATTTTTTTTGTAATTTTTTTTTTATTTTAGAGATTGAGAGAGCAGTGGAGAGGGGTAGTGAGAGAGGGAGAGAGAGTCTTAAGAGGCTCCATGTTCAGCACAGAGGCTGCCATGAGGCTTGATCCCACGACTCTCAGATCATGACCCCAGCAGAAAATAAGATTCAGACGCTCAACTGACTGAGCCACCCAGGTGCCCCTAGTTCAGTCATTTTAATGAAAATTTTATGCATTTATAGTTTTCCCCCTAAATCTAACTCTACCCTTTATTAGCACTGACATTACAAATGTTTTTTTGTGACTTATTTATGTCAAATGCATTTTTTGAGGTACAATTTTGCATACAAAACAAGTCAAGATTTTATCATCAATTTTTATTCAATAACTATCCATTATCAAAGAGCAAAGCACAGGATCTAAAAGCTATACAATCTGCAGTCAAAATGACAAACTTTCTATTTCCTGGGATACTTGATAGAACTAATACTACAGTTCAAGAAAATAATTTCCTGAATTTTCTAGATTGGCTATATATTGGCTTTAATAATGTCAACATAACATGTCCACAAAGATATAGCTATATACTCCTTTATATTGCTATCAAGGATAGTTTAATGTCTTTGAGTCCTCTCACCATTTGTTTATGAGATGTGAAGAAAAGTAACTTAAATTACTTCCACACAGTAACGTAAATTCTATGTTTTATAGCATAAGAAGAACTTGTAGGATATCCTTAGTCTCCTTTAATTATGATTAAAATTGAGTAGTAACTGTAGCTCACATTTAGAAATCACTTCTAGGCAAAGAAAATAATAAAATATAAGATTTATAAAAGTACAAAATACAGATCAAAAAATGTTTATTATGTTTGATACAGCACATTTTTAACATTCAGAAATCATTCCATCTACTTCCAACCCCCAGATTTTGATTGTGTAGCCTAGAAACATTTGTCAGAAGAAAAGTTACAGCACATCTCAAAAAATTGAAACACAAATAGTATATAGTAGGTGATAACAAACACTTGGAAGAAATCACTGAGCCACAGTACTTGATTTCCTACGAGGTCAAATTAAGAAATGAAAGATTTTAAGGCAGAAGAAAGGATAGAAGAACCCATTGAGATATAGAAAATCAAAACCTATTTTAAAAACTTAAAAAGCAACTACACTTTTCCATTTGATCCAGTTTAAAAAGGAAAGGTCAGATAGAATAAAGGCTACCAAAGAGGCTCTAGAATCCTGTGACCATAACTGGAGCTTAATAATGTGGTATCATATGAATGGCCTTCAGCAAGATGCAAGCCAAGTATTTCTTACACTATGAATTTGAGAGACAGTAACTGAGCAATCTGCTAGGTTAACAAGATCGCAGAGTGCTAAATCATAGGAATGGAATATCCTGAACAGCCGCACGATACAGCAGACTCTTAGGAGCCATCCAGGCTTACTCCTCCACTTTCCACCTTCAAAACACATCTGAATGAACAGTTCAGAACAGGGAGTGAGCAAGAAATAAAAATGATTGCTAACCAGGAGGTTATGTACCTAAGGTGGGCCTTTCAGGGCAAGAGTTTTCATCTAATCCCCTGAAATCCCAATAATGTCCCCTTACCTGGTTATCCATCCCTACTTTGAAATTGGCACAAGGGAATAAAAATCACAGACACTTCCTGGATGGGAAAAAATTCTGAACTTCAAGCAACTGAACAAAAATACTGTTTGGTGATGAAAAATTTAATAATTAAAATACCTTTTGGTTTTAGAATTATCTATTTTGGAAGTTTAAATATAATGCCATTCTCGCATTACGATGAAAAATTTTGTACTATTTCTAAACACAAACACTTAACAACAAAGGTAAAATCACTTGGCACTGTACATATAAAACTATTCCAACTTCAGTTTTTAATCTTATTTTTCAGTATATTTTTTCCAGTTATTTTCTCCAAATGCATAGAGTTTAAAGTGTTTAGTATTTCAAGGATCTTTTACTTTGTATACTTCTTAAAATTAATTATGCCATTTTACTGTAGGTTTCTAAAAGTTTAAAAAACAAAAAAGATCCTTAAAGATCTTAATCATTGGGGCGCCTGGGTGTCTCAGTTGGTTGAGCGTCTGACTTCAGCTCAGGTCATGATCTTGCAGTTCATGAGTTCAAGCCCTGTGTCTGGCTCAGTACTAACAGCTCAGAGCCTGGAGCCTTCTTTGGATTCTTTGTCTCCTTCTCTCTCTGCCCCTCCCCACTCACACTCTGGCTGTCTCTCTCTCTCTCAAAAATAAATAAGCATTAAAAAACATTTTTTAAAATGTTAATCATTAAATCAAATTTAAAAATTAAAAAAATGATAGTTTTTGCTAATATCCATGTTAGTGCCCCATCAGTGAAAAGAAAGTTGTGCACAGAGATATCCTAAAATACTTTGAAATAAAGATAGGGTCCTAAGTTCTCTTCATGATCAGCCTATGAATCTAATTGGCCCTTTTTTCCCAAAGTGACATTTCAGGGGCGCCTGGGTGCCTCAGTCAATTAAGCATCCAACTTCAGCTCCCTTCATGATCTCACAGTTTGTAAGTTCAAGCCCCACATCAGGCTCTGTGCTGACAGCTCGGAGCCTGGAGCCTGCTTCAGATTTTGTGTCTCCTTCTCTCTCTGCCCCTCCCCTATTCATGCTCTGTTTCTCTGTCTCAATAATAAACATCAAAAAAAGAATTTTTTTTAAAGTGACATTTTAGCCTTTCTAGGAGAGCAGGAAATTAAGTATAAAAACTTAAGAAATGTCATATTGCCCAGTGTTCTCCAGTTAGTAAGTAGGACCATGGGGTGTACTGTGGGAGAAGCAAACATTGATAGCTCCCGATGGCTACTGCTGAAGAAAACATCCCAAACCAAGTCTACTTTTTCTCCTCGCAAAAAAAAAAAAAAAAAAAAAAATTAGTATCAGTAAAAAACATATGCAGACTACTTTTCCTCCTGAAAATTAAAGCCAGCTTTCACAGTTAGTAAAATAATGGTGGGACAGCATTAAGACATTTTTAAGGAGAAAAAAAAAAATGTGTCCCTGACAGCAGGGTAGAAATCAGCCTTAGTGCCCAGCCAAGAATAACACAGGGAGAAAGTGAATAATTGACTCAGGAGCAACTATCCTTAATATACTGACAGCCTATCCCAATATTTTGAGTTGTCTAAGAGTGCCAGAGATGTAATAGGACACCAAATTTGCTATGGAATATATCTGCCTTAATGGTATTTAAAAATAAAGTGGGATGGAGGAAAATCAGTAGTCAAATCTCAAGGACTGAAAGAACAAATATACATAGACTGTAAGGAAATCAGGAGAAACTGAGACTGCTATATGGCAGCCACTAAAGGAATCTCTTGGGGAGGTGAGGGGAAGGCATCTCAGTCCTAAGAAAATTAATGATCATTAGCAATGGAACATAATCTATAAAATTATTTCCTCTTAGAACTTAAATGATCATAGTCCCAGTTTTCCCTGGACAGTTTTAGTTTATTCCTTTTGCCCCAATACTATAACAATACCTCCTTTCACTCTGAAAAAGTAGCTCAATTTGGACAATAATTATCTGATCACTCTACCCAACTCTACCAGTTACCCCAAAACATTTGAGTAATCATTTTTTCCTAAGAAAAGTTTCAGGCATGAGAAACTAAGTTTTGAGGGGAAACATCAGGAGCTAGTATAGAAGAGAGATGCTCAAAATACAAAATACCTGACTCCAGTTTGGTTTTCAGTAGTGTTGTCAGAGCCACACTGGAAAACCAGGTCGTGGTAAGAAGGTCTTTGTGGAGGCAGTGGAAGCAAGATCATCTGAGGAGGGAAAGAGTTACTACTCCAGGTCAGTGTTGAAGGTTGCTCTATAAACACTGTAATCCTCCCAGTTAGCATCTCAATTGTTTTGCTGCAAGAGCCAAATACCCTGAAAAAAGCTTGAGTGTGTCGGTTTAGGAAATGCACCTCCAAAAAAGCAGGTCTTGGCTGTAGCAAGCGTTCTTGGTTTAAGAGATCAATCAGAGGATCTAGTTCATAGAAAAGAGCCTCTCTCTGAAGCCTGAGATAGTCTGAAAAGTCAGTGGGTAATAAAAGCTGGTGAGTTCTCAAAAAGTCTAAGATAAAACTAAATAAAACACCATCTCGGTCCACAAAAATCTGGCCACCAACCATCTTGAATTCTTGGTCTCTTCCATCTATCATTCGTGTCAACCGAGAGGCAGGAAACTGCTTTATGGTAGAAGATCTTGTTGTGAATATCTTCCCTCCCACATTCAAAGTGACTAGGTCCTGACTACTCATTCTTCTCTTGCTTCAAGCTAGAGGCTACAAACCATCAGCCACAGACTTAGGAACTTGTATATCAACTTCCAACCGTAAATGTTGCTAGTTATATATGATTAAGAAATGGAAGGGAGGGGAAAATAACAAAAAGCAGAGACCTAGATTCCCAGGTAACTACTGTAAAGCAAATAGCGTATCCATAGCTATGTTTGCAAATGTGAGTTGCTTGGGAACTTGCAGTATACAAAACGGAAAAGCAACAGTTGAGGAACTGTTTAAAAACTGCCAATATTTCTAAGGATAGATATCAAATAGATCCTGTTCCTGTATTGCATAAGAAAAAATTCTCCATGAAAACCTGTTGTAAATCTCTATTAAAGAAATTATATATACTGGGAGCAAAAAAAGCACTCTCTGCCCCATTCTCCATACCACTTATCTACAGTAAGTCCTCATAGCAGAGGTGAGATTTACAGTGAAACATTGTCATAATTTATGAACCCTTCAGCAATTTAGAGGTTAAATCATGAATTGTCAGTTATGGATGAGGCAGCCATTACCTCAACTAGCAGCTTAATTTGACTTTTTCTCATAGCTGGATTATTCTTTACTTTCAAGTTAGTTGGCCCTTATTTTTCCTATCCCCACTTGTGTTACCTTCTCTCAACCAAATTAACCAACAAGGTAGGGGCCCCTCAGTGGCTCAGTTGGTTAAGCATCCAAATCTTGATTTCGGCTCAGGTCATGATCTCATGGTTCAAAGGATGGAGCCTCATGTTAGGCTGATAAAATGGAACCTGCTTGGGATTCTCTCCCTCTCTCTCTGCGCCTCCCCTGGCGCGCGCGCGCGCACGCGCGCACACACACACACACACACACACACACACACTCTCTCTCAAGATAAACGAGCTTTAAAAAAAAAAAAAAGGGTAAAGACACTCTGTGCTTCCCAAAGAATGTCTTGTTTTCATGACAGAAATAAGGTAGACTAGAGAGCAGAGTTCTAAGATGAGATCACTTCTTGTTTTCATCTGAATTCTAAGAGGAGAAAATGAAGTATTTTTATTCTGTGGAAGATAGGGCATCTTTATCTCATGTAAGCAGATAGGGCAAAATTAGTGTTCAGCTGATTACTTTGCACTTTATAATAGCTGACAGACTGTTCCATCTATTGGCAAATCAATCTTACTACTCTCTAAAAAGATATTAAGCAAGTGGATTGGTTTGGTTGTACAGTTGCCATGATACCTTGGAACAACACAACACTTGGCTGCCAGTAAAAAGGCTTTCCCATTTCCTGTCCTTGCCATATGTTAGCCTTTTTGTACCTACCACAGCCACCTAATACTTACGTAGTTTATCACCAAAGGAATTTACAAAACCTAAGGAGAAAAAGGCAAACTGAAATCTCCACCCTCCTAAAAATGTAAACTGATCACAAGAAAATGCCACTTTTTGTTTACCTGAGATTTACATTTTAGCAAAAAACTAAAATTTAGAAATCAAATCTAGAAAAATTTGGAAATCCAATCCACTCATATCTTCTTTCCTTTTTTAAAAGAATGTTCAGTCTCAAAAAAGTTGTTTTACAAGAGTAGTCTTTATTACATGCTTAAATGAAGAATCAGTTTTACTACTTCTCATTAATACAATATTAGATCATACGCTCTTTCACCTCCCCTTTTTCCACAGCATAAACACAACCAATATTGGAGGTAGAGGTGTATTTCAAAAGCACTCTTTAAAAAGGAAGGCGGGTTCAGGACTATACTATTAAATTTCACATTTATCTTTATGCTACCTAATTTGAACAACACATATAGGACATTATTTTCTAAAGGAATACTTTGGCAGGGAAATATCTCACTGGAATCTTGACCAAATATGAACTACCACTCAGCTCTTTAACAAAATTCTAACAAAAGACAGAGAACTAAATACTTGCAACAGATTTTATAATAGTTTATATTTGCACACAAATTCTGCCACATTGTTCAGCACCAGCAAAGTAAAATTCTTAAATCTTTCACTGAAAATGAAAAATCCATCTGTCACCTGTTCCCAGTAAAACATTGATTGTTCTACAAAATCAGCTGATTTAGCCAGATAGTAATTGAAGTTTGAGAGGTGGTCTTTCCAGGTTGTAAATTCATCAAATAAAGACCCTTCTAAGAATATGGCAGGACCAAAGAAAATGAGAAAGCTGAGCAGAATGACTACCACAAATAAGTGAGAAAAGCTCCAGGGAATCTTACTAATGAATGTGCCAGTGTCTTGAGGCAAAGAAAGTTTATCCACATCTACTAGTTTTATGTCTTCCCACTGACTGGTATCAAAGTTCTTCATTAAAGGGCTTGTGGGCAAATTAGAAGGAGGTAAAGGAGTTTCCTTGATTACTTTTATTTTCTCCCTGAACTCCTGCATCTGTTGCAGAAATATGATGGGTTCTGACACATCTTTGAAAGCCTCAGCAATGTTAAAGGCCATTCGTTGTTCCTGCAAGATGGTGTTGAGTTTGTTGATCTCTGGGTCATAGGCTTGCATAACTGCAAGTTTCATGGTCTCAAAGTCAGACAGGATTTCATTCTTCTTTTGATCTAATGTATGTTGTAACTTCTCAAAAAACTCCTTCACTTTATCTGAATCTTTAGTCAGTAACTGTAGAGATTTCCTTTTGCTAGTTTCCAAGGTATCCAAGCGAGAAAGAGCATCTCCCCGACGCCAGGTCTCAAAGCTCTGGAAGAGGGACTCAAAAGCATCTCTTTCCTGGGCATAGGCATCTTCAATAGAACAGAAGACATGCTTGGTGTGGTCACCACGAGTAGCACAGATCCCACAAATCAGCTGCATATCAGTCAGGCAGAAAATGTTGAGAGGCTGACCCAAGTGTCCTTTGCACACCGGCATTTTGGGAGAGATCTTGATCTTGTTATACTTTTCCACAATACCCTTTAGGGAGTAATTAACCTGCAGGCTATTGACTCCAGTAGCTGAAGTTTCCTTGCGGCAAGTAGGGCACTTGAACGGAGATGATCTCCACAACGAATTCCGCACAGTCCCCTCTAAGATCCCTTCTAAGCATTTTTTGCAAAAGTTATGTGAGCAAGGCAAAACTCGAGGATCATCAAACAGACTGCAACAAATTGGGCACGTGAGATCTTCTTCAAGCAGCTCCATCACATCCTGCCATAGAGAAAGAAACATTTTACTCCAATAATCCCCTCCCAGTCAGACTATGTAATAATCAGAAATTATCTTCACAGGCATTAAAAATGATCTCTCACTGAAATAACCAGGCAAACAAAGGAAATAAGTGAGAAATTTGGGAAGGGAATGCACACCAAAGCAGATTTAATCTGCTGGGACTAGAACACACTCCTTATTAGCAGGACTCCCTGTACACAAGGCCTTTGTGTGGGCTTTCCAACAAGTCTTTGGCTGAGAAAGGGTTAGGTCTAGGACAACTGCAAGTTGAGCCAGCAGGACCCAACTGATTGTTTTAAAACAGAGCTGACTACTAGCTGTCAGAAACAAAGCTACTCAGTGTCTGAATAGAATGAGCTCTTTAGTCTGGGCCCACAATTATAAAATGGTATGCTATTCAAAAGAAAGAAGCAAAGAAATACAAATTCAAGCATGCACTCTCGTGCAGGCTTTTATTAAAAACTGGCATATTTTTCTATTTGAAAGGCAAGATTACAATTATTAAAATCATTAAGTAAAAGCATAAGACGAGAGTTGCAATTCATTCTTCAGAGAATTAAATGAGTTTTTATTTTTTTAATTCTTTTTTTTTTTTTTTTTTATTTCTAGGAGAGAGAGAGAGACAGCGAGAGCAGGGGAGGGTCAGAGAGAGAGGGAGACACAGACTCTGAAACAGGTTCCAGGCTCTGAGCTGGCAGTCAGCACAGAGCCCGATGCGGGGCTCGAACCCACGGACCGTGAGATCATGACCTAAGCAAAAGTCGGATGCTTAACTGACTAAGCCACCCAGGCGCACCTAAATGAGTTTTTATTTTTAAACCACCAGAACCATCTATCTAGAGCATCAATTCTCAAAATGTAGACAGAAATCTGATGTCCCTCAGGCTCTTTCAAGTCATTCGTGAAGGTCAAAACTTTATTCATTCATAATAATATTGAGAGCATATTGGCTTCGGGTAGGTACCATGTTGACAACTGCACTGTAAAAGCAATGGTGAGTAGACCCTGCTAGAGCCTTAGCAGGAATCAAACAAGGCAAAAGGTAGCAAGCAAACTATACTACAAGTTACTGACTCCTTCATTACCACAAGCCCACAGTCTAACTGGGGTAGCCAATTTCATTTAAGAAATGTTCTTTATGAAGCAGCAACAATTGTTCATTTTATTACATCTTGATCCTTATGTTTGTGCTTTTTTAATATTTTGAGTGACAAAATAGGAAGTAAACAAAGAATTCCTGCTGCATCCAACAGATACCATCTGGAGAAAAAGCAGTTACACGATTGAGTCGCAATCTGAACCAGCTGCTTTTTTTGTGGAACACCATTTTTACTTGAAAGAATGAATGACAAACTGGCTATTTAGACTTAGGTAAAAGCAGACATTTTCTTGAAAATGAACAAAATAAGCCCTTTACTTCAAAGAAAATAAATGATATTTCTTGCCAATGATAAAAGTTAAGTTTCTGAGTGAAAATTAGAATTTTGGAAAATATTTTTGCCACTTCAGAACTTGACAGCTTCCCATTAATTAAAGACTTTCTAATAAAATGGTGGTGATTTCAACAAATGCTGGCTTTTATTTTTTTTTTAGGGGGGAGATTATTGTATAATGAAATATGTTACTTGCAGATCTGCATAATACAATAAACTAATTGCTTCAAATCACCAATGCATGTTATAAATCATGCTTGGGTAAAAGATCAAAAATATAATTTCCGATTCCATACCATAACATTTAAGAAACTACCATTTGTTGAGCTTTAGGATAGTATCAGAAAAGATCCATAATTATCAGAAAAGACTATATTAAAATATCCCTTCCTTTAACAACTATATATCTGTGCAAGGTCAGATATGATCTTCTTGTATATTTCAAAAAAAAAAAAACAACCATAACTTACTCTAACAGGTGTTAACGAAAGGATAGCTAAAAGACTTCGGTTATAATCTATTAAACAGCAATTTATTCATGAGATCTATAAATATGTAGGGACACCTCAGTGGCTCAGTCAGTTGGGCATCTGACGACTTTGGCTCAGGTCATGATCTTGCAGTCTGTGGGTTCAAGCCCCACATCAGGCTCTGTGCTGACAGCTGAGAGCCTGGAGCCTGCTTCAGATTCTGTGCGTGTCTCTCTCTCTGCCCCTCCTCAGCTCACATTTTCTCTCTCTCTCAAAAAATAAGTAAACATGAAAAAAACTTTTAATTAAAAAAAGAGATCTATAAATATGTAAAACAATGCCAATTTTCTCACAACTATTTTTAGAAAATGTTATTTTTCACAAATTATTTGTTAACATGTAATAGGTTTATCATCGTTATTTTAAATGAGTATCTTAAAATTTTTCTTTTAATTTCCAATACAATAAATAGCTATATAAAATACCTATGTAAATTTTAAGAGTCACAGGCGGAGCTGGGTGGTTCAGTCAGTTAAGCGTTTTGGCACGGTTCTTGAGTTCAGGCCCCACATCAGCTCCATGCTGACCATGCAGAGCCTGCTTGGGGTTCTCTCTCCCCTTCTCTCTCTGCCCTCACACTCTTTCTCAAAATAAAGTTAAAAAACGAAGAGAGTCACAATTGGAGCTATAATCTAGAAGATAAATAGTATTTTTTTTAATATGGGGGGTGCAGGGAGAACGCAAGTTGGGGAGGTGAAGACAGAGGGAGACAGAGTAGGCTCTGCACCGACAGGCTGACAGCAGCGAGCCATTGTGGGGCTTGAACTCATGAACCATGAAGTCATCACCTGAGCCAAAGTTGAACACTCAACTGACTGAGCTACCCAGGTGCCCTGAAGATAAACAGTAATTAAAAGATAAGCTGGGTTTGCAAGTCTAATAGTTTATAGTTTTATATTAAGTTGTGAGAGAGATATGTATTATAGATTTGTAATACAATTTTATGTGGAATTAAAACAAAGGTTAATCTGTCAAATTTAATGTCATATGGCAAAAATATGTGATGAACTGATTTTTCTGAACAATCTTTTATAACATGAGAAGTCATAAAACATTTGAAAAGCACTGGGAAGAGAATGGCTATAGACTGGGGTTCGTATGCTCCCTGAGAGATGTTATGAAGGGACAGTAAAACTTCTGACTCTAGAACAGAAATGGAAAACTTTTGATGGTCCTCCTACCTTAGTAATGTTCTCTATCTTATCATCTGCACTGTCATATTTCACCTAACAATTCTATGCTAAAACTAGATTTGGAGAAGCCAGTAGAAACAGGAAAGTAGTGTGCATTGGGGGAAGGAGTGTTGGAGGGGGACAGCATTCAGTAAAGTAAACCTAATTTACTCATTCTTGAAGGTTAATATTTCCAAAGAATCCTATCCATGCATATTAAATAAATAAGAGGAAAAACAAAGAATACCAACTATTTGCGATGCAGAGGAAAAAAGGGCACCCAGGGAAAGGAGAAACTTTGAGAAAAATGAAGAAAGGCAATCTAATATTATCAAAAATAAACAGGAAAACGTTACACACAGGAAAATTAGCAATAGTCATCCCAAAGCCATAATCACATTATAGCTCTGAAAACGAATCAGAGAAAAAAACTATTTGGGAAGTTTCTTTTTAAAAATATGCATCAGAATTATGGTGGATCCTGTTGTTTCATTTTTAGTGATGCAGCTTATAAGTTCTGGTTTATAATTTAAAGATTCTTATTTCTGTTCACTTTAAAAGCTAAACATTTTCATTTCTTCTTAACTTTATACTCAAAACTTGGCCTACAGCCAAATTAACGTGACCACTTCCACAGCTGACTTAGAGAAAAGAAACAGCCTAATCCAAGAGACCCTGACAAGTCTGTTGCCTCAAAACTTTTAAAGGAAGATGCATAGTAGGGTTTTTAGTTTAAGTGAAGGAATGTATAGCTCCTTTTCTTAAAGTATGGCTAACACATAAAAATCTGAAGAAATCAATAAAACTCCTTTGCAGGAAAGTACATATCCCCTTTTTTCTCGGGTTAATTTTTTACCGATATAGAAGTCAAAAAACTTGATGTGAACAAAATTTTTGATCTTAAGTCATAAAATTTCAACTTAACCACTGTCAAATTCAGTGTACAACAGCAAACACATTTCCAAGATTCATTTTTGCCTTCAAATGTGTTACGAATACCAAGAAAGTCTTAAATTTTGAAGCACAAAAATCTTTTCTCCAACAATTAAAAATTTCCTATGTTTTATGCCAACAAAGTAGCCAAGTATATACCTAGTTGTCTGCCACCTCTCATTTTCAACCTCATTTTCCTGCCATATTTGTGGGGTTTTTTAATTTTTATTTATTTTATTTAGGTTTCCTCCCTCCCTCCCTCATGCGTGCGCCAGGGAAGGGCAAAGGGAGTAAGAGAGAATATCTTAAGCAGACTTCACACCAGCATGAAGCCTGATACAACGCTCAATCTCATGACCCTGAGATCATGACCTAAGCTGTTATCAAGGTTATGATATGACTTTAGCAACTTAATCAACTGAGCCGCTCAGGTGCTCCTGTATTTTTAAAAATATCTTTAATTTATATACAATAAAATTCATTTTTGGTATACAGTTCTGAATTTTGACAAATAGTCATAGTTGTGTATCACCACCAAGGATTTATTTTTAAGCAAATATTCATGATATCTGCAATCAGGATAGACTATGAAAAATGCTTATCAACTCTACCTTGAGTGCATATATAGCAAGTCTGTACAAATGAAAACTGAAAAATGACAACCAGAATATTAAAAATGGAAAAGCCAATACTTACAAAGGAAAGTAGACACAAAATAGAAGCAAAACCTAATACATGTGTATTAGACTTCTCCCTCCTAGAAATACTTTGTTTTTAAATGATCAACTCAAAATGAGGAGTGTCTGGGTGGCTCATTCAGTTAAGCATCCAACTCTTGATTTGGACTCAGGTCATGATTTCACGGTTGGTGAGATGGAGCCTCCCTTGTTGGGCTCTGAGCTGACAACATGGAGCCTGCTTGGGATTCTCTCTCTCCCTCTCTCTCTGCCTCTCCCACTCATGCTTTCACATACTCTTGCTCGTTCTCAAAAAAATAACAATGAATGATCAACTCAAAATGATTATAATGTAAAAAATGCTCATTTATTAATTTTAATAAACTATTCAAAGAAACTTTCCTATTAAACCTTTTAATTTAATCAATCGGAATATAAAGTTGTTCAAGATATAACTCATGATTTCTTTCCAAATCCCATTAGAAAACAAAAAGTAAAGTTAATACTTTATATCTTAGGGCTAAATCAAATCTCCATCCTGCTTTGAGGCATCTTTGAATTCAGGAATTCCAAAATAAATACCTAAGAAGAAACTAAATAGCAAATATTGAAACTCACTTCACAGACAAAGCTAAATTATGCAAACCTCTGCTAAACTGAGAGCCATCAATCTTAGCTGGAACAATGCTTGGAATAAAAGGGAACACTTTTTTTTTTAAAGTACTTCTTAGCATATTAGTTAATCTTATTTTCAAGTAGTGTACTGTATTCTATGTTAGTATGAGATCCATTAATAATCCTTTCTTGAAACCTAGGGTGTAGTTACTAAATCTAGTTAGAGGATGTAAGGATATTTATTGTAATATATTTAAAATTTTCTGTGTATTTGAAATTTTTCACAATAAAAAGGGAAAAACCTAAAAAGGGGGACCAATTATAAGAAAACCATATTGAACTTAAAAAGCAAAACTTTAGAAGCATTGGCTAAGTATGATAAGCTCTGTAAGAGCTTGATCTGTTTTAGCATTGTTTTATCTTTTATAAAATAAAAACTGTATTATTGAGAATCTCTGTGATTCAGGCCTGTGAGAAGGCTGATATATGTCTGGCTCTTAGTCTATGGCCTTTGACAAACCATTTACATATACTGGAGTTTCTCTCCTCATTGTCTGACTGTTTTGAAAGGTATCTAATAACATGAAAATTATTTTCAAAGTACTTAAGTACTCTGTGTCAATGCCTTATTATACTTTATCCTGGCTTTTAGAGACTGCTCCATAACTTACTTATATGATCAAAACAAGACAAAGTTTAAGAAAAAAGATTTCTGATACCTGAAAAAAGGACTATTAAAAATGTAAAAAAATATATCACATATACTGTCTAAAATATCTTGTCTAATTGTTAGATGGCTCCAAGTTACCTGTGTCTCCGTACAAGACAGTAAGAAACTTACCTTTTCTGGTATTATTCTAAATTAGTAGTTAAAATTCCCCCAGGACATTTCTAGTAGGATTCCTGATAAGTAGGGCAAAATGAAGCTAGAACAAAAGGCCCATCAACTTGGAAGGCCACCTACTCAGCAATTTCAGAGTTTTTGGACTATGATAACCTTCACAGAAACATAAAAACCAGGTACTCTTACTAGTCCAAGACCACTCAGAAAAACTCGGTGTTTTTTTCCTTTCCTTCATTCTCTTCTCCATACCACTATTTCATCTTGACTCCTTTGTTTATTCTTCTTTGAACTCATATGTCCCATGTTTCAAGGTGTACAATCTTTTTATTTCCTCCTTATCTCCCACCTGCCTCTTCACTTTACTTCTCTCTTTCCCTTTTATTTTTTCCTTGTGTCACCTGATAATCACCCCAGCTGTTATTCTATAAACCTGTAAATCCACAGCATTATATCAGTAGGGTTTTAGGGTACCAGCTAGATCAGATATCCCTATCCTACTTCTGTACAACTATCAAGAAATCTGTAGGGGGCTGGGGGGCACCTGGCTGATCTTAGGGTCATGAGTTTGAGCCCCCCACTAGGCAAAGAGATTACTTAATTTTTTTTTTAATTTAACAATAACAACAACAAAACCCAGAAATCTGTGTGGACTCCAAATGGTACTGAAGCCTAATCTCTCTCACCAAGATGAAGTCAATTTGAGGGAAACATACATATAGACTAAATTATTCTCCTATGTGGTACCAACCAGATCCAGATATTTATCTTTACCCATTAAGAGTTCCAGTTAAGTTGGAACTAATGACTTCTGGAAAGATTTAATGAACCAGAAATGTCTCATTTCTTTTCTCCCAAATATATATAAGTGGGTTTAAATGAAGATGGAAAACTTTTACCCCTAAAACAACTTGTCTTCTTTACAACCATAAATTTGGCAATCATTATTGGTTGGTATCTATTAATAAGTTTCCATATCATCTAAATCTGTATTTGAGGTTAATGCCAGCTTTCAGAAAGTAATATCAAAGTTTAGCATTCAACAGGTGGCTAGTTGGATTTATCTAGAGAAGTGAGGTGACTTAGATCATATATAATACTGTACCAAGTGAAAACAGGCATTTTGTAAATAACAGATAACCACTACCTATCAACTAATAACTTATTTCTGAGAGGACTATTAGAAATATAATTAGTATAAAAAAGTTCCTTTTGCTAGGTGTAGAATTATGTACACACACATCTTATTCTAAAGTAAACCCGACCTAAAGAATATATCAAGTAGAAAGCTAATTATGCTAAACTCTTTAAGCAATTTTTAGTTTGGCTACATTATTATATACACTATGTTGGCACTCCTCACTCATATTCAATACCACAAATATGCAGGGGAAAAATCACTCATATTCAATACCACAAATATGCAGGGGAAAAAAGAAAGAGCTCCTCTGGGAGTTCTTATGAGGAGCCAGGCTGTTGCCAAGTAGCATTTATTTGTGGCACTTATGCCACTGGAAAGAGGATAACTTAAACTAAAAGCAAAAATTTTCAATTCAACTTTTTCTTAGTATTAAACCTAAATCTATAATGCAAATGAATTTTTTTTTTAAGTTCATGTTACAAGAATTTACTTTATAGAGGCTTAACTGGAATGTAACTATTCTATGTATCAAAGGATGCCTGTATTTCGTTAACTGTTAGGAAAAATAGACAGACCACTCTATTCTTTTAGTACCATTCTAGTATCCAGAGCTCCAGGGCACGATAATGAAGATGGCAATGTCGTCCATGAATAACAAAAATGAATAATCCAATGACCTAACGATATTTAAAAAGATGAAATACAAGTCAAAGTCAATTCTTGCCCTAAATTCAGTACAGCACATTTACAAAGATACTGTTACTCTAAAAGGTATGATAAATGCTTTATAAAAAGAACATAGAGGGTCACCTGAGTGGCTCAGTCATTCGAGCATCTGGCTCTTGATTTTGGCTCAGGTCATGATCTCAGAGTTAGTGAGACTGAGCCCCATATTGAGCTCTGCACTGATAGCACAGAGCCTGCTTGGGTTCTCTCTCTCCCTCTCTGTCTCTCCCTGGCGCACGTGCTTGTTCTCTCGCTCTCTCTCACTCTCTCTCGCTCTTTCTCGCTCTCTCCCTCCCTCAAAATAATAAACATTAAAAAGAAAAAAAGAACATAGAAAGTTGACACCATACTAAATTTGGAAAGGTTATCCAAGCAGTTAGGTTTTGTTTTTCTTAATATAAAAGTAATTTGTGAGTATAGAAAATTAAGAAAATACAAGGAAGAAATCACCCATAATTACATTAGCAAGGAATAACCACTTCTAATTGTGTGTGTGTGTGTGTGTGTGTGTGTGTGCGCGCGCGTGCGCACGCACGTGTGTGTTTTAACAAAACTGGTAACGTCACACAATTTTGTATCCACTTTTTTATCACATGTATTTCCCTTATCATTATATATTCTTCTAAAATGTTATAGTCCATCTTACAGATATGCTCATACTGGCTCTATGTCTTTTTGGTAATAGAACATTTAAATGAACATCTTGTAGAAAAGTCTTGGTCTATAGTTCTGATTATTTCCTTAGTTCCTATAAGTGTAGTGTTAGGTAGGTCAAAGAGTAGAAACACTTTTAATGACCTTCGAAACACTGACAGGTCTTCCTATAAGGAGTGTACCACTTTATGAATTCTAACTAATAATATGAGTGCCCCACTTCTCCATGCAGTCCCTGGCCTTACAAGAGAACCATACTTTTATAGTTTAGCAAAAAAAACAAAAAACAAGGCATATATTTTTATCACACCTACCCAAATTTAAAATATAGAATAGTTTAAGGCAGTTAATATTAATATACATTTAGGATTATCAGTATGTATAAGGAATACATGGTAATAAATGTTATGGGGTAGGAATAAAATAAGAGTACAAACATCTTAATGTAGACATCATCTAGAAAACACCTAAACTTTATAACTGAAAAAACTGAGCACCGCTCTCCCCCCACCAAAAATGGAGCTTTCCTAATCATTCACAGCAAGCTAGGCATAGGACCTGACTTTCCCAATTCTTAGACTTCAGCACTATCTAGAAAGTGGGTCAAGAATTCAATGTTCTCATTCATAAAATGGATTAAATTTAATCATGGCTCTGTAAATCCCTTCTAAAGTTTTATGATTTTTACAAATTAGGCTGTAACAGGCTCTCCAGTAGAGAGAACAGTACACTGAACCTGTTTCTGGATACCTAGGTTCAAGCAGGAGTTATACCCTCCACAGAAGGAGGATGTTTACGGTGCCTAACTCATGTTTTTGGAAAGATTAAGTAATGTGTGCCAGTTTTGTAAATTGCTAAACTATATAAATATAAGGTGGTTTAATTACATTTGTGTACACCTACTGTGAAAAATGCAAATATACATTTAAAGTATTATGTTAAAGTAGGAGTATATTAACCAGGAAAGGTCCTGAAAGACAGCCAGACTCTCTTGAACTATAATTTCATGAAAAAGTAAAGCAAGTATTACACAGGATAGCAGCTATAAAGCACTTTCATGGAAATGGGCATATCTGAACAAAAGCTGTGGCACACGTAGGACCAGATAACCAAGCAATCATAAATGTACAGAATGGAAAGAATAAGCTAATGTCATGGAAGGACCTACCAGGGAGATTTAGTATCTCAGCTAGTGCAAAATAGATAGTAAGGAAAGAAGAGCCTGAAGAAATGTAGCTTCTCATTGTGTAAGATGGAAGTAAACCAGTTAATCAGCAACTCCATCAAGTTCTACCAGAAGGAGTGACTATGTAAATGAAATTCTGCTTTTAAAATACTTACTGTATAAAAGGCTCTAGAGAGAGAAAACTCAAGCATTGTCTGTATAAGCCCTAGCAGAAAGGCATGGGAGAAGGGGGAAAAAAAAAAAACTAAAAAAAGAAAAAAATGCTACTAAGGCCTCTCTTTTACTTTACAATATAAATCTTTAGCTTTCAAATAATTGCTACATAAAGATTTTCCATATACAGAATCTATTTTTCTGAGTTTTGACAAAATATGAAAATAGAACACTCATGAGGATGGGAACACACACTACACATAGCTCAATTTTGCATGGTTCTGGGCCTAAAGAAAACTGGGTGTTTTGTTTCTTAATGTAGGGAGAAGTACTGTAGTTTACCTCTGTCCCCTGCGAGCAGATGCAGGTGTATTCGTCAGGGTTACTATTTCTCAGGACAAATCTATCAGGGTTTTGTTTTTTTCTCACGTTGTGATGGACAATCAAACGAAGCTACTGCAAAGAAAGAACAAAGAGAGTATTATGCATTTGTTTGCAGAGGATCCTTACCCTTGATCCTAATGTTTTCAAGCGTGCTAGGACCTGGTGAAAAAGCCTCGGGAGCATGGCTGGGTATCTTTGTGTCTTACTAAGAAAGAAGCTTCCCGGTTAGGGCGCCCTCCCCAGGCGCCAGGCACTTCCCCAATTTCAGTGCCAGAGAATGGTTGCCAGGCTCCGATTTCTGGTTCATGGTCGCCTTTTCTTTCCTAGGCGATACCGAGGCAGTGGCACTGAAGCCGGGCATAATCTGTAGCGGAGCAGGGTTTCTGGAGCACAGACAAACACTGCCTGGGCCCAGTGGATGCCCACCGCGCGCCGCTCCACCCCACTCCCGGTCTGTTCCAGTGTCCCGCTGGTTTCCGCTGGGCAGCTGGGGCTGGAGCTCAAACTGAGCTCTCTGCAGCCCCCCACCCACGCAGGTCGCTGTCCTGCCAGGGCAAGTCCCCACCCTTGCAACAGGCCCAAGGACCACCCCCCTTCCTAGAGAGTGGCCCGGTGGGTACTTATCTCGGACCTCGGGGGCCGCGCGCGACCGCCTCTCCTCCAGCCGCCGGGACCTCGCGTTACCGGCTGGGCGCGGCGGCAAAATGGACTCGCAGCGCCAACGGGCCCCGCCCCCTGCCCTTCTCTTCCAGCTCCTTGATCCGCTTCCCGGGCCCGGGCCCGGCGTCGCTTTTGTTCGGTCTCCCGGGTCTCGCCTTTCCCCGGGGTGGGGGATGGGGAGTGGGTGAGGTAAGGCGAGTGTCCTTCCGGTGTCGACAACTGCCACCGCGGGCGGCGCACCTAGGAACAGGGAGGGTCTGGGGCTGCTCGCTTTTCTCCCTTCCAGAGTGGCTGCGCGCGCCACGGAGCACCGCGCCCAGAGCTGGCCGAGCCCGCGCGCGCGCTAGGAAGCAGAAGGCTACGGCTAAGACCCGTAGGCTGGGCCTGTGGAGCTCTGGCGACCGGAGGTGGAGCCACCCGGGAAGAAAGCTGGCGCTCAACAAGATGGTTGGGTTTGGATTGTTGTACTTTTTTTTTTGTTCGTTGCATTTTTAGGAACAAAAAAAAAAGCCCAACCCTTCACACCACTTCATCTGCATCTCTCAAGACCAGAAGCCCGGCCACAGTGGCTTGGGGGACGGAGACAACTGTCTGCATTGCACCCCACAACTCGGGTTGGGTGGGATTGTCACTCTTGTTGGGACCTACGCCAGGGCACAACCAAAATAAGGTTAATTACCGCCCTTCCCAACCTTGCACCTTATTTCTTATCAGGCTTTAGGCTGAACACTAGCGGCCCAATTCTATTTAAGATTTTCTTTTCGGAAAAACACTCTTTTCCTTTGGAGAGAAGGAAGGACTTAAAATTGGCTTTAACTTAAACGCTCCTAATGACTATTCAGTTGCTAACCTGACTCACCATTCTGTATAAGGACTTTTCCTAATACCAAACATTAAGCACTTAATACCAATGACCTGTTTGGTTCCAAGAATACAAAAAGCTAAAGGAATGGCTTGTCCATAATTTACAGTCTTGGGGGAAGTGCAACAAGAACAAAAATCACAGGATATGCCCTGGGGTTGAGTTCGCCCCAAGTAGGGAAGTCTGGTCTTTGGAGGTAGAATTTCAGGGAGAGGTATTATAAACCTACTATAAATAGTATTTGGGCTCGGTGACTAATAATGCTTAGCTCAAACTCCATAAAAAGCCCCTCCCCACTCCCTTCGGAGATGTCCAGTTCCTTGCCGTTCCCTGTCCCTCAAACCCAATTTTGCCTTTGCAGAACACGTCCTGTATTTATGCCATATACTCTTCATAAAAACATCGTGGGATGAAAAAAAGAAGGGGAGGGGTGCCTGGGTTAAGCAACCGACTTCAGCTCAGGTCATGATCTCACAGTGAGTGAGTACGAGCCCCACATCAGGCTCTGTGCTGACAGTTCAGAGCCTGGAGACTGGTTCGGATTCTGGGTCTCTCTCTCTCTCTCTCTCTAATAAACATCAAAAAAATTATTTTAAAACACCGTGGGATAGACATTATGATACTTATCTTGTAGATAAATAAATGGATGAAGTGATTTCTCCAAGATAAAAATCAAGAGGCAGAGACAAGATTCTAAAGTTAGAGTCCAAGTATAGGTTCTTTCTATAGAAAGATATACCTTTCTATATCATAACTGTCAATCCCATTCAAAACTGCACCCCAGTCTCCTACTAAGTTAGTGTTATTTTTTAACACATACACGAAATCTGATTTATAAAAGCATTTTAAATACCCTAATGTTAAAATGATACAAGAGTGAAAGGTTATAGACTCATAAATCACAAATTATCCTTAATATAATTACATACATATTTATATAGTTAGATCTGTTTGGTGGCAAATATTAGTAAACTTCTGCCCAACTAAATGTGAAATATTCATTAAATCAGTATAGAAGTCTTCAGACTGTTACATTACTACGAGAACATTGTGTATTAAACTTTCAAGTGTAGGAAAAAAGGAAGAATAGCCTCTCTCTGTCCCATGGTCCTAATAAAAAAGCAGTGGGAATCCCCACATACAGTGTGACTAGGATAAGAAAGTAACTGCTAGACTAAAATGAACATACACAGCTACATCCTTCCTAGAAGATCACAATGTAATTAGATCCTATTAGAGATAACACAGAGGGTATGTCAAAATTCTTGTCACACTGGAATTTCCTTCTATTGACTGTTCTTCAAACAAGTAAACTACAGCTGAAGCTTGGAATTCATATGTCAGCACAACAAGACTAAATAGTCTTAAAATTTAAGTTTGTCTTTTGTGATATGTTATTACAGGGAGGATTTTTTTTAAGATTTTTGTTTTTAAGTAATCTCTACACCCAATGTGGGGCTCAAACTCACACCCCAAGATCAAGAGTCTCAGGCTCTACCAACTGAGCCAGCCAGGCGCCCCTCCAAGGAGAATCTTTAATATGAAATATGTGTCTATATATTTCTACTTTTATCTTGAAAAATGTCAGTTTTGATAATAAAGTCATAATTTCAACTCAGAAAATGACTTTCATCCTGTTCTATGGAACATTATTTTAGAATATTTCTTCTACAAATAAAGACATAATATTTCTTCTACAAACAAAGATGGGGTTCTGCAGTTTTCAGTAGCTGGTAGATTCTTAACCCCTCAGTATACTCTGTGTTAAATAAAGGCACTAGTACATTTCATAGAGCTTTGGTTCTGAAGATCTAGATTTATCAGATATCTAGCTGTACAGCATTGCACAAGAAATACATGTTTTATGTGAGCCTCTTTGAGTCTCTCTGATATTAAATCATGTGGTAATAAACACCTTGTCAAAAATGTGTTTATCTTATAATGGTCTTATTGTTTTTAACACCCTGCTAGTTGTTGCTAGAATGAGGTGGGTCTCTAGAAGCTTGTGCTGGGTCTAACCCAGCCACACCCCGTCCGAGTCAGGCAAAAAACACAGACAATTCAGGAGACACATGAGACTCATTACACAATGTCAGTACAGTTTAGGCATTTTGTGAAGGTCATTGACCTCCTGGTTATGAAATTCAAAGGACACTTTTTCAGTTCTCATTTTCCCTGATCTCTTAGAAGCACTCACTGCCTCCTCCTTGAAAGGCCTTCTTTCCCTGGACTTTAATAAGATCGTTCTCACTCCCTGATTTTCTTTTCCAAACTCCAGAACACTTGCTGGGCCACCCTATTCTATCCAGCATTCAAATTCTGGAATTCTTTGAACACTCAGTTTCAGGACATTTTCAGGACATCAGTTTAATGACTCTCATATTCCCTGTAAAGCAGGTATCACAAACTGATAGCTTGTAGTCATACCATTTATTTTTATTTTTTTAATTTATTTTTATTTTAGAGTGACAGAGCATGTGAGTGGGGGAGAAGGGCAGAGGGAGAGAGACAGAGAGAGAGAGAGAGAGAGAATCCCAAGCTCCCAAGCAGGCTCCACACTCAGCCAGAGCTGGATACAGGGTGGGGCTCAATCTCACAACCCTGGGATCATTACCTGAGCCAAAATCAAGAGTCAGATGCTCAGCCTACTGAGCCACCCAGGTGCCCCTACTTTTTTATTTTTTTAATATTTTAATTTTTTTGAGTTTATTTCTTTATTTTGAGGCGGCGGGGGGGGGGGGCGGGGGGGACAGGGAAGGGTAAGAGAATGTAAGATGGTGACCGGAGCCAAATTCAAGAGTCCAACACTTAACTGACTAAGCCATGCAAGTGCCCCTGAAGATTTTATTTTTAAGTGATCTCTATACCCAACATGGGGCTCAAACTGACAAACCCAAGATTGAGTTGCATACTCTCCTGACTGAGCCAGCCAGGCACCCCAGTCATACCATTTTTAGATGATGAAAACTGTTTGAATTTAAAACTTTAGCAGAGGCATGCCCCTTCCTCTCTCACAGCCTTTCCTCTTTGTGAGCACTTGACTTAGCCCTTGTGTCGCCCAAGACTCCAGCCCCTTCCAGCTTCAGGGCTCCTACCCCTGTAGCTCCTTCTCTCCCTGATGCACCCTCCTTGGGCCACCAACCCCACCTCCCCACTCTGGTCCCTCAATCGCAGCACAGCTGCCACATCCCAGATTAGCTTTCCAGAATATTCCAGACCAAGGATGGATCCTTCTGAGTCATCTCCTTCTGCCCTGTACTCTTCTTTCTTTGCACATACTGCAATTTGTTCTTATATATGTGCTTGTATAATTATTTGAACAATGTTTGTCTCCATTTGACTATAAACCCTGGAAGAGCAGAGACTGTGTGTGTTGTGTGCATATGTGTGTCTTGTGTTTCCTCATCCATGCATTGCCAGCACCTAATCCAGTAACTACACATTTTTTAATGAATGTTTCAGGGAAGTAAGAATTCTCTCTCTCAAAGACTATTGATGCATTTCAACCTTCTAGAAATTAGCTGTTGAGACCAGCTGAAATGGTAATGTACTCTGAATTTTATTCACTTCAAATAAGGACTTTTATATACTTTATTTGATCCAAACATTATCCCCTCCCCCCTTCATTTGCAAAGCAGTTTTTTCAGACTCCTTATAGAATATACAAGATGTGTCAACAGTCTGCACTCTTTCACAGCATAGCTTGTCTCAGAAAATGAGGATAATTTCTTGAACAGTCCATCACAGAATCCTCAAAACAATTTGAAAACCTTCTTCCTCTGCATAAAAGTTAATCAATATGCCACAAAAAGACTTAATGATATAACTCAATAAAAATGTAAAACTATTCATGTTTAAAGCACAATACAGTCATGATAGCACACAACTATTAAAAGGAAGACAAAGAGGTGCCTGGGTGGCTCAGCTCATGATCTTGAAGTCCCTTATTTCAAGCTCCACATCAGGCTCACTGCTGTCAGCACAGGGCCCACTTTGGATCCTCTGTTCCCCTCTCTCTGCCCCTCCCCCACTAATGTTCTCTCAAAAACAGAATTAAAAACATTTTTAAAAAGATAAAGCTATATATATTGACAACATGATATAATAAGATATAGTAAGTGAAATGGGGACAAGTGGGTGCCTCAGCCTGTTAAGCATCCAACTTTGGCTCAGGTCATGATCTCACGATTTGTGGGTTTGAGCCCTGTGTCGGGCTCTGTCCTAACAGCTGGGAGCCTAGAGCCTGCTTCAGATTCTGTGTCTCCCTTTCTCTCTGCCTGTCCCCCGCCTGTACTCTGTCTCTCTGTCTCTCTCATAAATAAGTAAACATTTTTAAAAACTATAAAAAAAGATAGAGTAAGTGAAAAATCAAGTTAAAAACAATATGTATACCATAATTCCAATTTTGAAAAGAAATGTAATTGCTAGAATATGGATAGGAAAAAAAATTTAGGGGGCAAATATACACCAAATTGTCAATTTGAGAGGGTGAAATTTGGAATTTTTCAGTATTGATGTTTTATATTATAATTCTTTTATATTTTTCCATTGAACATCTATTACTTTTGTAATGTATTTAAAAAAGGAAAAAGAAAAATTTGTAAATGAAAAAGAAACTCAGAACAAACTCCCAGATGAATAAGAAGGCAACACCTAGATAGAAAAACAGTCTGAATACGTTAAAAACAGGACATTAAAAAAGGAAATATAAATGATCAATAAGCAGGAGAAAAAAATGTTCACTCTTAACAATAATCAAAGAAATCCCAAGCAAAATGTTTTCTGTCTTTTTTAGCTCATTAAATTGGCAGATTTTTAAAACAGTATAATGACCAATAGGTCAGCAATGAGTGACACAGGCCATCTTGTTTGCCACTGGAGCCAACATAGATGAATACAACCTTTTAGAGGACAGTCTGGTAATCTACATAAAAAACACTCAAAATATGTATACTTAATTCAATTTCTAGGAATTTATCCTAGAAATAATCCTAGAAAATAATCATAAACACCACAATTTATATATCAAGAATATTTGTACACAACTATCAGGGAAAATTAGAAATATTGTTATTATCCATCAAAAGGATATGAATTAAATTAATCTTGGTACATTCATACAAGATAATAATATGTGACCATTTTTTAAAGTTTATTTATTTTGAGAGGGGAAAAAAAAAAAGAGAGAGAGAGAAGGGGAGGGGCAGAGAGAAAGAATCCCAAGCAGGCTCCAGTGCAGACCCTGATGCAGGGCTCCATCCCACGAGCCATGAGATCATGACCTGAGCTGAAGTCAAGAGTTGGATGCCTAACTGACTGAGCCACCCAGGAGCCCCAATGTGTAGCCATGTTCAAATCATGTTTCAGAAGACTATTTAATAACTTTAAAAATTTATATCTCTTATAAATGAAGAAAAGAAAATTTCAAAATGTATTAATATAGCACAGTGCAGATCGTGTGTGTGTGCACATACATAAGCACATATTAAAAAGACTGATAACAAAGTCAACAATTATTATGCATAAGTAGTATTAAGTGGAAATAACCTTTATTTGTCCTGATTCGTCGCTGGATTTTTCAAAGTTTCTCTAATGGTTATATAATTATCTTTATAGTCCTAAAAGAAAAAAGTTATTTTAAAAGTTGCTGGCCTATGCTTTGGAAAAAAAACTCAGCAGTTTCTCTAAAAATTAAACAGAGTTAACTATATGATCCAGCATATCTGCTCCCCAAGGTATTCCCAAGAGAATTGAAAGCAGAGGTGCCTGGGTGGCTCAGTTAGGTGACCAACTCTTGGTTTCAGCTCAGGTCATATCTCATGGTTCATGAGATTGAGCCCCCGCATTGGGCTCTGTGCTAGATTGGGATTCTCTCCCTTTCTCTCTACCTGTCCCCTCCTCATCCTCTCTCTCTCTCTCTCTCTCTCAAATAAATAAACATTTTCAAAAATTAATAAAAGAGAAAGCATATGTACAAACAATAACATATATGAGTGTTCATAACAGCATTATGTAAAATAGCCCTCCCCCAAAATAGAAGTAACCCAAATGCTCATGAACTGATGAATGGATAAGCAAACTGTGGTATGTCTATTCAATGGAATAGTATTGAGCTGTATAAAGGAAATATACTGAATGATGCTACAGCATGGATGAAATGACTACATTATGCTAAAAGTAAAAGAAGCATGTCAAAAAAGCAGTAGCCCATTCAGATGATTGTCCAGAAAAAGCAAAATCATATAAATAGAAAGTTGATTAGTGGTTGCCAGAGACAGGGGAGAGGGAAGAATGATGAGTGACTGCTAATGAGTACAGGATTTCTTCTGGGGGGGTAATGAAATAATTCTGGAATTAGATAGTGGTGATGGTTGCACACAACCTTGTGAATATGCTAAAGCCCACTGAGTTTTAACAGTTTAAAGAGAGAGAATTCCACAGTATATGAATTATAGCTCAATTTTTAAATGTGGAAAAAGTTTCCTGGAAAAGAATAATAGCATTTTAAAAGTATAAATTACTTTATAAACATAACCTACAAAATGATAAGTGCTATGGTAGAGAGTAGGAACATATAGGGAAAACATCTAACAGTACCTGGGGGTAGAGAAGGTCTCCATTAAAACAGAGACTCTCAAATATTTTGAAAATAAAAAATAGGGGCGCCTGGGTGGCTTAGTCGGTTAAGCGTCTGACTTTCGCTTAGGTCATGATCTCGCAGTTCGTGGGTTCGAGCCCCACGTCGGGCTCTGTGCTGACTGCCAGCTCAGAGCCTGGAGCCTGTTTCAGAGTCTGTGTCTCCCTCTCTCTCTCTGACCCTCCCCTGCTCACGTTGTCTCTCTCTCTCCTAGAAATAAATAAAAATATTTTTAAAAAAAGAAAAGAAAAGAAAAAATAAAAAGAAACTTTTTTTTAAAGTTTATTTTTGAAAGAGAAGAGAGCATATGAGCATGAATGGGGGAGGGTCAGAGAGGGGGCAGGACAGAAGATCTGAAGCAGGCTCTGTGCTGATAGCAGAGAGCCCAGTGTGGGGCTTGAGCTCACAAACTGTGAGATCATGACCTGAACCGAAGTTGGATGCTTAACCAACTAAGCCACCCAAGCACCCCAAAATAAACTTTATTTATTAATTCATTTAAAAATTACAATAATAATCCATTTTATCACTTAGTTCTCTCAATGATGACATATAGTGCAGGACATTCTGAAAACCAGGAACCTGATATTGGCACAATACAGCTGACTACAGACATTGTTCAGGCTTTACAAGATTTTGCATGCACTCATTTCTAAAAAAAATTTTTTTAACTGAGAAGACAATATAACAACAACATTAAAAAATTTTAAATAAATGATTAGAACTACCCATGTTACTATAAAACCAGCCTGATTATCTTATTCAGAAATATATTATAACTTTTTATCATAAGATACTTTAAATACACAAAAAAGGTTATATAAAAATAGCTATTTACTCACATTATCTCCATGTATGTTTTTACATCTTTACTACATGTGTAAATATTCATGAAAATAAATAGCATTATTTTACACAACTAAAATCCTTATATAATAATTGTGTCACAACACACAAGGATGTACATTTTTAAAAATAAATGTTTTTATCATAGTAACACATACTGTCAATTGCTAGTTGGGGAGGGAATTTTACCACCCTGTCTGGCCACCTTCCCCAGGAAGGGGTTATCATGGAGGTCAGAGCTGAGTCTTTAGAGTGCACTTGCTTGGTTTGGAATTCAGGGTTTTCTTTTTTTTAATAGAATTTTTTCATTCTTTTTATTATTTTGAGAGAGAGAGAGAACATAGAAGTGAGGGAGGGGCGTAAAGAGAGGGGAGAGAGGATCCTAAGCAGGCTCTGCACTCTCCGGGCAGAGGCTAATGCAGCACTTTAGCTCACAAACCACAAGATCCTGACTCGGGCCAAAATCAAGAGTGGGGCACTTAACTAACTGAGCCACCCAGGCACCCCTGGAATCCAGAACCTTCTATTCACCCACAGTGTACCATGAGATGAATTACTTACTCACTCTGATTCTCAGTCTCCTCATCTATAAAATAGAGGTAATGACAGTTCCTATTTCATAAAGTGATGAGTATAAATTAAGGTTATGCATGGGAAATGCTTGGTACAGTGAAGCACAGTACCCGGAAGTGCTCAATAGGTGTTACGATCACGGTCATCTTTATTATTGCAGATATAAACCCAGACATGGGGCTAACGCTCTTCCCACAATGAAACAGAATGGTGCATTTGATAACCAGAGCCCACTCAGAGTAAGAGAGCCTTGCGTGCTTTCTACCTTCTCCCTGTGAGGTGCTGTTAGCTAACATTCAGCTTTGAGCAAAGGGTGGGGATGGGAGGCTGTGCTTTATAATGTTAACCAATTTCTGTGGTGTGAAATACTCCCACCCTGGCTGATTTCAACCTGAATGAAGTTCACTGAATGCAGAGTCGGAAAGAGGTGATCAGAATCTGCTCTCAAACTCATGGACCTGCCCCAGCACACCCAAGAGGTAATCTCTCTTCTCTTTTGCAGCCCCTTTGTTCCCTGCTGAAACCAGACCTCTTCCCCCTTGGGCAGAGGACCTGCATCTCCACCCCATGTCCTCCTACAGAGGTAAGAGGCTGTGCCTGGAAGTTACAGGAAGTCTTTAGGCCTGAAGCTCAAAGTGGTGCTCACGCCCTGCTCACCAGACTGTTCATAGCAAATCGTACTTTAATTCTCATTCGCTAGTATTCCCTACAAGTCTGCAGCCCTCGGGGGATCTTGGCTGTGGCCGTGGCCATGGCTTGGGTAAGACTGTTATCTTTGGATCACATCAACATAATGCCTTCTTAAGACCAAAAGCTCCTTACCTATTTTTAACATGCAGCATTTATATCTGGCACTGTTTCAGCACTATTTCTGCTTAGGAAGTTAAAGTAATCATTTCTGCATCTTTCCACAGTCTTCAAAATGATACTTTTTGACAACTACATAATTCCATTAATACACTAAATGTAAGGTGTATGTAAAGAAAAAGGAACCAGGGGGGCAAACACCGGGAAACGTGGCATAAATACGGGGAAAGAATAAGAATTTCAAGAACTTAGTACAGTCTAGCATATTAATAAGAGAAGTAAAGTGAACCATTGAATCTTCCAATTAGGTCACTAGTGATTTTAGGAAGAGAAAGTTAATCTCTGTCCTGGAGGCAGAAGTAGGTAAAGGCAATGAAGGAATTAAGATCGCATGTTTGCTGGGTGCCAGGGACCGTGGTAGATGCTTTTCTAGCATGACCTCATTTAGAAGTTATAGTGGAGGAACCGAAGCTTGGAGTCGTTCATTAACCCGCCCAGGGTTGCCCAGGTTTTATTGCAGTCTGGAGTGAATGAGAACGAAGGCGGTAGAGACAGAGGTATAAATAATTCTTTCTGGAATCATGATGGGGAAAGAAGAGAAAGCAACAGCGAGATAGAGTATAAGGACATGGAATCGCTGTTTTTTATCGTAAAAACAAAGTTCAGTTCCTCCAAGGTCAACACTGAAAAAGAGCCCTCACGTGACTGCAAGGCCAGAAGCAGAGGCCACCAAACACTGAACGCTGTCCCAAGATTCATCTTTCTTCTGGGAATCTTGGCCTCATTACCTTTGCTCCAGCAAAGCCTCCTCAGATCCTTTCTTCCTGTCCTATCTGAGACTGGAACAGGAGATAACAGAAGGCTTTTTTCCTTATTGAAGTCTATCATTGACACAATGTTACATGTAAAAGGCATTTCTTTACATCCCATGGCAAAACCAAATCAGAGCTAGAAAGTTTAAATGACTTCCTTCAGGGAAAGGGTAATGCTTCCTAAACTTGCCCAGTCATAGAAACCACTCAGGATGCTAGTTTAAACAGAACGTCAAGAGATTTGGATTCAGAAGGTCTAGAGTTGGCTGCCTGGAAATGAGTGTTTTAAAGTAATGCCAGTTTATCCTTAAATTCCTGCAAGTTTGGGTATCACTGCACCGGCAAGTAACAGAGAAATAAACATAGTCCCATAAATCTGTGTGGTGTGGCTCCCAAGAAAAGGCCTGCTTATAACCATGTTGAAGTCTTCACCCTAACCTCACAGGTTTGATGCTATCTTCACACATGCTGGCTATTTTAAACTCTGATCTGGGTCCAACAGAGGGAAGCCCTTGGCCAAATCCTAAGGTGGCAAGGGAGGAGGGAGAGAGGGTTTCTTCCATTCTTCACACTTTCCAGAGACTGAGTCATTAGTTCCTAACTAGCTTGCTTACCAATACAGGCAAGGCCTGACTTTACCCACCCTCTCCTGTCATGGCTCTAGCAGGAGATGTGACGGCAGCCAGCGCTCTCTCAGTGGCTCCTCAGTCTCCCCACGAGTCAGTCTGAGGGAGGGTGACCAGACATCCAGGTTTGCCTGGGCTTGGTCCTGACCCACTACTCCTAAGAGCCCAGAGTCCTCTCTGGTTTGCTGTACTCTTTCATTCTCAGAAGGGTCCCAGTTTGGATGATAAATTATATACTCATGCTGTCCATGAACAATGAGCTAGAACAAAATCATGAGTGCACAAAAGCAAGTAGTAGTCTGCCAGCAATTTACATAATGACTTCCATTTATCAAGCAAATCACTGTGACACCACACATATCACTTCAATTAACCCTCACTGCAAACCAATGAGGGACATGGATTTTGCAAATGAGGGAAGTATCAGGGTTAAGTGCCTTGACCAGAGCCAACCAACTATGAGGAGCAGAACTGGATTCAAACATCCATCTGCGTGACCCCACCTTCTGCCCTGAAAGGGGCCTGGCTGCCTCTTTGGGGCATGTGGACACCCCACCCCCAGTGTCTGTGTGAAGAAACAACTTAACTGAGAAAGTTGGTTGGTTTCGACACTAAAGGAAAACTCTCAATATTCGCATTTTCCCCTCACATTTGAAAGTAGAAATCTGCCTCTGCAGCTGTTTGTAGAATTCAGCTCTTGCTTGTTTCTGTAACCCGATTTGAAAGAACACTTCCAAAAGAAGCAACCGAGTCTACAAAAGCACAGTTGGAATCAAATGGATCCAACCAGTTCGCAAATGGAAAATAACACTAAGGAATAAGTTTTGCATCACAAGCATTGATGCTCTGAGTCATTCCTAAGGGCACTGAGTACTTACATGTAACCCAGAGAATGGATTAAAATCTCGGCTTTATATTCGCATGGCTTCATCTTCTAAAACCGCTGATTGCTCTCCCAGTAAAGGTGACTTTAAATTTTAGCCTTTGCTTTCATCACCAGTTTGTCTACAGTTTCCATTTTTTCCCCTTTTTAAAACAACTGGGTATTTTTTTTTTTGCGTTTTAATTTTTAATTCCAAAAGCACTCCCTTAATGCATTCTTTGACACACACACACACACACACACACACACACACACACATCACACACAAGCCTTAAGTGACCTTTGATCAATACCCCAATCCCAGACCTGTACACTGTTACTGATTTGGTTTTTGTCCTTCTAGATATTTTTCTATTCAGGAAATTATTTTTCTTCTACCTTCTGCCTTTTGCAATAAATAAAGCTTCCACTATAACTGCTTTTCCCTTCCTCCCCTCAAACTCCATCATGAGGAAGCAACTAAAATCTCAGGGGTTGAAATCTCCCAAAGAGTCACTGCAGGCCCTCTCTCTCTCTGTCTAGTTCATCTTTCATCCTGTTGAGTGCTTAAAGAGCAAAAGCTCCAAAGTCAGACTTCTGGGTGTGAATCTTGGCTCCATCACTTACTAGTTGAGTGACCTTGGGCAAGTTCATTCATTCACTGTTTGTTCAGCAAATATTTATTGAGTGCCCATTATGTGTTAGAGTATAATGGTGTACAAGACAATATTCTGACCCTTACAGAGCTTACATTCTAGTGGGAGACACAGAATATAAGCCTACGAATGAACAGAGCATAATTCTAAGATGCAATAAATGCTCTGAAGAATAATGAAACAGAGCCGGGGGACAGATACCACCGTTTTCAATGTAGGCGATCAGAGAAAACTTCCCGGAGGATGTGACATTACAGCGGAGAGCTAAGTAAAGTCCGAGAACAAGGCATGAAAAGATGTGAAGGGAAAGGCAAGTACAAAGGCCCTGAGGCAGAAACCAGCTTCAGGTGTTGGAGGAACAACAGGAAGGCAAGTGAGCTGAAATGGAGTGTAGGAGAGAGAATGGGGCACATGAACATTCCACTTTCCACCACCACCCCTGTCTTCTTATCCCTGTCTACCCCCAAATTTCTCCAGCTCTGTGGGATCCTATGGTCTAGTGTTTTCCTACCTTTTTATTGCTCCTCTCCTGCCTCATATTCTCCTTCCCTCCTTAACCAGCTTAGATCCAAAGTCCAGTACAGTAACTACTCCCTTGCATCAACACTCAAGTCCCCAGCTGCCTACCATCTTTCTTTCCTCAGACTTGTAACACTTCCTCCCCCAATCTTCACTGACAGATTCCTGTTTCACTGAGAAAATAGAAGCAAACAATAGGGGACTTCCATAAGCTCCTACCTGCACTTGTGCCCCATCCCCAGCTCCTGTCCCGTGGGTGCGGACTGAAGGCCTTGCTACAGGTCCTCACCCTCCATCCCTCCAGCCTTCTCTGGTGAGTGCCCTTCTTTCTCCTTCATGGTCCCATCAGCAGTACTATCCTCCATTGTCACAAAACCATCTCCTGATGACCCGCCTGCCCCGTTTAGCCATCACCTCATGTTTCTACAGCACAACCACTCTTGCTCACCATCTTCACCTTCTTTTTCTGCATTCCCTCTGAACCCTCTCCGGCAGGCTGTGTACCACCGTCCCACTCAAATTGCCTTGTTTGCTAAATCTTTCACATTGGCAAAGCCAATGCTTGATCCTCTATCCTCATTTCCCAGACCTGTGGGCAACATGGGAGCCCTCTCCCTACACTGCCCTGGCCTCCATTATCGCTCCTGTTTCTGATTCCAAGCAAGTCTCCCTGCAACTTCCTACATGGCCTGCCCTCTCCCTGACCCACCCCCAGGACCTCTCTGACCTCTGCTTACTGCCGCACCTTACCCTCTCTGCTCTAGGCACGTCTGCCTCATTGCTGTTCCACAAACACGCCAAGCACACTCTTCCACGGGGGCCTTTGCACTTGCTGTTCCCTGTGTCTAGAATGTTCTTCCTCCAGAATCTACTTGGCTCACTCCTTAGTCACCTCCATATTTCTGTTCTAGTGTCACTTTCTTGGGAAGACCTTCCTGGCCATCCACTCGGCCATCCCTAATCTGCTTTTCTTTCTTTATTTTTTTTTCAAGTTTATTTTTTTTAGTAATCTCTACATCGCAAGATTCAAACTCATGACCCCAAGGTCAAGAGTCACGTGCTCTACCGAATGAATCACCCAGATGCCCTCCTATTCTCCTTTTCTACTTCATTTTTCTCCATAGAACTTACTACCATTTGATAGCCTACATATTTTTTCATTATTGTTTCCTCCACTAGAATGTAAGCTCTATGAACTAAAATGTAAAAAGACCACTCTTAGGAGGCGGTGCCTTGGTGGCTCAGTCAGGTGAGTATCCAACTCTTGATTTTGGCTCAGGTCATATCTCATGGTTCATGAGTTCAAGCCCCACGTCAGGCTCTGTGTACTGACATAGTAGAGCCTGCTTGGGATTCTGTCTCTCCCTCTGTTTACCTCTTCCCTACTTGCTCTCTATCTTTTCAAAATACATTTTAATTTAAAATAAAATACTAAAAATAATATAAAAATAATTGTTAATTTAAAATAAAATAATATAACAATTTTTAATTTAAAATAAAAAATATTAAAAATTAAAAGACCACTCTGGGGAGATAGAGACATCCAGTTATGGAATGAATTCAGCATGGGCATGAAATGGGCATGGTATAGGGAATATAGTCAGTGACATAATAGAGCTGCAAGGTGACAGATGGTGGTTACACTGTGATGAGCACAATATAAAGTTTTGAGAAGTCAAATCAACTATCTTGTACACCTGAAACTAATACAACACTCTGTCAACTATACTCAAATAAACACATTTTAAAAAAATAAAAATAAAGGGACTATGGCTGCTGTTTGTAGGGAAGACTGTACGGGGGTGGGGGTGGGGGGCAGTTGGAGGCTAAGGCAGTGTCCAAGCAAGATAGATAATGAGGGCCTGAGCTAAGATGAGAAAAGGTCAGGGGCTCCTGGGTGGCTCAGTTGGTTAAGTGTCTGACTTCAACTCAGGTCATAATCTCACAGTTCATGAGCTCGAGCCCCACATGGGACTTTCTGCTGTTAGTGTAGAGCTCACTTCAGATCCTCTATCCCTGTCTCCCTCTCTGCCCCTGCCCCTTCCCCCCTCCTTCTCTCTCTCTCTCTCAAAAATAAACATTTTAAAAATATAGGAAAAAATCAGAGTTTGGATATATTTTGGAATTATCACAGATAGTGAGAACTTGTTACAAATTGGATGAGGGGTCTGAGAGAAAAGAGGGATTTGTTTTGGGGCCTCGGTGCTTTCATCTTTCTGAGCTTGTTTCCCCTAACTGTAAAATGGGGACAATTAGAACATCTACCTCTTGGAACTGTTGCAGAAGGGGATAGAAGACACCCAGTCTCACACAGCGCTGGGCACGTAGTAAACCCTCCGTAAACGTTGGCACTTATTACTACCCCAGAGATGACTGTTTCCCTGCTTCCTGGGTAAATAGGATTACAAAAATATCCACCCAAGGAGACTGAGGAAACAAGACACTTTTTGTAGAGTGCACCCTCCCTTCCCGAAGGATAGACTTTTACTTTATTTAACAGAATACTTAACGTTAGTGTTGGAACAGTTTACATGCACACAGATACATAAAAGGATTCCTCACATTTCGAAAGAATCATAAGTCGCCTTTAAGTAGTGTTTGTCCATTCAATACTTAGCAGAAAGAGTAACTAAAAGCTAAAATTACAAACCTCTGCTGATTAAAAATCAATCCAAAATGTAAGAAAAGTACATCTGAAATAATAATGATTTTGCAGGTATTTGCTGCATTTTAATATACTAGAAACTAAAATACCACACTGTCTGGTTCAGTACAGGATACCTGGCAACACTATTTGTCGGTGTAACTCAGCTTTCTGCAAAGGCAATACCCAGCCCTTTTTGGCTGCCTTGGTCTGTCCTCATTTCCCCCTGGAAAACTGTTTTAAACTTAGTACAGATAACATTCTGCCTCTATTACAATTAGCGCCTTCTCTCAATAGGTCACCTGGTTTGGCAAGTGCTTCTGTGGGGTAACCCTGTATCTTCTTTCAAAACCTCTCAAAGGCAGCCTCCAGGTTGCATGTGAAAAGCTGCCTGTGGGGAATCTAGGGGCTGCTCTGGGACCTTCAGGGGCTTTCCTGCTAGCATCTTCTGCCTCACCAGATCTCCCTGGTTATTGGTTAACCTCCCTGATTATTATTCCCCCAACTCATGGGTAGACCAGCCATTCTTCTTCCTGACCCCCAGGCACCCTGGGAGATGGGTGAGGAGTCCCTAAATCTGAGCTGCCTTTCCCTCCCTGCCCCATAAGTGAATTCCTCCTTAAATGCTTATACTACCTGGGAACCTGCAAAAACAACCTAGAATTTGAATGGGAGCTGAAAGAATTTGCCCAGTGGATGGGTCTCCGCCCATGACCTCCAGATTCAACTGGAGGACTCTAGCTTCTCACAGTAGGGTCTCAGACGGACCAGCAGATTCACCAGGGAACTTGTTAGAAATGCAGAATCAGCGGCGGTATTCCTGACCTGTTGAATCAGAATCTGAGTTTTAAGGAGACACAGGTAATTCCCACGCATCTACAAGTTTGAAAAGCCAGAGAAGTATGCTGGCCCCTCCCTTCCTGCTTGTTAGGGAGAATTCTTGTTAAGTGTTCTGTTTAAGGGACTAAGACCAGCCTGCTACATTGTCCTCACTTTCCTCCCTCCCTCCCTTTCTTTCTTCCTTTCTCTCTCCCTTCCTTCCTTTCTGCCTTTCTTTCTTTCTTGATCTCTATGCCCAATGTAGGATCCAGGGTTTCATGCTCTATCAACTGAGCCAGCCAGGCACCCCGTTTTCACTTTTCAAAGAATTGGGAGCTCAGGACTTCCCATACCTACTCTGCTCTGCCCACTCAGAGCCGGTGGTTTATTAGGGACCCCCTTCTCTTCTACAAGCCCTGTTTCCCCACTCAAGGCTCTGTTACTGGAGCATTCCCTGGAAGGCAAATTTTCTGCTGTGCTTCTCCCAAAGTAAAGCCTGTGATTGGTGCTTCCTCTTCTGCACCTCTCAGAGCTGCCTTCACCTGTCCAGTGACAGCGCCTTAGAGCTGGGCCACACTGACCCCTGACCTGGTCTTCAGCCAGATGGGAGAGGTCTCTCGCAGAGCAGGGGACTTGCCAAGGCGTACTCTGAAGGTGAAAGCTCCCAGACTCCCCTCACTGCACGGACATACCACCCTGTTCCTTTTTCCTGCCAGCTACTCCTTACAGAACACAAGTAAAGGCTACCTTCAAACGGGGACACCCAGGGAAGGAGGACGATGTGGACCGACAACCAGCCTTGGAAAGAGAGTCAGGGCTTCTTGGAAACAAGCCAGCAGGAGGGGCAGGTACATTTAAAATGCACTTGATTCTTTGAAGCTTTGAGGATTTGAGTTTAGGGTTGTTTTTAAGCTTTCCAAATGAGGGGGAAAAAAATTATCAGAAAACTTTTCTGGACCTTGGAAACCAGAGACTCTCCTAAGGTGGAACTGTAAGGCTATTTGGCTCTCAATTTAGTGGTCAGGTTAATTAACCACACATTCTTTCTCATACCTTTATCATTTATTATACAACCGATTCCCATCCCAAAAGATACACTAAAAGTCAACTTCCAATCTTTTAAAAATCTTTATGTACCAAATGCACTGTCCTAGGAGGTTTAGAAAAATTTGCTCATCCACTGGGTGTTATATGGAAACCAACTTGACAATAAACTATTTGTAAAAAAATTAAAAAAAGAAAAAAAGAAAAGAAAAATTAACTCATCAGATCCTTAATGTAATCTAATAAAAAATGTACTGTTATTAACTATATTTATAGATGAAGAAATTAAGTCACAAGACGTTAAGTAACTTGTTTATGGTCACACAGAAATAAGGACAGAACTAGAATTCATACCCAGAAAGTTTGGGTGGGTCACAGTCACATGCTGATCACTTGACTATGCTGCCTCTTTAAAGGCCTGGGTATGTGTGTGTGTGTTTATTTATATTTATATTTTAAATTTAATTTCAATTTTATTTATATGTAAATATAAAATATAGTTTAAATATTTATTTACTATACAATACATATGACATATTTTTACATATTATATATTACAGATTTTATATGTATATTATATGCATCTATAAATCTATATGAGAGAAAGTGTGAAAGAAAGATAGGATTCTAGATGCCGTTTTTCCAAATGGCCATCTTTCCACATGTTTTCAAAACATGCCTAAAACCCAACTTTGAGAGAAGTATAATTTTTCTGTAGATATATCCTCTTGAGGAGTCTAGAGGACTAGTTTCACAAACTTCAGCTTCCTCATCTGAGAAATGTGGTCGCTGGATTAAAGGAACTAGTTTGTGGAGTGACTGTAAGGAGCACGCCAACTTTAAAATTATTAAAATTTCCTGGAAAAATACCCAGGTAATTTTTCTTCTTTAGGTTTGATTCTACTGGAGATGTCATGGCTTAGTATTCCTTAAGCTAATTCTGGATTGTTCTTGTGCCTTTGACTAAACGTAACACAGGCTTGTTCTGTACAATTGGTAATGTCTTAATGCGTGTGTGTCAGGTTTAAGTTTAAATTTCTGTAGTCTCAGCTCAGGCCTTGGGTTCACCCAAAAGGTAACCAAAGCTCCAGTAAACAAGCGAGGGCAAACGAACGGCGTTCTAGCTACTGATGCAAGTTCGCCCTCTGCTGGCCATGTTGAGGTGACGCGGCCTCATGAAGAGACCTCTTTCCTTCCTAGGTACAGCCCAGCTTTAGCCTTTACCCTCCTCCCGCAGCATTCCTACAAGCAACATTTGTTAAGCACGTATCCTGAGCTAGGCACAAGTGTGCTTAGGGCTGGAAATCAAAGATAAATAAAACTGTCGTAGTCTTAAAACATCTCAGTCTACTGGGGCACACCCAAATCAGATCCTTGTAATTCAACTTGAGAGTTCTGTCACTAGAACTGTGCCTCATGTCCCATAAGTTTGCAACCACAAGTGGCATACAAGAGCCCAAATCAAACACTACAATACAATGCCCTTTTGTTAGGGAAGGAGGACTGTGACTCATTCTAGCATTTTCTCTGTGCACAGAAACAGACGGCCTGTATAGGAGGAACCTGGCTAACCTATGCTTCCTTAGAGACCCAGGCTACCTGGGATAGTCCTGACCATCCCCCTCCAAGGTGAGTGTGGGAAGGGCTGCAGAGAAGGTCAGGATTCAAGAGAGAGAGAGAAAAAAAATGGAGGTTAAAAACAGGGGCCAGGAGGGACACCTGGGTGACTCAGTCGGTTAAGTGTGAACTTTGGCTCAGGTCATGATCTCACAGTTGGTGAGTCTGAGCCCCTGCATGGATCCCTGTGCTGACAGCTCAGAGCCTGGAGCCTGCTTCAGATTCTGTGTCTCCCTCTCTCTCTGCCCCTCCCCTGCTGGTACCCTCTCTCTCTCTCTCTCTCTCTCTTAAAAATAAACATTAAAAAAAAAAAAAAAACAGGGGCCAGGAGGATACGTATGCATTTCCACATTAAATGAATAAGTATATTTAAAATATACAACTAAGATCTCTGACTTTGAGCAAGGAGATTCTAGCTTACCTTCCTAAAACTAGATTTTGTTGGATTTTTTTTTATAGAATTTCTCTGGCCATGTTTTTGAAACTAGGCCAGGAGACTTCCTGACTTTCTAAAACACAAAAATTACCCTGCTCCTCTTCTCAAATCTAAATCAAACTCTGGACATACCCAGCAACTCAGTGTGCCTTTTAGTTAACTTTGTCTCCTCTAGCAATGATTTTCTTTCCTTTCACTTGAAAAGAAAGTCCTGCTGTAAACAAATAAGCTATACAAGACAGACGTTGGCAGGGGAAGAACTTGGAGGAAGAAGAACACGTTTTCCTTAATTTCTTTTCAAAATACATGAAGGGACAAAATAAAGGAGAAATAAGTAAAGTGAAGAAATATGCCACTCAGTGGAGTAGTCACTCGACAAATTTCTTGAAACCAACGCCTAAAGGGAACAGCCATCAAAGCAACAAATAGTGGACGTAATGACAGATGAAGACCTTTGCTGAATCTCTAAAACAGTTCATACAAAGGTGTAGTTCACAAAAATCTATGCAAAAGAAGAAAGAAAAGGCAAAATTGGAACCTCATGAGAGTAGAGGAAAAAGCAAAAGGTGAGAAGGGAGAAAGGAGAAGGGGGAAGTAGAGAGGAATAAGAAGTATGAGGAGCCACGGGCAGGGGCTGCACCAAGATGAACCTCTTACATTTACAATTAAAATGTAAGAAATGCATGTCATTGAAAAAGGCAGGCTAAGGAGAGTAGAACTTAAATGTTCTCTCTCTCTCTCTCTCTCTCACACACACACACACACACACACACACACACACACACACACACACAGCCAAATATGTGAGAAATGCAGTCAACACAGAAGTGCATAGAGTGGAACATGGAAGCCCCTTCCCTCCACCCCCACCTTCACAAGCAGCTGCCTCTAATGGCAGTGGGAGGGGTGCACAGCAGGGTGCAGGTGGGAGGCAGTGAGCACCTAAGGCAAGTGGCCACACTCTGACCTGCTGAAGCCCAGCCCTGGGTACTTGTGGTTAACCCAAGTGTTTTCAACCAATGGCTTAACAGAAAATGCTTAGACAGGCTTCCTGCCCTGAAAATCCTTACCTAATTCTCAGCAAATATGAGCCCTATTACCAAAAAAACAATCCCCCCCATTTTATGCAATCAGCAAAAACAAAACCTACATTTTTATGGATGTCTGAAATGTTAAGAATGTACCTGTAGGGGGATGCCTGGACAGCTCAGCCAGTTAAGCATCCAGCTCTTGATTTCAGCTAAGGTCAATGATCCGTGGTTCGAGCACCGCTCTGGGCTCTGCTTTGACAGCATGAAGCCTGCTTGGGATTTTCTCTGTCTCTCTGTCTCTGTCTCTCTCTGTCTTTCTGTCTCTTTCTCTCTCTCTCTCTCTGTCTCTCCCTCTCTCTCTGTCCCTGCCCTGTTCTCTCTCTCTCTCAAAATAAATAAATAAACTTAAAAAAAATAAATTTTTTAAAAAAGAATGGATCTGTAGAAATTCTAAACATAGCGCATTAAGCTTTGTGAAGTAAATTGAATGAGAGTAAAACAAATACGCAGAGGTCACTGTAATGACCAAGGTAACCTGTATGTAGTAGTAAAAGCTGATCAGAAGTTTCACCTGGCTATATAATTTTTTTATTAAAAAAAATTTTTAATGGTTATTTTTTGAGGGAGAGACAGAGACAGAGAAGGAGCAGGGGAGGGGCAGAGAGACAGAGGGAGACAGAATTTGAAGCAGGCTCCAGGCTCCCAGCTGTCAGCACAGAGCCTGATACAGGGCTCAAACCCACAAACGATGAGATCATGACCTGAGGTGAAGTTGGACGCTTAACTGACCTCGCTACCCAGGCGCCCCTGGTTATATCATAGTTATACTTCTTTTATCTGCCCTAATTCAGGGGAGGTAGGATGGTGGGAGGTAGTGAGGATAAGGATGCGGAAGAGGGGACCATACACTAAAGTGTTGTGCCTGGTGATAAATTAAAACATGTTGAATTTCCACAGTTATGTTAGAATTTCATATATCTTGTGGAAAGGTTTAGAAAGTATTTCCCATATAGCTTTAACACAAAATAAAAACTCCTGAGGAATGGTTAGCGTATAGTACTTTACCTATTATATAAATAATAATAAATACTATTTATGTAATACATAATGAATAATATTTATGAGTAAATATAGGCTCTCCTTTATTCAATTATAAAGAATTATAATAACTTTATCAATAATCCTTTATATCATAATTCTGTATGAATTATTAAAGTATCAATTTGGCTTTTAACCAGAATATCCCCCTAGGTTGTAGAAAGGTTAGGACTAGTACAATGCTCTTTCTATCTCCCGTATTGTGCCTTTGTACAGTTGGTTGGTTGCTTGCTTTATACCCTACTTCATTCCACAAGAGATTTAAGTCTGCTCATGTCTTTCACATCAGAGGTGCCAAATTGCATTGAACTGTCTGCTGCTAGGCTGTGTATATATGTTTATAAAGAATGTGTAAAAATGTATGTCAATTATAGTAGCCATAATAATAGATGAATATATTTGAATAATACTGAATACCAAAACTGATATTAACTGAAACAAGTTACACACACACGCTTTTCTTTTTTTCTTTCTTTTTTCTTTTTCCTTTTTTTTTTACTCTATAGCTTTTTTGAGCAGTAACAGAAGAGAAATGCATGAAAGATAAAGTCAAGCTGGGGTAGGTCCAATGCAGTGAATCCTTTGGGGTCCCTATCAGATAAATGGATTTTTATCTGTTTATAGTTATCCAAACAAACACAACAGAATAGAGATGTGAAGGTAACTCAAGATTCAGTCATCTCAACATATAGTCCTTGAAAACTGCTATCTTCTGTCTCCTTTCGGTTCTAAAGGGAAAAGGATACAAATCTCTGTTCTCTCTAGGGAGCTGATCCTCTGTTAAAATAGGCAAAACACATAGGTCCTTATGTTTATTTACAGTGTTGAATTATATAACAGGGTAGAGGTACCAAATGCATTCAATAAATACACTTTCTTTAAAATAGAGAAGGATTTCCTGGGGGAATAAAGTCAGGAATGTTACGGTAATTTTGTGACTCATCCAGGCCTAATTACCAACCAACAAAAATAAGATATTCCATAATGCTCTCAGTCTTTATTAAATTCTGGTTTATAGGGCATTATTCTGCTGTTTGCTTTTGTTCAAACAAAGTCTTTACAACCAATATCCCTTATCTGTCAATATGTACCAGGTGGAAATCTTCATAATCATGGAAGTTTATGTGCAAAAAAATTGTCTAGGCCCCTGCTTTGAGTATGCAGTGAGCGCAAGCCACAGGAGCATCGCTGTGGTCCAAGGGCCCTGGGTTGACTGGGTCTTACCTGAGGGACCCTGGAATAACACAGCTAACACTGGAGAAACAGAAACAAAAGTCTCAGCCTGTAAAATGGGTCTTGCATGATGCCAGAGGGCAAGTAAAGTCAACAATGGGAGAACAGTGGTGATTAGGACCCAGAAGCTAAGAAAAAGTCTTTAGGAGCCAAGGAGTCAACTAGAACCATTCAAAGCTAAGGCTACGGGCCCACAATGTGGACCAAAATATTCCTCACCCCCCTTTCTCAGTCATTATATTACCTAGTTAATTTACACTAAGAAATTAGTGGTCGTATAAGATGATGATGATGATGATGATGATGGCAAGAAGTGGTGTTTTTTTGTCCTTGAATTCTAGACATATGATGTAACAACCCTTACTTATAAGCTACTTTACTGGTTTGCTTGAGTACCCACTGTCACAGGGACCAAAAATACTCAAACAGTGCATTCTCTCTGCAGATCAACAGGGGAATCAGAAGACAGCCCGGTGAACAAGGAATCAGCCAAAGGGAGTCCAAAGAATGAAGTCACAGTGGCATAAGGGTATGATAGCTTAGGCATCCACCTGACTGTTGGAGCACCTTACTCCCTTACAGCATCTACATTAGGACCAGATTGGCCACTGGGAACAGAAATGCTGGTTGGCTGTCTTATGGGATCCAAAACGGTGAGAAAGGAGAGTCAGGAGTACTAGAAGTTCAGTTTCTACAGCTGAGGAAATATGGAGGATTTGGCAGTTTGTTTTTTTGTAAATTGGAGATTTTTTTTTCAAATATAAAGCATTTTTCATAGACCCCCCGAAAGTATCCTAGGACCTTGGCATGGAGTCTGTAGTATTCCATGATAATGATCCCTACAGTTGTAGCCTCAGCCAGAGATATGCAGGAACCAGCATTCCTGACGGAACTGAGAGAGTAGAGGCACTGGTTACTAGAATAAGCCATGGATGGAATGCCCCGTAAGAACAGAGCCAAAACTATTCCCCAACACCTGGTCCATAGTAGGCAAAAATGAGTATTTGAAAATGAATGAACAAATTAACAGGTAAACCAGAAAGTCAAAGTAGAGGGATGATAACTAGTTTTAAGTAGTAAAAACCACAAGAGATCGGAATCCAGGAAATTAGATTAAGTCGAAAAGACTGTAGAGCACCTGGTAATCAGAATACGGATCTAATCATAGTGGTGGCCTCTTTGCATTTCCTGCTGAATTCAAGTGGCATTAAGTTTCTTGATATTTTTTCCAACATTTTATTATGCAAATGTGTAAACATATAGCAAAATTGAGAAAATTTTATAATGAATACTGTACACTTACCATCTGGATTCTATCACTAATATTTTACTTAGTTTAGCACACACCTATTTATTTCTCTATCCAATAGTCTATTCATGTTATTTTTTATGCATTTCCCAAGTAAATTGCAGACATCATTATATGTCCCCCTAAATAACTCAACATGCATATCATTAAATAGAGTTAAAAATTTGTTGATTTTTTAAAAAAAATTTTTTTGAAGTGAAATTTATTTACAATTAAATGCAAAATCTTACTTGTAAATCCCAGGTTTTAACAAATGCCTACAATTGTGTATCCCAAACCCCTACCAAGATATAGAACACTACCATCACCTCAGGAACTATTCAATTTTTTGAGAGTGGTGATTTTCTTGGTAGAGTGAGGGTAGAAGTGTTGAAATTTCAGCGTGATCTGATTGTAGCTTAAAATAGTAGGGGAGAACTTTCAGGTAGTCCTATATTGGGGAATAAATAGAACTCCATGAGCATCATGTTCAGAAGTGATCTCAAGGCACATGGGTGACTCAGTTGGTTAAACCATTGATTCTTAATTTTGGCTCAGGTCATGGTCTCACTGTTGGTGGGAAGCCCTGCATTGACAGTGAGGAGGCTGCTTCTGATCCTCTTCCCCTCTCTCTGCCCCTCCACTGCTTGTGCATGCACAGAGTGCCCCTCCAAATAATTAAACTTAAAAAAAATGATCTCAAGGGATCCACTAAGAATGAACTAGCTGTTCTTGAACTTCAGTCTCAAGTTAAAGACTTGTCTGTCTTGTACAGACAGTATGTAGCAAACTTCTTTCTTCTCTAACATACTCTACACTGATAAACATACAGGAGAAGAGCTCACTTGTATCCCATTTGTATCCCTGACAGGTCTGGAACTCAGTTGGCCTGACTCACTTGCAGAGTCTAGACTCTTCTGAACCGCTTTCTACACTGTTTCTAGTACCCAGACATATTAAATTCCTAAAACCAATAAGCCAATAAGTCTTATTTCCTCTCAGAATTGTGTGCTGAAAACCATTTACAAAGCTTTCTTAGTACAAATCGTAAGGTAATAAAACACAATCATTCATATTACCAGATGTGATCTTCATTTAACTGGTATTTTGCTGTGCAACATTTCAGATGTGACATCTGGCGTCAGAATATGGAACTTGAGTCACATTTGTGTCATACATTGGACATTATGATGTCATCAAAATACTGTATTAAAACACCCTTTGAAAACTTTTATTATGGAAATATTCAATTATATACAAAAGTAGAGAATATAGTAATGAATCTCCACGGACTTATCACCCAGGCCCCAACAATTATGTTCTTACTAAAATGCATTCCAGATTCACTCATGTTGTGGCATGAATCAATAGTTTGCTCCACTGTATGAATTACCAGTTTGTTTATTCATTCAACACCTTCATTGCTGGTTTGGAGGCATTCATGAGTAAATATTCACCTACAAATTTTTGAGTAAACAGAAGTTTTCATTTTAACTGGATAAATACCTAGGAATGGGATGGCTGCCAGACCATGTGATAAATATATATTTAACTTTATAAGCAATGGCAAAACTTTTTCCTGAAGTGGTTATATTATTTTGCATTTCCAGCAGCAATGAATGAGAGTTCCTATTGCTGCTCATCATGGCCAACATTTTGTATCCATCTCTTTATTTTGGCCATTCTAATAGATGTGCGATGGTGACCCATTGTAGTTTTAAGTTATGTAACCCTAATGACTAATGATATTGAACACCCTTCCATATGTTGATTTGCCATTCATTTATCTTCTTAGGGAAGTTTCTTTTCAGATATTTTGCCCATCTTTAAATTGGGTTATTTGTTTTATTACTATTGAGGTTTAAGAGCTCTTTCCATATTCTAAATAGAACTACATTATGACCCAGTAATTCCGCTACTGAGTACACAAAGAATACAAAACCACTAATTTGAAAAGAGACATGCACCCCTATATTTATAGCAGCATTATTTACAATAGCCAAACTATGGAAGCAGCCCAGCTGTCCATCAATAGATGAATGAATAAAGAAGATGTGGTGTACGTATACAATTATTCAGCCATAAAAATGAATGAAATCATGCCATTTGCAATGGATGGATCTAGAGAGTATAATGCTAAGTGAAAGAAATCAGTCAGAGAAAGACAAATACCACATGATTTCACTTATATGTGAGATTTTAAAAACAAAACAAACAAAAAAGAGACAAATAAAAAAACTGACTCTTGGGGCGCCTGGGTGGCTTAGTCGGTTAAGCGTCCGACTTTCGCTTAGGTCGTGATCTCGCGGTTCGTGGGTTCGTGCCCCGCGTCGGGCTCTGTGCTGACTGCCGGCTCAGAGCCTGGAGCCTGTTTCAGTCTGTGACTCCCTCTCTCGCTGACCCTCCCCAGCTCACGCTGTCTCTCTCTCTCTACTAGAAATAAATAAAAACATAAAAAAAAAAAATTTTTTTTTAAAAAAAACTGACTCTTAACTAGAGAAAACAAACTGATTGCTAGGGGGGATGTGGGCGGTGGGATGGGTGAAACAGGTGAAGGGGATTAAGAGTACACTTATCATGATGAGCACTGAGTAATGTAGAGAATTGTTGAATCACTATGTTCCACACCTGAAGCAGATATAACACTATATGTTAACTATACTGGAATTAAAATGAAAAAAAATACAGCATGGGTGCGTGGCTCAGTGAGTAAAGCATGCAACTCTTGGTCTCAGAGTTGTAAGTTCAAGCCCCATGTTGGTCAGAGAGCCTACTTAAAAAAATATATAGGAAAAAAGTTATTTATATATTCCGAATGCAAGCTCCTCATTAGGTATGTGATCTGCAAACAGTTTTGTCCCTATCTACTGCTTGTTATTTCATTCTCTTAACAGATTGTTTTGCAGAGCAAAAGTTTTTAATTTTGGTAAAATTCAATTTTTCAACTTTTTGTTTTATGGATTGTGCTTTTGGTGTCATATCTAAAAACAGATCACCAAATCCAAGATCTCCAATGGCTTGTTTTTTTTTCTAGAAGTCTTATAGTTTTACATTAATGTTTAGGTCTGTTGAGTTAATTTTTGTATGAGTTATATGTCCAGATTTCCATTTGCACATGGATGAATAGCTATTCCAGCATCAGTTTTGGAAAACACTATCTTTTTTTCTATTGAATTGCCTCTATAACTTTGTCAAAAATAAGTTTAGTACATTTTTATAGGCTTATTTTTGGACTCTCTATTTTGATCAATTGATAAATTGATATATACATCTGTCTTTTTAACACTAACACACTGTCTTGATTACTATAGCTTTGTAATAAGCCTTAAAATTGGATAGTATAAATCCTCCAATTTTTTTTATTTTGTGTTGTTATTCTTTAAAAAAAATTGGCTCTTCTAAGTTCATAACTTTTTTCCATATAAATGTTGAATCCACTTGTCAATATCTAAAATATGTGTGCTGAGATTTTCCTTGGGATTGTGCTTAGCGTGTAGGTTAAACTGGGGAGAATTGGCATCTTAACAATATGAGTCTTCCAACCCACGAATACAGCATGTGCTTCATTTGTTCAGGCATTCTTCCTTTGTTTCATCAGTGTTTTGTAGTTTTCAGCAAACAGATCCTGCCCATATATCGTAGATTTATAAATAAGCCGTTTATTATAGGAGGTGCTATTTTAAATTTTAAATTTCAAATTTCAGTTTTTCATTACTGTTGTAAACATCTGTGAGCAGTTTTGTTGTGTGGAAATAAGTTTTCAATTCATTTGGGTAAACACCAAGAAGCACAATTGCTAGGTCATATACTAAGAATATGTGTAGGGTTTTTTTTAATGCTTATTTATTTATTTTTGAGAGAGATAACAAGTATGAACAGAGGAGGAGCAGAGAGGAAGAGCAAGAATTCCAAGCAGGCTCCATACTGTCAGCACAGAGCCCAAAGTAGGCTTAAACTCATGAACTCAGATCATGACCTGAGCCAAAACCAAGAGCCAGAGGCTCAACCCAATGAGACACCCAAGCGTCCCTCACAATATGTTTAGTTTTGTAAGAAACTTCCAAACTCTGTTCCAAAGTGATTTTTCCATGTGCATTCTCACCAGCAATGAATGAGATCTCATGTTACTCCACACACTCAATCGAATTTGATGTTGTCATTTTTAGCTTTTGGCCATTCTAATAGGCATATAGTGTTATCTCATTATTGCTTTAATTTGCATTTCCCTGATGACATACAATGTGAAGCATCTTTCCATATGCTTTACTTGCCATCTGAATATCTTCTTTGGAAGGATGTCTGTTAAGGTCATTGGCTTATTTTTAAATCAGGTTGTTTGTTTTCTAATTGTTGAGTTTTGTTTTTTGTTTTTAAAATTTTTTTAATGTTTATTTCTTTTTGAGAGATCATATCTGAGCTGAAATCAGATGCTCAGCCAGCTGAGCCTCCCAGGCATCCCTCTAATTGTTGAGTTTTAAGAGTTCTTTGTGCATTTTATTTTTTTATTTTTTAAAGTTTATTTATTGGGGAGCCTGGGTGGCTTAGTCGGTTGAGCGTCTGACTTTCGCTTAGGTCATGATCTCGCGGTTCGTGGGTTCGAGCCCCGCGTCGGGCTCTGTGCTGACTGCCAGCTCAGAGCCTGGAGCCTGTTTCGGATTCTGTGACTCCCTCTCTCTATGACCCTCCCCTGCTCACGCTGTCTCTCTCCCTCTCCTAGAAATAAATAAAACATTAAAAAAAATTTAAAAAAAAATAAAGTTTATTTATTTATTTATAGAGGCACCATGAATGGGTAAGGGGCAGAGAAAGAGAGAATCCCAAGTAGGCTCTGCACTTTCAGCTCAGAGCCCAATGCAGGCTCAAATTCACAAAACCATGAGATCATGACCTGAGCCAAAACCAAGAGTCAGATGTTTAACTGACTAAGTCACCCAGGCATCCCAAGAATTTATACATTTTAGATAACAGTTCTTTATGAGCTGTGCCTTTTCAAATATTTTCTCTCAGTTGTGGCTGGTCTTTTCACTCTCTTGACATTGTCTTTCACAGAGCAGAAGTTTTTCATTTCAGCTTATCAATTCATTCTTTTATGCATTGTGATTTTGGTATTGTATCTAAAAAATGAAAACCATATTAAAGTCATCTAGGTTTTCTTCTATGTTATCTCTTAGGAGTTTTATACTTTTTAAGTATATTTTCTCTTCCATTGATCTGTCTATTCTTTCACCAGTAAGATACTATCTCTTTATTCTAAGTCTTGAAGTAGGGCACCTGGGTGGTTCAGTTGGGTGTGCATACGACTCTTGGTTTCAGCTCAAGTCATGATCTCACAGTTTGTGAGATCCAGTCCCACATTGAGCCATCTTGGCTGCACTGACAGGTCAGAGCCTGCCTGGAATTCTCTGTCTCCCTGTCTCTCTGCTCCTCCCCAGCTTGTGTGCTTTCTCTCTCTCTCTCTCTCTCTCTCTCTCTCTGAAAATAAATTTAAAAAATAACAAGTCTTGAAGTTGAATAGTGTCAGTCCTCTGACTTTGTTCCACCTCAGTACTGAGTTGGCTGTTCTGGGTCTTTTGCCTCTCCATCAGTTTGTTGATATCCACAAAATAACTTGTCTGGGATAAGAGTTTTTCTTTCTGAATTTCAGAACTACATTAATTAGGCATCAGGAACCTCCATTTTCAAATGCAATTGGAATATATTATTTTCTGCACTAAAATAAAGTGATGAATAAAGTGGAGCAAGGTGACTCCACTTTTTTTTTACTTCAGGGAGTTTCTCCATTTTCTGATAAGAAGGGATCATTAAAGGGGCACCTGGGTGGCTCAGGTCATGATCTCATGGTTCATGGGTTGAGCCCCGCATCGGGGGGCCTGAAGCCTACTTCAGATTCTGTGTCCCCCACTCTATCTGCCCCTCCCCTGCTCATACTCTGTTTTTCTCTGCCTCAATAATAAATAAACAAAAAAAATTTTTTAAAAGAAGGGATCATTAAAATAATCAGAAGACAGGGGTGCCTGGGTAGCTCAGTCAGTTGAGCATCCAACTCTTAATTTCAGCTCAGGTCATGATCTCAGGGTTCCTGAGTTTGAGCCCCGCACTGGGCCCTGCACTGACAGCATGGAGCTTACTTGGGATTCTGTCTCTCTCTCTCTCTCTGCCCCTCCCTGTATCATGCTCTCTCTCTTTCTCTCTCTCTCTCATTCTCTCAAAATAAATAAATAAACTTAAAAGAAAATAACCAGAAGACAAATGACACCAAATCAATAAAAGTGTAGATCAAATGGTCCTTTGGTAACTATTTTTACTCAATTGTAGTTGAGGAATGCATTGATTAAACTGCTAGCTAACACCGTGGGAATCTACCCCCAAAACCAAGGCACACTGTACACATTGTAGGTTAGCTAATTTGACAATGAATATAGTTACAAAAAAAAAAAAAAACCTGCCAGCTAACAAACAAAAAAAATCATATGCTTCTCCTGATGCCCAAGTGGCCTTAGTTATGCCATCTATGGTGATCTAGACTAACTACTGGGTGACAATGCCCTTGTGGCTTAACCAAAGTAATGGTGATTCAAACCAAGTTGAACAACAAATCCCAAAGTGGAGTGTCCTGTGCTCTTCAGGTTATATTTTTGTATGTGGGAAAGTGTAGGCTACAGAATAACCCACTGTTGGAAATGGAGTTGCTTTCTGGCCCAACTATTGCACTCTGTAATTATTGGCAATGACACTGTAGATCAGCAGGTCAGTTTAAACTCCCTTGTGTGGATCATAATGGATTATAGCTTTGCCTTGGACCTCATTCTGGCTGTCTGAAATAAGACTCACTGATCCCCTTTGGGACTTATTCATAGTCAGCTGAATCTGTGCCCTTGGCAGAGAGGGGTATGATTGAGGTGAAGACTGCAAGGTGGCCTCATCCTGCTGCTTGGAGTCCTGTTGATAGAAGCTTTGATTAAATGCTGAAGGAGACAAATTAAATGAATTTGCTCTCAGCCTCTGTGGTCAGATTAATCAGAGTGGCTGACGGAGTGGCATACTCATGTAAAAATTCAAGTTGGCCAAGAATGTGTTATTGTGGGCTGAGGGGTGGATTGTTGAGAGAGGCAGTCTGCCATGGGCCCTGAGCGTCCGTGCATGTTCTTTGCTGGATATGCCATGAATGCAAAGCCTTGACCATTCTTTACAGGGCACATTTCTGCAGGTTGCGTCTTGGACTGGGGTAATGTCTCCTCTGGCGTTCGCTTACTATACAAACAATGAATCTCCTAAACTCAGTGTTTCCTCTAATGCAACTTACTGAATGCCCAGGCATCCACCACAGGCCCTTTGCGTCACTTCTGTGGGATGTGTGGGGCATGGGGAACAACACAAAGAAACACGAAGCTCTGAATACACTACTTTTGCAGTGAGCAATAAAGTCCTTTGTCTCTGACTCAGGAATTTGTCTTCTGCCAGCATCCACAAAACAGAAACAGGCTAACATGTTAGCTTATACGCAGGGTAAAATCCCAAGCCTTGCATAGTTCTTGATAACCCTAAACTTGGATTTGGCTGATAGTGTTATAACAGAGTCATTTAACTTGTTCTCTATGTCCATATTTCTTATAAGCTGGAAGCCAAATCTAAACATTTCATCAGATTCAGCTTCAGCTTTCAAGGAAGAAATACTGTGCATTTGTGCTGTGTTCTTCCTATTGCCCAACATTCAGAGACATAGGGTTAGGTTTTCTACTTTTAGTGAAACTAAACTTACTCTGTGGAGTTAGGTGGCTTTAGTACATTATAAAATTCCCCATCAACATTTCAGCTGATAGTTTGAGCATTCATTGATGATCATTGTCTGGATCTCTTATTTCATTAGTGGATTTTAAAGGGTAACATTTAAATGGTATCATTCATCCTACATTTATCCTCTGTAAGTCTTTGGTGAAGGGGAACTTTCTTTCATGAAATAATTGGTTGTCCTAAAATCAGTTCAGCCCTTTAACCTAGGTCACCTCTTCTCCAGGTCCCTTGTTTCAGGGGATCCTACACCTTGAGGTCGTCTTCAAGCAGAAACCATGGATAAGAGAGGACTCCTATACCAGCATCAGCTACATTTGTGCCCTTACTTTCATGGAAAACATACATATAGTGTACATATATGAATGTTTTTATTTAGCTCTTATTTCAAAATGCCCAACATAAAAAGGGTGGTAATATTTATGTGTTTATTTGAAGTTGTGTTTCATAACTTTGCTCACAAATAAAGTAGCCATTTTACCAATTTGGTTTTCTAGAAAAGCAATGAAACCATCAAGACTAAGTGTACATTCTACAGAGAAATCCTGATAAGGTTGGCAAAAAATGTCATATTTCTGGTATTTAAGGGAAATGTTAGAAAATAATCATACTATGATTGGAATGTGTTTTTTTTTTTTTAATGTTTTTTATTTATTTCTAGGAGAGAGAGACAGCGTGAGCCGGGGAGGATCAGAGAGAGAGGGAGTCACAGACTGAAACAGGCTCCAGGCTCTGAGCTGGCAGTCAGCACAGAGCCCGACGCGGGGCTCGAACCCACGAACCGCGAGATCATGACCTAAGCGAAAGTCGGACGCTTAACCGACTAAGCCACCCAGGCGCCCCTGGAATGTGTTTTTTAAGCTTCTAAAAGATAAAAGTCTATGGGAAATGGATAATTGATATACAATACTAAAAAATAGATACCATTAAAAAAAAACAAATTTCTGATACACCAATAGAGTGGATAATTCTCACAGACACTAAGTTGTGTAAAAAGTCCAAACACAAAAGAATACATATGGTAAGATTCTGTTTACAAAAACTCCAACAACGTGGAAAACTGATTAATGGTAAAAGAAATCAGAATAGTAGGTGTCTTTGGTGTATGAGGAGTTTCGGGGAAAAGGGCAAAAGGAAACTTTGAGATGCTGGAACTGTTCTGGGTGTTAATGTGGAGGATGGTTACATAGGTCTATATGTTTATAAAAACTCATCAAGTTATGTACTTCATATCAATACACTTTATGTATTTTACTTCATTAATTAGTTTCCTATTGTTGCTGTACAAGAAACCACAAATTTATTGGCTGAAAACAACACAAATTTGCTATGTTACAATTGTAGAGATTAGTCTAGGGGCACCTGGGTGGCTCAGTTGGTTGAGCATCCGACTTCGGCTCAGGTCATGATCTCATGGTTCATGGGTTCAAGCCCCATGTTGGGCTCTGTGCTGACAGCTGAGAGCCTGGAGCCTGCTTCAGATTTTGTGTCTCCCTCTCTCTCTGCCCCTCCCCCACTCACATTCTGTCTCTCTCTGTCTCTCAAAAAATAAACGTTAAAAAAAAAAAAAAACAATTGTAGAGATTAGTCTAAAATGGGTCTGCAGGGCTGCGTTCCTTCAGGTCGTTCTAGGGGAGAATTTATCCCAAGGCTTTTTCCAGCTTCTAGAGGCCACTCTCATTCCTTGACCTATATCACTCCAACCTCTGCTTCCATGTCCTTCCCTGTCAGACCCTCCCACTTCCCTCTTATAAGAAGCCTTCTGATTAGTTGGCCTCCCTGGATAATCCAGAATAATCTCCTCATCTCAAAATCCTTCATCATATTTGCAAAGTCTCTTTTTTTAGAATATTTTTTAAGTTTATTTATTTTGAGAGAGACAGCACATGCAAGCAGGGGAGGGGCAGAGAGAGAGGGAGAGAGAGAATCCCAAGCAGTCTCTGTGCTGTCAGAGCAGCGCCAGACACAGTGCTCAATCTCACAAACTTCGAGATCATGACTTGAGCTGAAATCAAGAGTCAGATGCTTAACCAACTAAGCTACCCAGGTGCCCCAAACGAAAGCTCTTTTTTAAGCTGAAAGAAAACAAGAACAACTTCATTAAAGTGAAATATAGTAACATGGAATTTATTAACAAACTTACACAATTTACAAAAATGTTTTGTTTAAGGTTTTTCAGTTTCCATCCTTGCAATTAATAGATAGGAATATGCTTAATTATGCTGAATTGGAAATGTATTGCTCTCACTTGACTATTATTTTAAAAGGCATGATAAATGGATTTAAAGATTTTTTTAAATTTAAAATACCAAATTGGATACTTTATAAATTTGAAATGAAATGTAGACCATGTTAGCCAATTTAGCAGAAATTATTAAAACATAATAAAAAAATGAACAAGAGAAAACAGAAAGGGGCACCTGGTGGCTCGGTTGGTTAAGCATCCAATTCTTGATCTCAGTTCAGGGTTATGAGTTCAAGCCTTGTACTGGGCTTCATGCCCAGTGAGAAGCCCACTTTTAAAAGAGTTAGGGAGAGAAAGAGAGAGAGAGAGAAAACATATAGATTTTGAGGCCAAAGAGCAATTTAATCAGTCTAATTACATAAACGTTTAGATCCACCTAACATGTTTTTACCTACTTTCTTGGAAAGAGCTTCTTACTTATAGCATTACTTAGTTATTTAGTTGAAATGGGGCTCAGTGCAGTAGTGTAGTTACTGCAAAAGCAACAAAATCAACTGCAAACACTTGACAGGAGATTATAAAATCATATTAATAGACCCAAAGCTAATATTATACAATTAGTTGAAATACTAAGTGCATGGATTTTATTAAACTTCATTAACAAGATTGTTTGAAAAATATCTTCTACTGCCATTATATATATTAACTTAATATATATTTAATTTTTAGCATCATGATAAGAACATTACTTATTGAAATTACTTATTTATTTTAGGAGTTATTCCTGGACTGTTTTTCACTCCTAATCCAACACTGTCCTGAGAAAAGTACCATGCAACTTCTGTTTAGCCTTTTATACTAGTTTCTGTTCTCCATCCAGACACTATTCTCTGATACTATCAAAGGTTTTGCTCTCCAAGGTATTGTTAATCACAAACAACTCAACGTATGCCTCTTTATTTAATAGTAAGGGCATTATATTGATTTTCTGAAATTATCTATATAGATACATTATATTATCTAGGAGTTACATTTCAGGAGAGTAAAGACAACAAAGTATTAGTTGTGTAAAAAGGAAGCATGGAGTCTGGGGAGGATGAGAACCAATGGTTGAAGGAAGAGTTTCTGGTGAGGTAAAATCAAAACCAAGATGCCGCAACCAGGGAACTGATAAGGAGAGATAGGGTAGGAAAGGTGAAGACTAACGAAATGGAGGTCCACCTGATCGATCCATGAGGGAATGTGGCTTTGCTCCTAGTCTAGTCAGTACAAAAACTCCCAATAATCTTTATCACTATGTTTAAAATATGTACACAGGTATTTAAAAGATCTTGGTATCTGCCTTCTGACTACTCATATTAATTAAGATTAAACCAACCACGAATATTCTTTGTAGCCAAACAAACAAAGTCTTATGTAGTTTTCAGTAAGGATGCCAAGAGAATTCCATAGGGAAAAGAATGGCCCTTTTTAAAAAAAAATTTTTTTAATGTTTTATTTATTTCTAGGAGAGAGAGAGAGAGACAGCGTGAGCAGGGGAGGGTCAGAGAGAGAGGGAGTCACAGACTCTGAAACAGGCTCCAGGCTCTGAGCTGACAGCACAGAGCCTGATGCGGGGCTCGAACCCACGAACCGCGAGATCATGACCTAAGCGAAAGTCGGACGCTTAACAGACTAAGCCACCCAGGTGCCCCTAAAAATTTTTTTGAACGTTTGTTTATGTTTGAGAGAGCGTGAGCAGGGGAGGGGCAGAGAGAGAAAGGGAGACAAAGGATTCAAAGCAGGCTCTGGGCTGACAGCAGAGAGCCCGATGTGGTGTTTAAACCCACAAATTGGGAGATCATAACCTGCGCTGAAGTTGGACACTCAGTGGACTGAGCTACACAGGTGCCCCAAGTAGGGCCCTTTTAACAGGAGATGCAGAGACAGCTGGATGTCTGCACACACACAAAAGGTGAATACCTACTTCACATCATACAGAAAAATTAACTTAGAATGTCTCAAAGACCTAAAGTAGGAGCTGAAATTATACAACTCTTAGAAAAAACCTAGGAGTAAATCTTTCTGACCTGGGATTAGACAATGGTTTCATAGATATAACACCAAAGCACAGTGACAAAACAAAAACTGGATTAATTTGGCTTCATCAAAATTAATTTCTGTGCTTCAACAGACACCGTGAAGAATGTGAAAAGACAACCTACAGAGTGGGAGAAACTATTTGCAATTTGTATAATGTGGTAAAGGAATTGTACCCAGGTTATATAAGAGTTTATACAACACAAGAGCAAAAGATTAAAAAACCCAATTTAAAAATGGACAAAGGATCTGAGTAGAATTCCTTCAAAGAAGATACACAAATCATCAATAAACACATGAAAAGAAGTTCAACATTACTGGTCATTAAAGAAATGCAAATCAAAACTACAGCAAGGGGCGCCTGGGTGGCTCAGTAGGTTAAGCGTCTGACTTTGGCTCAGGTCTGATCTCACCGTTCATGAGTTTGAGCCCGGAGTTGGGCTCTGTGCTGACAGCTCTGAGCTTGGAGCCTGCTTCAGATTCTGTATCTCCCTCTCCCCCTGCCCCTCCCTCGTTCACACTCTGTCTCTGTCTCTGAAAAATAAATAAACATTGGGAAAAGAATTTTAAAAACCTACTACACTGAGTTACTATTTCAGACCTAACAGGATAGCTAAAATTAAAAATACAGACAATAATGAGTACTGGTGAGGATGTGGAGAAATTGTACATTGCTGGGCTTGTAAATTGATGTAGCCGCTTTGCAAAAAGTTTGGCAGTTATTCAAACCTTTAAACGTAGAGTTACTGTATGATCCAGAAATTCCATACCTAGGTATATGACCAAGAACATTTAAACACACGTTCACTAAAAAACCTGTACACAAATGTTCCTAACATTATTATTCATAATAGTAAAAAATGGAAACAACCCAAATGTTCACTGATGCATGGATAAACAAAATATGGTGTATTTATTACAGTGGAATACATATTATTTGACCACAAAAAAGGAATGAAGGACTGACACAGGCTACAACATGAGTGAACTTTGAAAAACCATTATGCTAAGTGAAAGAAGCCAGACAAAAAGGCCACAATTGTATGATTCTATTTATATGAAATGTCCAGAATAGGCTATTTCCTAGAGTCAGAAAGTAGATTAGTGATGGCCAAGAGCCAGGTGGCAGCAGAATGGGGAGTGACTGCTAAGGGGTATATGGTTTCTTTTTGAAGTGATAGCAATGGTCACACAATTCTGTGGATATACTAAAAACCATTGACTTATACATTTTAAAAGGTTGAAATTTATCATATGTAAATTATATTTCAATAAAGCTTTTATTCTTTTAGATTCTGTGTATAGATTTCTTTTCTACAGCAACCTGTCTTAGTGCATTTAATGTAGAAATCTATTTCTAAGAAATTCAGTTTACATACTGCTTTCTGGGTTTTAGATGAAGTGTGATTATAATATGTATTTATTTTAGGGGCTTTCTTCATTTGCTGTTCTTTGAAACATTTATAGGGTGCTGATGAATTAAGAATATAAAATGGGCTTTTACTCTTTTTCCTGAAATTTCAGGAAAATTCAAGTATCTTCCTAACTTTTTCTTTTGCCTCCTTTCCAAAGCTTGACATCTCTTTTTAGAGAGTAACTTAAGTATTTGGCATGAATTGAGACCTGCATTAGATGGTAGACATGATACATACAAACAGGAAGCTTGAAAGAAGGAATATATAATAATTTATAAAGCATTTGGTTAAAAGTTTGGAATAGCTGAAGTAAGAGGGGGAAAAAAGTATTTTAATTATGCTCAATTCTTAGTAGTTCCATTTTCCTGCACTGAAGTCCTCTGGGCAAATATAACCTTGGAGCTAACTCACACTGTTGGTATTTCAAACTCTTTTCTTTCAAAGTGATTTTTTTTTAAGTAGTTTTCAAAGATTCCAGAGTTCTGTAAACTTTACCAACAATTTTAAGTAGTCTCACATTCCCTGTGACTCAGCTTGCAAGGTCTGAAAAGGTTAGTGGCCTAGGAGTTATGCCCCAAATTGAAACAAGGCCTACCCAGGATCGCATCTACCTTCATAGACACACAGGTCTTTTTTTTTTCCCCAAAAAAAACTTTATTGTTTCAAGTGGCAAAATGTTATTGGTCTCTGTGGGGCACCTGCAGGACAGAGGGAGACCTGGGGCAGGGCTCTGCCCATTACAAAAATCAAAGGCTTTTATAAAAAATATTATAAATTGGTATCAAAAGAAAACCCAAGGGAGGCTGGAGGAGGAAGCAGAGAGGGAGGCGTGAAGAGAGCGAGGGGGGGCAGGGGGACCAAAACCTTCAACCACTAACGCCTGAATCTGGTCAGGAGGGAAGGGGGCGAGATGGCGGGGAAGGGGAGTTGCGAAGGGGATACAAAGTGCATAAATGTGCCTCCCCAGACGCTCCTCGGAGGTGGAGGGGACAGAGGCTGCATCCTGGAGCATGATGGGGCTCCAGTCATCTCCTCGTAGAGGACCCCACGGGAATGGGCACGGCCTGAGACTGCCAGATGGGAAGGACCTGGAGAACTTCTCAGACCTTCTTCTTCTTCAGCTTCAGGGCTTGTAACCAGTTGGGCGATGATCCTTCTGACCCTGAGGATTTCTCTGGCCTGGGAGGTAAGGTAAGGGGCTTCCCCAGCCCTGGGACCTTGTAGGACTTGGAAAGCTGCACCGCGGAAGCCTTCTGGCTGGGTCTGCTCTCCGCAGGCTCCCCCTCCTCTGCTGAGCGGTTCCGGGGGCGCAGCTTGGCCTTCAGGGCTGACGGACTCAGGCCAGGAAAGAGGTTGACCTTGAGCCCCTTGGTGCCCAAGGACATCCGTGTCCGGCGGTTCTGAGGCTCTTCCACCACCTCCTCATCTGAAGATGGCACCCGAGACGCTCGTGGCTCTGTGGTGTCCTGGAACAGGCGTGCATCCAAGTCCGCTGCCTCTGACAGGCCCAGGGTGCCCCCAGGCCGGATGGCCGGGGCCCTGTGCCCACGCTTGCGCCCCAGGTTGGCACGGCTCTGGTACATGGCGCTGTCAAGGAGCTCGCTGTCCTCAATGAAGGAGAAGTCTTGACTGGGAGAACAAGGGGGAAAGGGGGAAGGTCTTGGGGGGGTCGCCGAGGGGGCTGCGTCGGGCCCTGCTCGGCCTGCCCAACCCCGAAGGGCTCCAGGTGCCGTCAACCTCTTCTGTATGGCTGGCTTCACCATCAGGCTGCGGCCTCCAGGAGGGCAGAGGGTCCCCGCCAGGCTCCAGGGGCCCCGCTTGGTCAGCACCTGCTGTGGCTCCTTCCTCCTCCTCCAGGCCCCTGCGGCCTGAGGCCACCGACTCCCAGCATCTCCTCCAGCAGCCCTGGGAGCCAGAGAGCGGGGAGCAGGCGGGGCACCCGCCAGGACTGGTTCCAAAGTCAGAGGCTTCTCCCGTCTCCATCCTGGGTTCTTCAGGGCAGCTCTCCAGCGAAGGTGGGAAGCAGTCTTCAGCCTGGGTCCCTGGCCCACTGGTCCCGCCAAGCCCCAGCTCTCTGGGCTCCAGGCCCAGGGACAAGACACCATTGTTCCTCAGCCCTAGCTCTGGGCACTGGCTGACCTCTCCTACTGTGTGCTCCCTGGCTTCACTCGGGGCCCCCGAGAGCTCCGTGTCCCAGAGTCCCAAGTCCTGGGTCCAGTTCATCCGGCCCACTCCACATCCCCGTGAGTCTCGAGAACCTCCAAACTCTAGGTCACATGGCCCCTCCAAATTCTTCTTAAGACACACAGGTCTTAATGGACAGAAGTAAAACACATCCTTCTCAATATAAATATCAGGGTTCTGACAACACCTGCGTTTGGAATATTCATGTGAAGGACCGCTATTGAGAAAATAGATTTGAGGGATTTTAACTATAGGTAAAACCTTATGAAAAACTTAACAAATTTTTCTACACTCACAAAAATAAAACCATGGACACTATGTGACATCATACATATCTTAAACTAGTAATGCTAGGTACATTTTAACCAATAATTCACTCCCCTTCCTTGTTACAGGAAACATTTCAGGACCTTTCTTGCAATAATGAGACACTTATAATTTTGTTCTTTCGCAGATATTACAACGAAAAGTATTTTTTTCTCTATCTGATCCTCCTCCAAATGTCCAGGCCTTTTGGTTGCATAATCTGGAGATGGTGACTTCTTGTTCCCCAGCCCTAGTTTAGTCCCAAGACACAGAATCACTTGAACGTTTGAGATGCTTTGAGAAACATTTATTTGAAGTATTTGATCCAGCCAACTAAGTGTTTTTTCAACCTCCTTTCCATAATATCAGGTTATGTAGCCTTATCTTTGGCCTTAGAAACTGGCACAAAACACTTGTCATCAGCTCCTTGAAGACAAGTGACAGGTTTAGGCACCGTCTGTACTGTTAGACAAGAAGTGTAGAGCCCAGAACTAACTTTACTTATCCTCATCCTTCCTTAATTTCTTCTGGGAATGAAAAACCTACCTTAGTAGTACCCTTTGCTTTTCTTCCTTTTTTTCCCCTTTATCCTCAATATCTCTTCCTCCTAATTATTGCAGCAATTGTACCTAGAATCTAAATTGGTAAGGAAAGGTTTGTATAAGTCCACAAGGATACTTGCACTTTGAGTAAGAGAAGCTAAGGTTGGGGAGAAATCACAAAACCTCCCTCAGTTTATGATAGCCTGCTCTATCTTCTCCAGACGGGGAGAAGATAAAGGCACAGTTCTTCCAGGTTAAAAGTTCCTGGCAAATCATGTTTTTTAAAAATAAATTTTTATTTATTTATTTTGAGAGAGAGAGTGGGGGAGAGGCTGAGAGAGAGAGGGAATGAGAAAATTCCAAGCAGGTTCCTCACCATCAGCACAGAGCCCAACGTGGGGCTTGATCCCACAAACCACTCAATCATGACCTGAGCCAAAATCAAGAGTTGGACGCTTAACCAACTGAGCCACCCATGTGCTCCAGCAAATCACATTTTTTATTCCCTGAGATCTTATTTACAGCACTTGGTTTCTTTTTCTTCCTTTTAAATACTAAAAATTGCTCTGCTTTATCTCCTGTTATTCTTCTTTTTCTATACCTCTATCCAATTCCTTTATGTTACCCCATCTTCTCTTTCCTTCCTAATGCCAGAACTCTGGCATTTTCCAAGTATCCAACATGTTTTAACTGTTTTAGCAATTAAAAGTACTAAATATCCCTTTCTTTGGCTCATTTAGAGATATCCTATGAAGGACTCCCTTCCTAAATGTTTGAATGCATTGCTAACAAAGTGGAGCTGTTGCAGGAGAAGGTTCTCAATGTTTATCTTTCTCATTTATTTTTGGTTGTTGAATATAGGTAAGATACTTTATACTTCAGCAAATCCAGATTAAATGCATGCAATTAATGTCAGCTGAATTTAAATGTCAGCTTCTGAGGTAAGGGAAGAGTTGTAAACAAAAATTAGGAATTTATTCTTAAATGAAGCCTCCCTACGGAGGCAGTTTGCATAGTGGTTAAGAACTAAGACCCTAGAGCCAGACTGCCTGGGTTTGAGTTTTATCCCTTATTGACTGTGTGACTTTGGGCCCCTTTCTTATCTTTTCTTTGCCTCAGCTTCCTTATGTGTAAAGTGGAGGATACTTTTACCTCAAGGTAAAAGTTACAAGGATTAAATTAGTTTATAAAAAGCATTTATTATTGCCTGGTAATAGTAAGCACAACATAAATATTTGTTACTATGACTCAAAATTACAGTAATGAATAAGAGATCAAGGCCCCAGAAATCTTTTTAGTTTTTAGAAGTATGAGTTTTTTGTAAGGTTTCTGATTTTTGAAAGATCACAAATGTGGTCTGGATTACCCCAAGAAAAAAGTTTGGCTTAATAACTGATTAATGAGTTTTTAAAAAAGAAACCATTTTGTGTTGACCTAGTACAGAGTGTAAAGTTCACTAACAGGAGATGTCTGGTTGGCATAAAAACCATTAAAGAAAATCCTGAGCATGATGTTAAACTCAACTCAGAAACACATGCTTTACATTATTGTCCTATCAGTTCTCAAGTTCCTGGCATATGTCGCTGAAGCAGCCTTTTTTTTTTTTTTTCAAGTAGTCATTCTCTCTTATTGCTTTTGACTTAGATAAACGACCTTCTAACTAACTATTGGGAAACTTTTTGTAGGCTTTATTTGTGATTGTTATTTAAAGTGATAGATGTGAAAGACTGTCACAATATCTTTAGCATTGTGCTTTTCAAAAAGAAAGGATAATTCCTTTGAAAATAATAATGAAAGGATAATCAAATCCCAGATATAAGAAGGATAAGGTCTGTGAGCTCATGGATGGCATTCATCTGTCAAGGCAGGGAAGTCTGTTTTAGGAGCTAACTGGTTTTGCTTGCTTCATACTGCTGAGTATACTTGAGTTGCTGTACTGGGGGCAAAGTGCACTGGGCAGTGGCCCAGCAGATTACTCTTCTAGCCAGGAAAGACTGTGGCAATTCTATTTCTACAGTCATGGCCAATTCATGCCATCTAATAGTCTGGTTTTTCACTGAAGATGTGAGTAACTTGAATGGCCGAAATACTTGTTAAATATTTAATATAAGTACTACTTTTAATAATATTAATAAGGGGTGCCTGGGTGGCTCAGTCAGTTAAGCATCTGACTTTGGCTCAGGTCATGATCTCCCGGAGTTCGAGCCCCATGTCAGACTCTGTGCTGACAGCTCAGAGCCTGGAGCCTGCTTTGGATTCTGTGTCTCTCTCTCTCTCAAAAAATAAATAATCAAAAAATTAATATTAATATTATTAAATATAATTAATAATATTAATAAGATTTCTGAATAAATATTTTACCTAATAACAACAGCTATTTTATGTTATTATCTACACATGAGCTATGGCAGCTTATAGCCAATATGGGTTTAATGAAGCATACAAAAATAAAGTGCAAACCTGAATTTTCACATTTGAAGCACATTTAAAATAATTTCAGCATTTATTACAAGAGTTAGATCTTCAGGACTTGAGAGGCAGTATGACCTGGTGGAGCAAATACAGGCTTAGGAGTTGGACTGATGGGCTTTGAATCCTACCTTGTTTATTTCCTAATCATCTGAGGCTGCACCAGTTTTTTAATCCCTCTAACCTGATTTCTTCATCTATACAGTGGGGACAATATCCACCCAAAAAACTTTCAAGAATTCAACTAGATACATATATGAAAGAGTGCCTACCTCAGGAAATGACAGAAAAGTTTTCTCTCTCCAACATTCAACTGCCCCCCCCCATGGAAAGAAAACCAAACCCCAGTTAAACTCTCAAAATAATGATCAAGGTTTTCAGTAAAAAGAAAAATTTCATGTGTAAACTGATTACCAAGAAAGTACTCTATAGGCAGTGAGAGAGTCTATCCTCAATCACTTAAATAATTAACTTACTTATTAATTCTATGGTTAACTAAATCCCAAAGTATAGAACTTGGAGGTTTTCCCTATGGTAATGAGAACATCATTTGTATAGACTGCGAAGAGACCCAAGACCCAGAAAAAATTCTCTTATTCTTTGGGGGGGGAAAACAAACCAAAAAAACCCTCTATTAAGGATATTTGCACTCAAGTGACTAAAAAGTTACCTATAGGAAACCATTACATATGAAGTAGGCATCTTGCATCTGTTTCCCAGGGCCTGAACTTGGGTGAAGCCTCCAGGTTGGAAACCATTTTGGGAATAAAGGTTTGAGCCAAGTTAATGCTAGAAGTCACTGAAGACCATCTCCAGGCACCAAGCTGTATTTAACATTTTTTAAATAAAGCTTATTTTCATATTTATTTTGAGAGAGAGCGAGCGAGCACACACATGCATGAGCGGGAGAGGGGCAAAGAGAGAGGAGGAGAGAGAATCCAGAGCAGGCTCTGCACTGTCAGCATGGAGCCCCATAAAGGGGCTTGAACCCACAAACCATAAGATCATGAACTGAGCCAAAATCAAGAGTAGGATGCTTAACCCACTGAGCTACCCAGGCACAGATGATCTAAGCAGGCAAGGAGATGACAGCTGACCACCCTGTGGGCCTCCTGCTTGGAAGCAGAAAGGGGCAGGCGGTAGGAACCAAGGGCTTCCCTTGGGGGCCGAGACATCCTCACTGCCTCGGGAGTCCTCTACATGCTCCTTGAAACCCCCAGTCTACGAAAAGGATGAGCTTGGCCGAGGACGGTCAAGCAGTACCTCCCGGAGGTATCTCCCCGGACGGCCTCCTGGGCGCCCCAACCGCGTGGCATGAGGAGCCACGGGATGCTTATCTCTGCACCTAAAATGCATCAGGGCCAACTTGGAGCCCCAAGTGCACATCCACGGTGAAGTCACCAACAGCCATGACTTCTGAGGCCTGTATGTCTATTCAGAATTTGAATAAAGTCTTCAGAAATCTGCCAAGGTAGGAGGCGGAGGCTCTCGGTGGAGGTAAAGTTCTCTCAGCCCTGGGCACGCGGTTGGGAATCGGTGTGTGTGGAAAACCTCGGGGCTCCCACTCCCCATGCTTACTTGATTCTGTCAGTTCATCCCTAAAGGTAACGTCAAAGGTGGGGGAACAGTTTTTAAAACGCAGCACCGGATGGTTGCATTCTTTGGGAAGAAGCCGACGCCTTAGGGCATTGCCCAACCTAAGAACCCAAACTTAAAGACCGGCCAAGGGGGGGGGACAACCCAGTGCGCATGCGCACGCCGTCCTCCGCGTGCCCTCACGTCACGCCCTCTGTCACAGCCCCGCCTCCAGCCCCGCCCCCTTCTTGACCCCGCCCCTCCCCACGCGCCGATCCTCCGCATCTTCGGCGCAGTCGGGCTTCAACTCTGCCTGCACTGCGCCCTCCCGGCGTGGGGTGTCGCTGTATCGGTCTGCGCGCTCCACACAGATACCTCTGGCGCTCGGGCAGTGGCGGGAGGCGGAGCGGAGGCGTGGGGGCGGTGTCACCGCGGGCTTGAAGCGGCGGAGTCGGTGGTCCTATCGTGATGGCCGCTTCGGTGTTCTGCTGCCTGCGGTGCTGCAGAGACGGCGGGACGGGACACATCCCTCTGAAGGAGATGCCGGCAGTGCAGCTGGACACGCAACACATGGGTAAGGGCCCTCCCTTCTTCAGACCCAACGGCCCACGCCGGGTCAGGCGCGGCGGGTCGTGGGCAGTGCGGGGTCGCGGGGACCACACGCCCACACGCGGCCCTGCCCCTCCGGGCGCCGCCCTCCGCTCCTCGCTCTCAGTTGCTGCCCTCGGCCCTGTTTCGTCTCGCGGCGGACTCCACCTTGGCCCTGCTCTGTGTTCAAGGCTACGCAGCCCTGTCTGCCCCTGTCATCGGGAGGTGCTTGTGTGCACCTACCCATTTTCACAGGAATCTCTGAGGTGCCACCTCCCGAGACTCGTCATATGTCCCCAGGCGAGGGGAGCGCCTCTGGTGCTCCTACAGAGTTTCTACTACATTGCCCAAACAGGGTTTGTAGCCGCAAATGAATATTAAATAAAAACATTGTCGGGGGGGGAGGGGGAGGGGGAGGAAGGGGGAAGTAAAAATTGTTTTGAATTTTTGAATTTATCAGCGTTTCTAAATTTCAAAGTAAATACAGCATCAAATTTTTTTTTACTTAGAATTAAAAGCGAAAGAAATTAACCTTGATTGTTGGATAGGAAAATAGAAAACTTCACACTGTGTCTGCTTTTTTTATTTAGGAACCGATGTTGTCATTGTAAAAAATGGAAGAAGAATATGTGGAACAGGAGGTTGTTTAGCCAGTGCCCCTTTACATCAAAACAAAAGCTATTTTGAATTCAAAATCCAGTCCACAGGTTGGTATAATGGTCCTTTACTGTTAAAAGTCCTAATTGTTGTAAATACTAAGAGGGGTTCTCCATATGTGGAAAAGATTAATGAGGCAATAAAAAAGCACGAAACTTATTTGGAAGGCCTTTTTTCCCCACCTCTTGGGTGATTTTGGTTAAAGTATACTTTAGGTTCAATTTTCTTATCTACAAAATGGAATTACAGGAACCGCCCTTCCTGCTTCACCTAAGTTATACCAATGAGAGTATTTTAAAGACAGAACACACCAGATCAATGTTAGGCACTACCATTTTTTTTTTTTTTTAATTTATTTTTGAGAGTCAGAGAGAGACAGCGAGAGCAGGGGAGGGGCAGAGAGAGGGGGAGATACAGGATCTGAAACAGGCTCCAGGCTCTGAGCTGTCAGCACAGAGCCCGACGCGGGGCTTGAACCCACAAACTGTGAGATCATGACCTGAGCCCAAGTCGGATGCTTAACTGACTGAGCCACCCAGGCGCCTCAGCACTAACATTATTAACGGGTACTAAATGCACCATTTCCTTTGGTCAAGCATATAAGGTGTAGACTCTTGCTATTTTATCTTAGCATAAAATCAATCTTACGATCCATTTTTCTTTCCCTCTTAATTCTTGTTAAGATGCCCAAGTTCATGGTCTTCTGAAACAGTCAGCAAATTTAGAATTTTGAAAGAAGGCTAATGTCTATCCTTCTCATTAAAAACTTACAGAGTTTCTTGAGTCATACAACAGTTCTGCTTGAGTACTATAAGAGTGAGTAGATAACTTGCAGCCATACTGAATAGGGGGAAATATATTTTTTAAAGCTTTATTACAAAAAAATTTCTAGTGAAATATAGCATGAATAATATAAGTATAGATGTAGAATAGGAAGAGTAAAGGGAAGTAAATGATATTTTTCTTGACAAGCTTGAATGATGTAAAACATCCTTCTGGAGCTTGTTTTCTAAATTTGTTCAAAATACTGATTTTCCTCTGTATGTGAAATAAATATGAATCTGTCCTCCACTTTATTCTTTTTATTGTCTCTGTAAAATATCTCAGGTTACTAAAATCTTCTCAAGTAAAACATACCTTTTCTCAAGAAAAGCAAATATTTTCTAGATCCTTGAATCCAGTACAAATTTTTACGTGGATTTTCTGTAAAGGGTGACATCTTCAGTGACATCCCTAGAATAAATACATTGTTGGGGTTTGTAAATTGATCTCTCAATGAAAGCCTGAGCAGTTATGCCAGAATGTATCACAGCATGCACAGGTCTTTAGGGGTAAGGAGAATCTATAACCCTGTGTAGAACTGTTGTCCCATGAAATTAGTATTATTACCTTCTGTCGCTTTTAAAATTGTTTCACTCTAGAGAATAAATTGTATATAGTCAGATTATTTAGGAAGCAGAGGCAGTGATATCCAGACATGCAACTTTTTGATAGTCTTGCTCAATTCAGAAAAATTAATTGGTTGGCAACATGACCTTGAAACCTTCTTCCATTTATAGATTTTCTCCTAACTGATTTTGATAAAAAACTGAGAAGCAAACAGTTTGAGACCAAATCCAGAGCTCTAGGTATTCTGTTTGGCTGGTTAAGAGGAGAGCTGCTTGCTTTAAAATCAGCTTAGACCAAAAGATTTTAAGCCCACTGACTTAAGGTATGGGTAAGAAAATGATTTTACACTTCATCCTTAATTTTCTCCTCTCCATGATATTGACCAGGTCCTATATTATTTGTCACATATAATAGATGCAAAAACTAAAGACTAATTTCCCACTTCTCTAAGGTAGTGCTTGATTGGAACCCTAGGCCATTTCAATTCAACCTGTAGCTTTTAAAAAAGTCTTTTAGAGAGTAGTGATGATGATAATAGCTAACATCTAAAATACACTTAACTGATTGTGGGGGAAATAAACTGTTAAAAGTGCTTTACTTGATTACCTTGCTATATCTTTTAATAACTTTTTAAAGTTAGTACTGTTAGAATCCCAAGTTCACAGGTGAGGAAGGAGAGTGAGGTTAAGTAACTTGCCCCAGATGGTATAGCTAAGCCAAGGTTTAACCTAGGCCTTACGGCTTCAGGACCCACTCTTCTCTCCTCGGCTGTACTCCATCTGTAGAGAATATAGGGCAGTTTGCAAACTACTTTTAAAAAAAATTAATAAAAGTTTAGTGATAGCATGCCACTTCTTTTAAAAACAACTTACACTCTCTTATAAACAACCCCTTCTTTCATATTTGTATTCTTCAGATTTTGGGGGCATTTAAACTATTATTTTTTAGGAATATGGGGTATTGGCGTTGCAACTCAGAAAGTTAACTTGAATCAGATTCCTCTTGGCCGAGATGTACACAGTCTGGTAATGAGGAATGATGGAGCCCTATACCACAACAACGAGGAGAAAAATAGGCTGCCGGCAAACAGCCTTCCGCAGGAGGGAGACGTGGTGGTGAGTTTTCTTGTGGAGTTGTTTTCCACTGTAAATTATTAAACTTGAACTGCTTTTAGTGTATATAGTTTTGTTTGGGAGTTTCTAGTTTGAATTCTGAAGCACTGGGATTGGATCTAATGAGGTGGTACATGTTCCAGAGAGAGCACTTGATAAAGCTGCTGCTGGAGAACCTAACTGCTCTCCTTTCTAGAGCTGTCCCTAGCGAAAAAAATTAGTGTGAACCCTTATTTCGGTTCAGGAGAATTAATGACAGGTTGGCCTTAATCAACATCTCCTGCTTCTCTCACAGCAGAGAAATCTTAGCCCACAATATTAAAAGTTTGCTTACCTTCATATTAGAAAATATCGGGGGAGGGGGGGCACCTGGGTGGCTCAGTAGATTAATCATCCAACTCTTGGTTGAAATCAACTTCTTCCAAACTCTTGTTAATGTTGATCTTTTGGCTTCTTCCCATGAATTGTGAATGTTCTTAAAGGCATTTAGAATGGCGAATCCTTTTCAGAAGGTTTTCAGTTTACTTTCCCAAATCTTTCAGAGAAATCACTATCTGTGGTAACTGTAGCCTTACGAAATATATTTCTTAAGTAATAGGGCTTGAAATTACTCCTCCATCCATGGACTACAGAATGGATGCTGTGTTAGCAGACGTGAAAACCACATTAATCTCATGTACATTGTCAGTGAGCAGTGATATTCTGAAAGGAGTCTTTTGTTCTGGGCAGTAGGTCTCAACCGTGGACTTAAAATATTGAGGAAACCATGTTGTAAACAGATGTCTTCTTATCTAGGCTTTGTTTTTCCAGCTGTAGAGCACACAGAGTAGATTTAGCACAACTCTTGAGGGCCCTAGGATTTTTGGAATGGTCAGAGAGCAGTGGCTTCAACTTAAGTCACCAGCTGCATTAGCCCCTTACAAGAGAGTCAGCCTGTCCTTTGAAGCTTTGAAGCCAGGTATCAACTTCTCTCTAGCTATGAAAGTCCTAAATGGGATCTTCTTGCAGTAGAAGGCTGTTTCATCTACACTGAATCTGTTGTTTGGTATAGTCACCTCACTCACGTTAGCTACATCTTCTGAACAACTTGCTGCAGCTTCTGCATCAACACTTGCTGTCTCACCTTGCACTTTTACGTGATAGAAATGGCCTTTTTCCTTAAACTTCATGAACCAGCTTCTGCTAGCTTCACACTTTTCTTATGTCATTTCCCCACCTCTCTTCCTGCCGTCATAGAATTGAAGGGAGTTAGTGCCTTGCTCTGTATTAGACTTTGAGTTAAGGGAATATTGTGGGAATATTGTGGCTGTCTTGATCTTCTAAGCAGGACCAAAATTTCTCCATATCAGCAATAAGGTGTTTTACTTTCTTATCACTTGTGTATTCACTGGAGTAGCACTTTTAATTTTCTTCAGGAACTTTTCCTTTGTATCCACAACATGGCAGATTGGTGCAAAAGACCTAGCTTCTGGCCTATCCTGGTTCTCTACATGAGCATAATCGTATCTGAGTTTTGATTTAAAGTGAGAGACGTGTGACTTGCTTTCACTTGAATACTTAGAGGCCACTGTAGGGTTATTAATTGGCCCAATTTCAGTATTGTGTCTCAGGAAATAAGGAGCCCAGAGGAGAAGGAGAGAGACGGGAACAGCCAGTCAGTGGAGCAGTTAAAACCCACACATTATCAGTCGAGTTTATGGTCTTATATGGGCGTGTTTCGTGACACCCCAAAACCATTGCAATAACAACATCAAAGATCAATGAACGAAGATCACCATAACAAATACAATAACGAAAAGGTTTGAAATATTACAAGAATTACCAAAACGTGACACAGACTTGAAGTGAGCAAACACTATTAGAAAAAGAGCACTGATAGACTTGCCCGACATGGTTGACACAAACCTTCAATTTGTTTAAAAAAAAAAAATTGGTATCTGCAAAGTGCAATAAAATAAGATATGTCTGTGTTTAATTTGTTATGGATTTCTCTTAAAGAATTAAGAGCATTTTATTAGGAGTATTCATCCTCATTAAACTTAATTTTATTAAACGTTTTCACTTTGAGAACTCTTCAAAGAACTGGACTCAAAATCCTAAGGTTTGATTGTAGAAAAGTTTTTTTGGAAAGCAGGAGATAGAAAGAGTTACATATTGTTAAGACTTCTCTATTTTTATTCCCAACCAGATATATTTAAGTTATTACCAAAGCCACCCTCTTGAAAATGTAATCCAAAGATCCCTTTCTATCTTTCCCAGTTACTTCTTTTTATATGCTAGTGTCGAAGAACCTTATACCCAGAGTTTAGGCTTTTATTATTGATTAGAGACAGAGTCCTAGGATCTCCTACAGTAAAGGTGCTTTTCTACATACAACCTGGGGTTCATGGCTCTGGTACCAAATTGAAAGGAATCTATACATAATGAAGGAAAGTTTCTAATAATATGACACTGGGTAAATCCAGGTTATTGAATTAATGAAATATACAGTATTTTGCTGAGAATGAAAACAGATGTGGAAATTAATTAAATTTTAACCCCAATTTTTAACCGGGGTCTGATCTTTCATCTCTTCTGCAGTTTAAAAAGAATAAAGAACATTTAGTTTTATTTTGTTTTTTTATTTTTTAATGTTTTATTTATATCAGAGAGAGAGATAGCGTGAGCAGGGGAGGGTCAGAGAGAGAGGGAGACACAGAATCTGAAGCATGCTCCAGGCTTTGAGCTGTCGGCACAGAGCCTGACGCAGGGCTCGAACCCATGCACCGTGAGATCTGACCTGAGCCGAAGTTGGACACTTAACCAACTGAGCCACCCAGGCACCCCAAGAACACTTAGTTTTTAAATAGGTAAATTATTGAAAGTGTTTTAGGAGTCAAAAGGCATAAACCATTTTTGAAATCTGTTTTTCCCTGTTCATCTTTTTGAATAGTTGGTTTTGTATTTGTAGATCATTGCCAGATGTCCGTAATACGAAACACTCTGACTCAGATATTTCTTGAAAGAGAATCTTGAAGTCAAGTCGATGCTATCAACCTGTTTACACTAGATGAAATTCAAGCATAAGCAAGGATAATCAGTAACAAATGTTTTTCTTTGTTGATGTATTGAACTACTGTGTGCTATTCTTGCCTTCCTATCTCATTCATTGAGATGACTTATACTACAAACTGACAGATTTAAGGATGTCATATTTAGTTTATCAGCACTATTAAATTAGACTTTTGAGTGTTTATACCGATTCTGATTAAAGGAGGACTAAAAAACATGTGAAATATATGGAGAATCAAGAAAAGTAAAACATCACCCTTCCATATTACCTTTATCTTCCTAATTCAAACATTTGAGAACAAATTTCACCAAATTGCTGACAGTGGCATAGGAAAAGTAGAAATGATTATGAGACAGGAAAAATAATTGCTTCTTGGTTTTGTGGCCAAGATCAAGTGTAGTATCTGTTCTTACCAGTTTAGTATAAGACAGGAAAAACATTCTCGTATGTGTAGAATTTTCGTCATTTAACCATTCTCTGAGGAGAAATCAAGAAAAATAAGCTTTCAACATCTGACCAAGTGATTATATTCGTACAATAATCTTATAGTACCCCTAGGGCCTCCTTCAGCACTAGAAAACCTACCTGGCTTAAGCTTATTTTTTTTCCTTCTATATATACTTTTAAAAAGTGCAAATCATATTCTTAAATTGTATTTTTCAGTTTAATTTCAGAGAAATTTTATAGCCATTCTATGTAATAATAATAACAATATTAATAATAGCAAACACTTTTTCTCTAAAATTTATTACAGGCCGGGCACTCTTTTAAATGCCTGGCAGGAATTAAATTGTTTAATCCTTATAATGACTCTATAAAATAGATAGTATTATTATCACCAGTTTACAGATAAGGGGAAGTTAAGTACTCTCTTATATAGAAGGATCCCAGGATTGTTATACAGGTAGCTTAATATCAGAGTCTTCACTGAACATGCAAACAGTTACTGATAAATGCATAGAACATGTCGGATTTTTTGCTATTGTTATGGTGGAATCAAACCTAGTTTCTAGATCATATAACAGGACAGACTAAGTTAGAAATACTTGGAACTAAACCCTGCTAATAAGAGTTGGGGGTTCTCCTGTCCTTTCTCACTTCTCTTTGGTAATGAGATCTTGCCATTAGGATGCAACATGGATGGAACTAGAGGGCATTATGCTGAGCAAAATAAGTCAGGCAGAGAAGGACAGATACCATACATTTGCACATATAAGTGGATTAGGAGGAAGCTAACGGAGGACCATGAGGGAGAAGAAGGGGAAAAATAGTTGGAGAGAGGGAGGGAGGCAAACCATGAGAGACTCTTGAATGCTGAGAACAAACTGAGGGCTGATGGGGGTGGGAGAGACGGGAAGTGGGGTGATGAGCATGGAGGAGGGCACTTGCTGGGATGAGCACTGGGTGTTATATGTAAACCAGCTTGACAATAAACTTTCTAAGGAAAAAAAAAAAAAAGGATGCAGGTTTGGGTTTCAAACTTGCTTGCTGGCAGTAGATGCTGCCACCAGGTGGTGAAGGGGCCTGGATTACAGACCCCTGCCTGAACTGCCAGGCGTCCCTGTAAGCTAGTTCTCGAAAATAGAGGACACATTGTTTTTATGTAATTTTGTTTTTGTTTTTTGAATGAAAAAAGGCTTCTTCGTTACCAAAACTAATCCCAGCTATCATTTAGCTTAATTATTATATTTAAATACATAAACTGAAATGAAACAAAAAAAATCTGTCTCTCTCAATATTTTCTAATGATTAGCAAATTATTATTTAACCCTGGCTTTGCTAAGACTTGAGGAGAATCTTTTATAGCACTTAAAACACTGAGTCATCTCAACCTTTGTTATTTTAACTGGAAAATGAGGGAAGTTAAGACTAGACCATCAGTCAGATCTTTTTCTACCTCTAAAAAGTTTTTAAGTTGATATATATTCACAGTCAGAATTACTTAGTGGTTGCTTGATGATCTAATGATGATTTCTCTACTGAAGAATTGTCTACTTAATTCTTCAAAGAAAAGCTCTCTTTCTGTCATCAGGTAGTAACTATTACAAAGTTTTAAAGAGAGGTAGTATGGCATGGCAAGGAGAGTGTTCTGAAGCCATACTGCATGGGTTTAAATCTCAGCTCTGCCACCTCCTAGCTCTGTAAACTTAATGTAAATTATTTATCCTTTTTGTGCTTTAGCTACTTCATTTGTAAAATGAGGATGATGATGATGATGATAATAATAATACCCCTTTTGTTGTGAGGATCAAATAATTAAATATGAAGTACTCAGAATAGTGCTTGGTACATTATACAGGCTTTCTACGTGTTTTCCAGCATTTTAATGTATTAATTAATATTAATTGTTAGTATTCGTTGTGACTTTTGCACCATCAGTAATGTATAGATGTACAGAGTGATCTATTTTCATTCTACTTTTTTTCCCTACTCTTTTGAGTTGTTTTTCTGTTTTTCAACTTGATACTAACTACCAATTATATTCCATTGTAAACACTAGCTTTACAACTTGGTAATACATTGGCATATATGAAACAAGGTAAACAGATACGGAAATGTATTTGTTTTTAGAAATAAGTTACGTGAAGACGCTTATTTACAACAGTGACAGGTAGTAAATCCTAATGCTAAAAACCTCATTGTTTTTCCCCTTTAAGATCAGATTCTATAGAGAGAGAGCAGTGTTTCTCGGAGTTTTAAAGGTCTCTCTGTACATGGTAGGCAGTATTTATATCATCTTAATATTCAGAATATAAAATTCAGATTATCTGAATATAATAACTAGGACTCAGACTGTTCTCATTTGTTTTCCTTGTAATGTGAATTCTAGGAATTTTACTTGACTTTGCCCCCACATAATCACCACTAATTTTTTTTTAGCTCGGTTCAAGTAGAACTCTACCAAATTGTAAACCCTTAATGAAAGCTACTGTGACACCTTACTCTAGTTTTTTCCATGCTTCCTAGTAGTGCTTTTTGACTATTTAGGCTTTTTATGGGAACATTTATATTTTCACTTTTTAATATTTTCTTTCCTTTCTAGGGTATCACATATGACCATGTAGAATTAAATGTATATTTGAATGGAAAAAATATGCATTGTCCAGCATCAGGTATACGAGGGACAGTATATCCAGTTGTTTATGGTAAGCTAAAATATTTCTAAATATTATTGTATATCTTAACGTTTACTTGACATTTTCATTAACTTAATAACTGTCATTCAAAAATCTGGACAAGTTGGCGTTTCTGTGTGGCTCTTTCGGTTGAGTGTCCAACCTTTGATTTCAGCTCAGATCATGATCTTACTGTTTGTGAGTTCGAGCCTCACGTTGAGCTCTGTGCTGACAGTGCAGAGCCTGCTTGTGATTCTTTCTACTGCTTTCTCTGCCCTTCTCCTGTGCGTGCTTTCTCTCTCTCGCTCTGTCTCTCTCTCGTAAAATAAATTAAATAAAACATCTGGACAAGTTAATAAGGACCTTTTTTATGAAATGTAGTGAGTAGGATATTACAATCCCACTTTGCAGGACTAAGGAAGTTTTATTCCGTATGTATTTAAAAACTGCCAAAAGCATTGATTATAATTAAATATACAATAACTATATTCCCTTTTTAAATCTTGTATTCATAAATTCTAGAAAGTTCCAAAAAGCTTTACTGAATTTACAAAGCTCTTTCTGCCAGTTATTAGGAAGATTTAGGTTACCATAAAATGTAATTGTAAAGAATATTTTGGAATTATAGATGGGAATTTTATGTAGGTTGACCTTTGTAAAATTACCTAAATGTTAAAACTCTTTTGAGACAAAATTGTGACTTTGAATAGTCTCATATTGCTATGTATATACTATAATTTTTGTACAAATGTAGCCTTCTAAGAATTGGGTTACTTAGGAGATGACTCTGTACCATTTAATTACTTTAATTTTTATTACAGAAAATCTCAAACATGTATAGAAGTAAAGAGAATAGTATAATGAACCCTCATGTACCTATCACCCCGCTTCAAATAATTATCAACTTGGAGCCAGTAAGGTTTCATCTACCCCCTAATGCTGATACTCCTCCTGTTTTTCACCTTCCCTCCTTGGATTATTGTGAAGTAAATGTCAGATATTATATCATTTTATTCATAAATATTTCATACGTATCTCTAAAAGTAAGGTGTCTCTCTTTATAAAAAAAATAACAAACATAGGTACAGTGCCTTTAACACTATTATGCTTTATTTTTTATGTTCCCAACTTTAAATCAATATGGTATGTTTTTTCTGCATATGGTTTTAGTAGACCTAAAAGTATTTTCTCATTTAATTACTTTAAATTTTTAGATTTGAGCCATAATAAAAGCTTATTATTAATTTTTATAGTAACTTGCTAGAAAGGTAGTCTCAGTGATGACAGACTGGGCTGTCATAAAAGTATTCAAATAACAAATATAAATATTTAATAAAAGGATAATAACAACCAAAGGATAATTTTTTTAATGTTTATTTATTTTTGAGAGAGAGAGAGAGAACACGAATGCAAGAGGGGCAGAGGAAGAGGGAGACACAGAATCCAAAGCAGGCTCTAGGGTCTGAGCTGTCAGCACAGAGCCTGACACAGGGCTTGAACCCATGGACCAACTATGAGACCATGACCTGAGCTGAAGTTGGTAGCTCAACCGACTGAACCACCCAGGCACCCCACATGCTTTACTTTGTAGTTAAGGTTTTCATTAGTTTTCTTTTCTCCTAAAAATCACTTTCCAGTGATTTTACCTTCCTTGTCTTTGCATGTAAAAGTGTATTTTTAAATTTGATTTCAGTTAGTTTCTTTGCCATATTATGTAAGCCTAAAAGCAATTCCTTTATTTACTTAAATAAATGGAAATGTAGCTTAATATTCTAAAACTTGAGTCTGAAAAATGAAATAAATATCAGCAGAATGAGTTACACCAATGATTTTAGCAAATAAAATTTTTATTCTAAATCATTTCTTTGATTCAGCATAATTTTTAATGTAGTAAAGTTAGAGATAGTAAATGATATATATTTCATAAATTGACAGTAGTAAATCAGTCAAATTAAGCCAAATATTTTAATAGTCTGGTACTATCATAGATAAATATAAAACTTAAGGGGCACCTGGCTGGCTCAGTTCATAGAGCATCCAACTCTTGATCTCAGGGTCGTGAGTTTGAACCCCATGTTGGGTGTAGAGATTACTTAAAAATAAATGAAAATAAAACTTAAATTCCTTTACCCTTTGTTCCTCCATCCCATCTCTGATCCTAGATACATCCATCCATTTTGTCAGCTCTTAACACTCAGCCTATGGAAAGAAAAAACCACGTAACCCTGAAAAAGAGTGTCATTACAAAGTTATGACTTCCAGGGGTGCCTGGGTGGCTCGTTTGGTTAGGTATCTGACTTTAGTTCGGTTCATGATCTTGCAGTTCATGAGTTCGAGCCCCACTGACAGCTCGGAGCCTGGAGCCTGCTTTGGATTCTGTGTTTGCCCCTCTCCTGCTTGTGTTCTCTCTGTCTCTCAAAAATAAAAAATAAATAAAGTTATAACTTCCAGTCTAAGCCCTCAATGCTTTTTGACAGGTCTTTTACATTCTGCACATTCAGCATGCTTCTTGAATTCCCTCATCATTCTCCACAGATGACCTTACCTTCTACTTTATAAAGAATCAATCTATTAATGGTGAGCTCTTCCTTCCCACCCTTGCCCTCCCGAAGCTCTTCTGGATCAGATCCAATCTTGCCTTCTTTCTGTCCCATCTTAGATGAAGTGGTATCCTTCATGTTAAAAAGAAAACAAAACCAAAAAAAAAACAACAACAGTGTATAGTCTAGATTTCAAACTCCCCAATTCTGGGACTTCACTTTGTCAGTTATTCACTTATATCTCCTTTCAGGAACCTCTCTCTTCAATACCTGTAAAAATTCTGAGTCATCCTTATCCCAAAAAACCCTTCCTAAATTCATATCCCTCATTAGCCCTGTATTTATCCTTCTTCATATGGCTTCATGTCTAATAGCCTACACCACTTACTGTGCCATTCAGTTTTTCTTCAGCCCTAACCGCCTTTACCTCCACTTCACCGAAACCAACCTTGTTAAAATCTCTAGTGGCTTCATGAATGTCAAATCCACTACTTAACTTTTTCCTGCATTTATTATGAAATGCAATTTATTTAGTAATGTGCATTATTCATATTTATGTAGTTTAACAAGTAGCTATGAAGTGAACACATATCATTACCACAGTCAACGTCATGAACATATTCATCACCCCTAAAAGTTACCTCTGTTCCTTTATAATCCTTTCTGCTCATCTCTCCCCACCCAGCCCCAACCAAAGCAACGCCCTTATCTGCTTTCTGTCACCACAGATTATCTGAATCATAAGTTTGTATTATTTTTTCCTCTGGCTTATCTCACTCAGCATAATTATTTTGAGATTGATACATGTGGTAGTGTGTATCAATAATTCATTATTTTTATTGCCAAGTAGTATATTTAGTTTATTGTGTGCTTATATCACTGTTTGTTTTTCTCTTCTCCTATAATGGATAGTTAGGTTGTTTCCAGTTTGGAGCCATTACAAATAAAGCTACTATAGTCAACATCCATATACAAGTCTTTGTGTGGACATGTACATTAATTTCTCTTTGGTAAATGCTGATAAAAACATGTAGAAGGGCTCCTGGGTGGTTCAGTCAGTTAAGCGTCCAACTCCTGATTTCAGCTCAGGTTATGATCTCATGGTTTGTGAGATGAAGTCTCATGTTAGGCTCTGCACTGACAGCACAGAGCCTACTTGGAATTCTCTCCTTCTCTCTCTGCCTCTCTCCGACTTACACTGTATTTCTCTCTCAAAATAAGTAAGTAAACATTAAAAAAAAAAAAGTAAAAGTTGAGTAAGGACTTCAGTCTAGTTAACAGTACTGTATTGATGTCAGTTTTCTGGTTTTGATATCATACTGTAGTTATGTAGCCTATTACCATTACAGGAAGCTGGTTGAAGGGTACATAGAGCTCCATTATTTTTGCAACGTTTTTGAATCTATAATTATTTCAAAATAAAACAATTTTTAAAAAGTAATATGTCTTAACATATAAAATTCAGAAAATACAGGTAGGCAAATAAGGAAAAAATTAAAGGTACTCTAATTCACGCTATCTAATTATTAGTAATATTTTGATATATATACTTTAAGTGTTTTTGATAAATTTGGATTTTCATTGTAGTTATTTTCATCCAATAGGATTATGTTTTGTAACATGGACAGCAGATGTATTTATTCTTTTTGCCTGTTAATACTGTGATATTATAAGACAGCTTGTTTTATAATTGTGTATTATTTCTAATTAAGGTGTTAGCTTCTAATTTCTTTCTTTCTTTTTCTGTCTCTAGTTGATGACAGTGCAATTTTGGATTGCCAGTTCAGTGAATTTTATCATACTCCTCCGCCTGGTTTTGAAAAAATATTATTTGAACAGCAGATCTTCTGAATGTGTTCATTTTTGAAACTTGTGTTTCTGCACTTTTAAAAGTGTTTACCATTTAATAAAGCTTTACCTGACCTATAAATGAAAATATATTCTTAAAAATATGCTTGTTAATGTTGCTTAAGGAACCAGTGTATTCCAGATACCATCTAGAAGTTGTGATTTAAAATATTTCTGTTTTGTGAGATGAATGTGCGTTTTGGACAGTTTATTTAATTCTTATTTAAATAAATATATCTGTGGGTTTGATTAACAGTATTAAGTGGAAATATGTATATAGATATTTAAAAGGGAATCTTTCTTACATAAGGTATTTGTTTTTATAATAGAGATGTAGATTTGGGTGGATTTTTCGCATTCTGAAGTTTAGACCTCATTAACTATTTTAAGTCTGCACTCTATATAGAGCATAACAAAGTGACAGAAAATGTATTATTGGGAACTTCTTTTTTGGTGATTTATTTACTGTAAAATGTACCACTTTTCTTAAACTTTAAATTGCTTATTTTGTTTGTATGTCATTGCTTTTGATTTGTTTTGTGAAAGGAGATAAATGTTTTAGTAACTGTCAGAGCTTTTTGCTGAAGACCATCATGCTGTGTTACTTCAGTACCAGAGTAAGTAGTGGTTGATTGGTGATGTAGTAAACACTGGCAGACATTTAGAATAGTATGATGCTTTAAACTTAAATGTAAATAAGATTATTCTTTTAAGGATTTTTATTTAAATGTGTTTTTCTGTAAGGAATAATAAAATAATAGTAATTAAGGAATATTTAGTACTATATTAAATACATGTTCTTCCTGTTTTGTTGAGTATACATTAAATTCACTTAATCCTTGATTATTTCAGAAGTTCAGAGATAAGCGAATCCTCTCTGTGACCCTGAGCCTTTGCCAAATCTTCAGTTAAGATTCCTTTAATGCCCTACTAGCCTGAATTAATCACTGTACACACTTTGGTACAGTTTCCTTTTCTAAAGAGCCTGTCAAGGATGTGTACATTTCCTTCCTTGGTCAACAAGGAGCAGTATGTTGTACTAGAAAAACTTAGAATCAGAGATCTGAACTGTAATTATCTCCTCAGCTGAGTTCCTTAGCTTCCCTGAGTTCAGGTTCCCCATTTATAAAAGGGATACTCATACTAAATAAGATAATATATGTAAAACACCTGAATCATCATAGGCACTTAATAAATGTACCTTCCTCGTTGACTCTTAAGAAGTGGTTTTCATAGTGTTCTCAGACATCATCACTACCTGGGAACTTGTTAGAAATGCACATCCTCAGGCCCTGCCCCAGACCTACTGAATCAGAAACTGCCAGGCATAGCACCCAGGAATCTGTGTTTGAACAAGCCTTTCAGGCGATTCTAATACATGCTAAAGTTTGAGAGCCACTGCTCAGGAGAGAATGATTGCCTGCTTTAAAGTTTCTAAAGATTTAAGGCTATTTTTGACCCATAGGCAAGAGAATCCTACACAGTGTTTATTGTTTATTTGTTAGATAAAAATGTGACAGTACGCTTTGAAAACAAATATACTTAAGCAAACTTATTTATATATAACCCAAATTTACCTTTGAAGATACAGAACTGAACTAACTATATTATTTATGCATTTTTGTCTGATGTTCTATCTTAATTATCTTAATTTGTAAAAAACATGCTTACTTTGGAAAGTGAATTAAAATGACTATTGTTTGCTGTCTTTATTAATGTTATCTACCTCTTATTTTTTTTTAAAAACCAACCTTTTTTTAATCATAATATTCTTTTCTCAAGACTATCTTTTCTGCCTCTAGTCATACAAACTAGGCACAGTACTAAAAATGATACATGAGTTACATCTTTGGCAGCAGTTTGATGAAGTCTAGATGTGTGTTTTTAATCTGCAGGTATCTAAATCTCTTAGGAAAAGTACCTCCCTAAACCTATAACCTCAGTCTACGCTTGAGAAAAACATCAAATTCCACTAGAGAGGCAGCCTACAGAATACTGGAGCGGTACTCCTCCATACTGCCAAGGTCATCAAAGACAAAGTCAGAGAAACTGTCAGACCCTAGAGGAGCCAAGCCCAAGGGAATGTAACAAGTAAATGTAGTGTGGGATCCAAGAACAGGAAAAAGAGGTTAGATAAAAGCTCTAAGGAAATATGAGTAACCCATGGACTTTAATAATAAAGTATCAATATTCACTTATTAATTGTAACAAATGTATCCTGTAAGATGTATATAACAGGAGAGACGGGATATATGGAAACTGTACTACCTTCTCAATTTTCCTGTAAATCTAAACTAACCTAAAAAATAGTCTTAAAAAATTACATTGAGCTAAGAGAAATTCAAAACTAAAGCCTTTCATGAAGGCATCATGAAGAATATTAGTGCACTATAAACCCATAGCTTACATATTTAATGATAGCTAAATATAGACATAGATGGAACATAAAACACAAATACCTGCATTTGTTCCTGGCTAAAGAGACAATGCCCAGTGTCTTTCTGTATACTGCAGAAATCCATTTGTACTAGTGTAGTTTTCCATAGATTGAAAATCCATGATTTATTTTCCATGTTACCTCAGTAATTTCAGTATTACAAAGGATTTGTAATGTTAGCTGTATGAAACAAAATCTTTTGATCAGTTTACATACTATAATCTAGAAAAAGCAAGTTTGGCTTTTAATTGCCTTTGGCTCATTTGTTAAGATAATTTGAACATATTTTCAACTTCGATTACAGACTGTTATAAATTAATTTCAGAATGGTAGAAAATATAATTTGACTAGGGCTTTTCTAAATCATTAACAAAAACAGACATATGCATAATGTTGTTGGTCAGACCTTTAACTTTATTTTCTAACATAAGTCTAGATACAGGCCAGCAAAAGCATAGCTGGAAATGTAAGTGAGATCTTGGACAAGTTTTGATAAAATACATTAAATCGATAACTTCTTTTAGATAATGTAAAAACACTAGATATGACTGTGAGAAGAAATCTGCAATCAAAACTCTAGAATTTTGCTGTACACAGATATAACCAAACATAGAACTCATAAATGGAATATAATCAACTACCACTTCTATTAATTTGCACTAATTATGCAACCTGGCAGGGAAATACCGTTGGGAGCTAATTGGGCTGTTCATGTGAATGAGTGGGAACACAATAGTAGAAATCAATGAACTATTGTTCTTCCATCTACTGAACAATATTTGGGATTCCCTTTCAATTTGCTCTTTTAAAATAACGGGCAAAATTATTGAAACGGTAGAAACACAAAATAATGTTAAATATAATTAGCAAGATAAATGAAATCACACACAATCAATCCAAGAGTTCTCTAGAAATTTAAAGGAAAAGTCCTAGTATTGGCTGAAACGTGTCATCTGTAGTTACATAGCAATCATGACAACATAGTCTTCCAACAATTGTTATCATCTATGTGTGTTTCATAAAAACTTAAACAAGATAGTCCCTGCCTTCATGGAGCTCTACTAATTGCAATTCATAAGTTTGGTGCTCTGGAATACCGAAGATATATTGGTAAGTGGGGGGAAAAGTCGTTAATTATTTCTATGTATAATATGAGCCAATAAAAAACTGGGGTTTAGGAAAAAGTATGAAATAGTATACACCAAAATATTATATCTTGGAAATAGGATTACAGGAAACTCTTTTATTGATAAATTTATCTGGTAAATTGTTAGTTGATGCCATGATAGGCACCAGCATAAGCCTGATCCCCAGACCCAGGAAAGTAACAGTGGTAATGAAGCCACATGTGGAATAGACCAGTTCTAGTAGACACTACATTTTTAAAACGACAGTAATAAACCAGTGAAGGCTACCAAGCTGTTAATCCATGAATGAATGAATGAATGATTATGGGACTATTAGAAGAAAATATTCAATTCACTGGGCTATTGAAGCCACAGTGACTTGTGAAATGCTAATCATTATAAGAAGGAGACTAGAAATAAAGCCGAAAAATTCTGTAGATTCATTTGTGTGATTCTCACAAATGTATTTCAGGAATGGCAATCATAGGTGTGTTTCTGATACCTCATCATTCATCACTTGAAAAAAATGGGTAGATTTATTCTCTATTACCCTGGAGACCGAATTATTTGGAAGGTACCGGGAAGCAGATTTCAGTTTAAGATGGGAAAGAACTCTATTAGTTCACCACTGAAATTGCTGCCTTGCAAAGAAATGGACGTCTGGTCCCTGGAATTGTTCTAACCGTGTTTTAAAATGTAGGTTATTTTTACTGAGATACGGTGGACCAACACATCCGGGGACGACTGCCCTTGAAAAAACTAATTTGTTAACAGTTCCCAAGAGGAAAGGACATGCCATGCCACACAGGCACACACAGGTAAGCATCAGGGTAGGTTGTGAGGCAGAAGGAACAAAGGGAAAGCAAGGCCTGAGCCTTTATTGTTTTTTCCATGGTCAAAGCAGGGTAAGCACACTTAGAATTGGCTAGTTTAAATAGTTTCTTCAGGCTCTGGGGTACAGAGGCTATTTCAAGTTGTCTGCTACCTGGCCCTACTGTGATTAGGACAGAGTAGTATTGACAGGGCAGTGTATGAACCAGACAGGAAGTGGGGCTCTGGATTGGTTGGTTTGTAAGTGAAAGGCAGGATCCTGGTGTCTCTAGGAATCCGCTAACTGGGAATGGGGCAGTACCTCCCCTGTCAGTAAGGCCCCAGATGCCAAAGCATCAAGAATACAGGAAATAAGAGCATGTAATTAATACATAGTCTGCTTTAAATAAATCATAAATATGGTTCCTGCTTGGTTTGAAGCTGAACTAGATGTTTTCTAAAACTGTGACTTGAATTCATTCAGACTGTTACCAAGTCTCCAAATAAGTTAAATTGAAAATAAAGAAATGGGAGATGTAAGCATTCCAGGGATCTATACTGGGACTTGTCATATTAACTTTGTGTTAATTCTGGAAAGGGGAGATGATGTTATAGTTCATTTAGGAACATAGTGCTAGCTCAACAGGGTAAGCCAGAGTTCTCACACAGTTTTGTGAGTAGACAGCAGTGACTTAAAAGTGATAAACAAAAAAGTGTGAGATTTGGGGATAAATAGACAAAACTATAAGTACCATGGTCTCCTATGTATTATTTAAGCTCAGAAAGATATCTCTATAGCTACCATTCCAGGGTGTGGTCACAAAAGTATCTATAAAATGCAATCATTAGAAGGAGTTTAAAAATTAAGCAGAAGATTTTACCAACCATTATAAGAAACAAGACACCGAATGTGCTTTTCCTTAACTTTGTATGTTTACTTACTGCATTTCAGGTGAAAGGGTGAATTTAAAAAAATGCCCAAGGAAAAATATAGTACAAGTGACCAAGAGAAGGCCAGCCACTAGCCGTATAGGCCTGTCAGTCTGGGAATCAAGGCCAAGAACAAATATTATCCAAATCCATAAAATCAGGGTGAGTATGGATGGTTAAGGTAGGTTAAACTTGGGTTTACTGACCAAATTCCTGAGTGCTAATAATTAAGGCAGCAACCCTTAAAACTTAAGAAATAAATACTTGGAGGGGCTTCTGGGTGGCTCAGTCAGTTGTGTCTGACTTCGGCTCAGGCCACGATCTCACAGTTTGTGTGTTTGAGCCCCACGTTGGGCTCACTGCTGACAGCTCAGAGCCTGGAGCCTCCTTCAGATGCTGTGTCTTCCTCTCTGTCTCTGCCCCTCCCATGCTCATGCTCTGTCTCTCTTTGTCTTAATAATAAATAAAAATGTTAAAAAATTAAATAAATAGAAAAAGAAATACTTAGAGGCCAAAAGTTTTGTTTATGCTGTGTAAGAAACAGGGAGACATAGGGAGACATAGTTTTGAAACTGAGTTTTGGGGGTATTTTTAAGTTTATTTATTTATTTATTTTGAGAGAGAGAGTACGTGCACAAGCACACACAGGGAGGGGCAGAAAGAGAGAGAGAGAGAGAGAGAGAGAATCCCAAGTAGCACAGAGCCTGATGAGGGGGCTTGAACTCACAAAGCATGAGATGTTGACCTGAGCAGAAATCAAGAGTCAGATGTGTAACCGGTTGAGCCAGCCAGGCACCCCTTGAAATGGAGTTGTTAAGCAACAAGAAGTACTGGAAGTCATTGTATAAATTCTCACTTCACACATGGGCAAAGTGTCCCAAAAGAGATTAGGTGTCTTGGCCTAGATGACACAGATGGCAAAATCCGGGTAATTCAACTTTCATTAAATAAACATAAGCACTCTGTCAGGCACTGTACAAAGTTCACTCTACCCTGCCACGTGATAAGATACATCCATTAGTGATTTCTAGAGGTTTCTAAAGGGTTTTTGATAGGAGCTAGAAATTTAGGAATATGTCGTTTTTAACATTGACAGCCTGAAAGACAGTTGAGCAGTCCTACAAAACATGTCCTCATACAACTGTCTGAGACAAAGACCAGGATAGATCTTTAGGTAGATTCATATTTGATTACCCTTATTTAATGATTGGTACTTGTAAAGCTGCCAGAAATGATGAAATAAATGTCTACCTTTCTGGATTATCTATGCAACAGCTCTCCATTAGCACAAATAAACAGCAGTTAATGATTCACCCACTGTCATCCCTGGGTTATGTGCAGACAGAGAGGTGTGGCCTCAAAGACTGGTAAAAGAAAACATTTGATTTTTCTCCTGTGTTATATCCTTGTAATTAGATTGGACTATGTATACTGAAGTTTGGGAAATCCACAGTACTTTCATGAAGTTTGATATATCTTCTGTACTTGTCATTCCTGAATTTTTTCCTAGACCCTATTCCTCCCATTAAAATTATCTTTAGCCTCATTTTTTTGCTGGATTTTACAGATTCAGATTTTATGAAGATTCAACCCTGAAGCTCCTTTTTAATTTTTACTTTTGAAGAACATGTTAAGGCAAATATAACAATATAAATTAAATTATAGGAAAAAGGTTTATACTCATCACAAAAACAGTTTTCCAACATTTTAGAAGCATATATCTTCCTATAAGCAATTGTCATGCTACTTATAAAACTGTTCCTACCTATTGGATAGGGATCTTGAAAAACAAGAGAGTGTAAGTATTCCACAGCTCTTCTCAGAAATGATGGTGGAATCTGAATAAGCCCTTGAAATCGGATTATATGGTAAATTTTCTTTTTGATTGTTTTTGTAGGACTGACATTCATTCGACAAATATTTTTCAGCATCTACAGTGTGCCAGGCACAGCGCCAAGCTGGAGATGCAAAGACGAGTAAGACAGTCTTCACCTTCAAAGACACGCATGACTATGCTCACAGCTCTGCAGTGGTTTTACTCCACCAGGAATGATAACAGAAGGAAATTGACAAAGGCATGACTTTTCCAGCAATACATGAAATATTTCATGGTAACAATAGAGTAGAATCCTTGGGATTTATTTTACACATCTTTCTTTGGGAAATTTGGGTTGTGAACCAATATATATATGCCCGTCAAGATAAGTATGCTCTTAATCCCCTACCTCTATTTCACCCATCCCCCGCACCCACCTCCCCTCTTGTAACCCTCTGTTTGCACTCGATAGTTAAGAGTTTGCTTTTTTATTTGCCTCTCTTTTTTTTCTTTGTACATTTGGCTTTTTTCTTAAATTGCACATATGAGTGGTATTTGTCTTTCTCTGACTGCTTTATTTAGCTTAGCATTATACTCTCTGGATTCATCCATGTTGTTGCAAATGGCAAGATTTCATTCTTTTTTATGGCTGAATAATATTCCTGTGTGTGTGTGTGTCTGTGTGTGTGTGTACACACACACATATATATACCACATCTTTATTTATTCATCTACTCCTGGACACTTGGGCTGCTTCCATAATTTAGCTATTATACATAATGCTGCAATAAACAACAGGGGGAATATATCCCTTTCAATTATTGTTTTTATATTCTTTGGGTAAATACTTAGTAGTGCAATTATTGGGTCACAGGGTACTTCTATTTTTAATTTTTGAAGAACCTCCATATTGTCTTCCACCATATCAGTTTGCATTCCCACCAACAGTGCACAAGGGTTCCTTTTGCTGCACATCTTCACCAACACTTGTTTCTGGAATTTTTTATTTTAGCTATTCTGACAGGTGTGAGATGTATTCTCACTGTGGTTTTGATTTGCATTTTCCTGATAATGACTGATGTTGCACATCTTTTCATATGTCTGTTGGCCATCTGTACGTTTTCTTTGGAGGAAGACTGTTCATGTCTTTTGTTCATTTTTTAATCGCATTATTTGGTTTGGGGGTTTTGAGCTATAGAAGTTCCTTATAGATTTTGGATACTAACCCTTTATTGGATGTGTCATTTATAAATATCTTTTCCCATTTCGTAGGTTGTCTTTTAGTTTTTTTGATGATTTCCTTCACTGTACAGAAGCATTTTATTTTGAGGTAATCCCAATGTTTATTTTTGCTTTTTGTTTCCCTTGCCTCAGGAGACATATCTAGAAAGATGTTGTTATGGCTGATATCATGTCTACCTGTGTTCTCTTCCAGGATTTCTATGGTTCAGGTCTCACATTAAAGACCTTAATACATTTTGAGTTTATTTTTGTGAATATTGTAAGAAAGTGGTCCAATTTCATCTTTTGTTTGCAGCTGTCCAATCTTCCCAACACCATTTGTTGATGAGTCTGTCTTTTTCCCACTAGATAATCTTCCCTGCCTTGTCAAAAATTAATTGACTTACAATTATGGGTTTATTTCTGGCCTTTCTATTCTCTTCTATTGATCTATGTGTCTGTTTTTGTGCCATTACCATACTATTTTGACTACTACAACTTTGCAATGTAACTTGAAGTCTAGAATTGTGATAGTTTTGGTTTGTTTCTCTTTTATCAAAATTGCTCTTGGATGGCTATTTGGGGTCTTTTGTGGTTCCATACAAGTTTTAGAATTGTTTGTTCTAGTTCTATAAGAAGTGCTATTGGTATTTTGATAGGGATTGCATTACGTGTGCAGATTACTTTGGGTAGTATGGATATTTTAACAACATTCTTTCAATCTATGAGCATGAAATATCTTTCCATTTCCATTTCTTTCATCAGTTTTTTTTTAAGTTTATTTATTTATTTTTAGTAATCTCTATACCCAGCATGGGGCTCCAACTCATTACCCCGAGATCAAGATGATATGGTTCTAGTCTGAATCTGAAGGCCTGAGTCTGAAACAACATATCAGTCTGAGCCTGAAACAATGTATCAGTTTGAGTCTGAAGGCAAGAAAAAAGCCTATATCCCAGTTCAAAGGTTGTCAGATATGAAGAGTTCTCTCTCACTTGGAGGAAGGTCAACCTACAACTGATTGGATGAATCCCTCCAACTTAAAGAGGGCAATATGCTTTACTCAGTCTACAATTTAAATGTTAATCTTATCCAAAAACTCCTTCATAGAGACATCCAGAATAAATTTTAACCAAGCATCTGGGCACCCCATGGCCCAGCAAAATGACACATAAAATTAACCATCACAAATCCACACTTTGTAGATGTGGCACTCATGTGCATCTCCTTAAACCATACTTAATCTCCAAATAAGGACAATAGCAAAGTCATAATTCCACCAGACATGATACAACTATCTTGCATACAGCTGAAAACACACTAACCCCTTCCCCAGAAGAGGAGAGAAAGTCCTTGAGTAATGTTTAATCTTCTCCTTAGTATCCTATAACTTAAATAGTCATGAAAACTATACTCTTTGTTTCTCTAGCTGGTCATAGCTGGTATTTATAACTACCTTCTTCCATTACCCATTCTATATCCCCTTTACCCTCAGCATGCCCCTCAGCTGGCCATGGTTCTTTACCTCATGGACTGATCCATCCAACCAACCCTTCATTCCTGAAGAATGTGGGTCATTAATCATCCAGCCTGGATTGGGTTGTAGATTTCCCTTTACCTTAACCATAAGACATGGTAATACTAAGAGACACCGAAAGGGATCTCCTGTACTTCAGACATACTCTTCCTTACACTCCATATGGAGTAGCAGTCCAGGTTCCCTTCAGTAGTCAAGATCCATCACCCCAGCCAGCACTATAGCTCCTTCCTTTGCTTGTTGATTCAGAGGCATGAGGAGCCCAAAGTGGCTGAACAGCCAACTTAACTTTTAGTTCAGTGGACTCATTGTCGTGTCTTCTGGTGGAAGCATTCTTCCCTTTAGAACTAAAGCCTCTAGACCAGCAAAGCATAGGTTGTGGGAATAGGAAGCAAAAATCTTTGCTAGTGAGTCACTAGGGGTAATAGTAAGTGGTGCCACTCATATTTCCACCCCTTGATTCCTGGCCTCATGAATGCTGGCTAGGGTACAAACAGCACCTTATACTGGATGCTGATTCACAGCACGTACAGCTTTCTGGAGAGTCTTGTCCTAGCCCTGCAAGTATTTCCAACTAGTTGGTGCTGTAACTGAGTCTTCAAAAGGCCATTCCACCATTCTCTCAAGCCAGCTGCTTCATGACTGGGGTGAGGGGTGAGGAGGAGAACATGGTAAGACCAGTGAATCCCTGAGCATGGACCCATTGCTTAATTTGCTGTTAAGTGAGTTCCGTGATGAGAAGCAGTGCTGCGTGGAATACCGTGATGGTGGAGGAGGCCTTCTCTAAGTCCATGGATATTAATTTCGGCAGAAACATTGCATGCAAAGAAAGCAAACTCATATCCAGAGTAAGTACCAATTCCAGTAAAAACAAAACACACCTTCTTCCATGATGAAGGCAGTCCAAAACAATCAGGCTGCCGCCAGGTAGCTGGCTAATCACCCTGTAAAATCATGCCATATTGGAGGGTCGGTATTGGTTTGTGCTGCTGACAGATGGGGCTGTTGGTGGTGACCAAAGCTAGGTCAACCTTGGTAAGTGGAAGTGCATGTTGCTGAGCCCATGCATAACTTCCATCCCTACCACCATAGCCACTTTGTTCATGAGCCCTCTGGCTGATATGACAGAGCCCCTCATTGGAGAAAGACAGAATGAGTCATCTTATCCACTTGATTATCAAAATCCTCCTCTGCTAAGCTCACCCTTTGGTTAATATTCATATGGGACATTTTTTTTTTCGTATATCCACATTTTTTTTCCTATTCAGAGAGATCTATCCACTTCCTCAAGTGTCCTTGTCACCAAGTTTTCAATCATGTTTCTTCCAAGTCCCTGACCATCTAGCTAAACCATTGGCCATAGTCCATGAAGCAGTATATAATCACACATCTGGTCGTTTCTTCTTCCAAACAGACTGGCAACCAGGTGCACTGCCTGAAGTTCTGCCCACTGGGAGGAGTTCCCTTCATTCTGCCTCCAGGGATATCCCAGGAAGGGGCTGTAATTCTACAGCTGTCCACTTTCAGGGGCTGTGGTGCCTTCATATTTGTGCAGAACCATTTGTAAACCAGGCTCAAGTCTTCTTTTCCTCTGTTACTGACTGTGGGAAAGGCTGCGGAAGAGAAGATAGTGCAGCAGAAGTGAAGACCTCCTGCATTTGGTCCTCTTTCTCATGTAACTTACCTGTGCACAATTACATATATACCACTTCCATTTGATGATGGAGTGCTGCTGTGCATGCCTGATGTTATGGCTCCGTGGGTCATATAACACCTAGTTATAATGGGAAGCTCAGGCCTCATGTAAACTTGGTGGCCCACAGTTAAGCATTAAGTCTCTCCTAAGGTACCGTTGTGGCTGAGAGCTGTTTCCCAAAAGGACAGTAGGTATTTGCAGAGGATGGCAGAGTTTTGCCCCAAAATCCTAAGGAAGTGTGCTGCAGTTCACCTATAGGGACCTGCCAAAGGCTCCCAAAGTGTCCTTATCTGCCACTGACATTGTGAGCACCAGCAGAGCTCCTGGATCACGCGGGCTGAGCAGCCAAAATGCTAGTAGGGCGCAGCCTAGACTTGTCGCAGAGCCTTCTGCTGTTTTGGGCCCCACTCAAAGTGAGCAGCTTTTTAGGTCACTTGGTGAATGGGATGGAATAACACACTCAAGTGAAAACTATGTTGTTTCCAAACTCCAAAGAGGCCCCCAAAGTGCTGTGCCTCTGTTTTGGTTGTAGGAGGGGACAGATGCCATTTAAGGAGTGATGCCCCACCTCCTAGAGAACAGAGTATCTACATAATTTATTTGGAATTCTTCTGCCCAGGAGATCTGACTATTTTCCTGATTTTTTTAATGTTTATTTTTTATTTTGAGAGAGAGAAGGCATGTGTGAGCAGGGGAGGGACAGAGAGAGAGAGAGAATCCCAAGCAGGCTCTACACTGTCCACTCAGAGCCTATTGGGGGCTCAGTGTCACAAACTGTGAGATCATGACCTGAGCCGAAATCAAGAGTAGGATGCTCAATTGGCTGAGTCACCCAGGCGCCCCTATTTCTTTATTCAAGACTTTATGTATGTCAGTATGGGCCCATGGATATTTATTTATATTTTGAGTTATAGTCCAATACTACTTGATTTTGTTGCCCAAATTGTTCCAGATTTGGCCATTGGGACCAGTATTTTATAAAGTTCCATAGATGATTCCAATGTACAACCAAGGCTGAGAACCACTGCTTTAGAAGTAAATCAGTGTTTAGAATTTTACCACCAGGAAAGAAAGCGTTGATTTCCCTCCAATCAGGACAGATCCAAGGTGAAAGTGAAAAAGAACCCACAGATGGAGTCCTATGCACCTGCAAATACTAATCTACACCTTGAAAGGGCAGTTAGTTAGGGGTTTCTCCTGCTCCACTCCATTTTTTACTGTAGACTGTGAGGGTACATAAAATCATACTTGTTTCGGGCAAAGTGTAAATAAGTGGAGACAGTAGAATTCAGTTCTTGAATCGGCAAGCTCAGAGCTGCCTAGTTGCCCCGAAAAAGAGAAGATAAGACAGTGACGTCCTGGTAACCCCAGTGATTAGAACTCCAGATGTGTCTCCACAGAGCGGAGTGGCTGTCCTGGGAGAGCCACCATTTCCAGGAAGTGGTCTTGGCAACAGCAGCCTCAGTAGCTTCACCTTCAGGGAAAGACTCAAAGCTGATTTCAACTAGGTGAGACTTAAAAGCCTTTCCCAAGGATCCCTGGCATGCAGAACTAACAACTCAGAAAGTTACTGGTTCATTATTCTGAGGTAAAATTCCTCTCCCCACTTGTGGGCCCAGCCAAAGGGCCCCAGCAATAATTTGGGATTGCTATCAAGACAGCCAGGCATTTCAGCAACCTTCCAGTAACATTTAACAGCGATGGTTGTCATAGGAATTGGGACGGTTAGCTAAGGAGATAAAACTGAAGGAGAGGGAGTTTTCTTACAACTCTGGCTTAGTTTTCATAGAACAGTGTTTCTCTGGGTGCCTGGGTGGCTCAGTTGGTTAAGGATTTGACTTTGGCTCAAGTCATGATCTCACAGTCTGTGAGTTCAAGCCCTGTGTCAGGCTCTGTGTTGACAGCCCAGAGCCTGGAGCCTGCTTTGGATTCTGTGTCTCCCTCTCTCCCTGCCCCTCGCCCACTCATGCCCTCTCTCTCTCTCTCTCTCTAAATAATAAATATTAAAAAAAAAAAAAAAAAAGAACAGCAACAACAAAAGAACTGTGTGTCTCAAGCTGTGTCCTGAACCAGCAGCTTCAGTATCCCCTAAGGACTTGTTGGAAATTCAGATTCTCAGGTCTCACACCAAACCTACCGAATTAGAAACTCTAGGATGGGTTCCAGTAACCTGCGTCCTAACAAGTCCTCTAGGTCATTCTGATGCACACTCAAGTCTGAGTGTCTACTGTCACTGTCCTATAATAAACCCAAGCAGTACTAGCAGTCAGTTTCTCTCTTGGGATAATAGTGATCCAATTAGTCTCCATGTCTCAGAAGCTGACCCATCACCCCTGGGGAAGAGCAGGAACCATCTCTGTATCCCCATAAGCCTATGCCTGGCATTTGGCAGGTTCTCAGTAAATGTGCACTCAATGAAAGGATAAATGAAGAGAAAATAAAGGGAAAAATACCTGGAGAGATTCATGAATGGATCTCAATAAGCGTGGTCCTGGAGTGGGGGCTTAGAGACTATTCACAATGCTACTGCCTAGCCATTTGGGGTAGTCATCAGAGACCGACTCAGGGTCTCTAATTACTCAGCTCTACCACATTCCAGCTACCCTCAGGGCCCCCTCGGGGTGCTCCCCCTAACAAACAGCACTGCCAACTTCCTCTTTCCTTGAACCAGACTGAGCTGAAGAGAAAGGAGAGATGTCGGGAAAGGAGAGAACAGGAGCCTTGAGGAACAGGAGGATGTGACGAGACAGAAGAAGGGATGATGACAGGAAGGAGAGTTTGCACATGGCCACCACAGAAGAGAAGAAAAACCCAACAGGGAAAGAAAAGGTATGCCTCAAGCAAGTGGGTTAGTTCAGTAAAAAGGTCACAGCCATACATGCAGAAATGTAACAACTATGCCCACATATGTCCTGACCTGGATCTGTGGGGTGCCTGGGGAGAAGCTGTGTGTGTGTGTGTGTGTGTGAGAGAGAGAGAGAGACAGAGACAGAGACAGAGAGACAGATAGACAGAGAAATCTCCTAACTTCAACATGTTGGCTCTTATCTGTAAAGTAGCCCATGGCAGACAAAAGCATCTGCCAACAGCCAGGTTGCAAGCATCTGTTGGGAAATTTTCAATTTTTTCCTTTAAAAAGTCTTTTTTCTACTTCACATTCATTAGGATGGCTATCACCAAAAAATTGGAAAAGAGTCAGTGTCGGCCAGGATGTAGAGAAATAGGAACCCTTGTGCGTTGTTTGTGGGAATGTAAAATGGTACAGCCACTTGGAAAACAGTTTGGCAGTTCCACAGAAAGTTAAATTGCATGGAAATACTGTATGATCCAGAGATTTTACTTCTAGATATATCCTCAAAAGAATTAAAAGGAGAAGCTCATATACTTACATCTTCACTATGTATAGCAGCATTATTCACAACAGCCAAAAGGTGGACATAACTTGAGTGCCCATCAGCAGATGAATGGCTAACCAAAATGTACATCCAATGGAATATCATTCAGCCTTCAAATGTAGTGAAATTATGACACATGAATGAACCTTGAAGATAGTATGGTAAATGAAATAAACCAGACTCAAAAGGACAAAAATTGTATGATTCCACTTCTCTGACATACTCAGAATAGGCAAATTCCTAGGGACAGAGAGCAGGAAACAGAACACTGGAGACCAGGAGGAGGCAATGAGGAATCATTGTTTAATGGGTACAAAGTGTCAAGTTGGAAAGATGAAATAGTCCTGGAAATGGATAGTGTGATGTTTGTACATATTGTGGATATATTAATGCCACTGAACTATGTACTTAAAATGGTAAATTTTATGTTAAGTACATTATTTTTTTTTAATTTTTAAAGTTTATTTATTTTGAGAGACAGAGCATGCATAAGCAGAGGAGGGACAGAGAGAGAGAGAATCCCAAGCAGGCTCGACACTGTAAGTGCAGAGCCCAATGCAGGGCTTAAATTCATAAACTGAGGTCATGACCTGAGCCGAAACCAAGAGTCACACACTTAACTGACTGAGCCCCCCAGGTGCCCTGGTACATTTTTTTTCTAAAAAATAACTAACATTTACTGACTGTCTATATGTGCCAGGAACTCTTCTGGATGCTGTATGCTCTCACTATAATCCTCTGAGGTAGCTGTTATTATCGTCCCAGTTTACAGATGAAGAAACAGAGACACAATATAGTTAAGCACCTCCTTCAGTTCATACCTGGCCAGCATCAGAGTCAGGTTCATTCCTTGGCCCTTAAGTGTGGTGAACACTGTCTCTGCTAAGTAATCATCTCAGAGAATCCATCTGCATGCAACTCAAATGTCACAAATCCTGGCTCTACTCCTTGCTGGCAGCGTGGGCTTGGACAGATTACTCATGCACGTTACCTCCAAAATGTCCCAAATTGTTCCTGTCTCTTTATCTCCACCTGTAGCAGTCTCTCCAGCTTCTTCTTCAGCAGCTGGTTCCTGAATGGTCTCTGGACCACTACCATTTACCCCATATCTCTTCTCCACAGTGCAGCCAGAGTGGCCTTCAAAAGCCAGAGCCCGTTACTCCCTGCATACAGCATTCCAGAGGCCTCCTGCAATACCCAGAATCACTTCTAGCTCCTAACACTGAGGGAGGAGATAAGGCTGTGCTTATATCTAGCTGCCCCAGGAATCAGGTGGAACAGCAAGTCCACCACACCGGAAGCCCCTGTAGGGGACTCCGCTCTTCAGGAGCTGGCCCCTGTTCTGCTCTCCGACTCTATTCCAGTCATACCAGCCTTCTTCCTATTCCTCCAACTTGCCCAGCTGGTCCCACCTCACAGCCTTTGCACTTGCTATTTCCTCTGCCTGGGTTGCTTTTCCCTCAGGTATTGGTATGAAAGCTCCTTTTTGTCATTCAGGTTCCAGCTCACTAGTAACTGCCCTTCTTTTAAGCTGCCCTCTCTGAACACTGATCAAAAGCAGACCCCAAAACACATCATCTTATTTTACTCCTCAGTAGCACTTGCAACTATATGATAGTTATTCACAGATGTGTATGTCTATTGTTTTTATTTTTCCTTTGAAATAAATATAAGTGCCGTGAAGGCAGTAACCTTGATTCACCAGGTTCCCCAGGACTGAGATCAATGCCTGGCACATCACAGGTGCTCAATAAATATTGGTTGAACAAATGAATGAATAAACGATCCTGTGCATCCTTACCTGTAAAATCTGGGCCTTTGCACATTCTGCTAACCTTGCCTGGATGGCTTTTGTCCCTCTTTTCCTGGCTGACTTCTACTTGGACAGGGTCTCTGGATTTGACCCTCTTAGGGGTACCTTCTCTAACCCCTCAGACCAAGATGAATCCCTTTGTCCCTCCACATATCATCACCTAGTTCTTAATGTCTGTTTTCCTTCACTAACATTTCAGCTCTAGAAAAGCTGGGACTGTGTCCATTTGTCCAACACTCTCTTCCCAGTGGCTGGCATCATGCCTTGCTTTTTATGGGTACTCAATAAATGCTTTTAAATGAATTAATTTGTAAAATTTAGTTAATACTTACCTAGATTACTGTGAAGAATGGTTGAGGTTTTGTGAGTAATTTGCTTAACAGAATTTGGCGCACAGTAATTGCTCCATCATATCAACAGCAACAATAACAAACATGTGTTAGGGTCAGAAGGGGCCAGGCCAGCCACTCAGCAAATGGAAGCCAGCACACGAATACTTTCACTGCTTGGTTTTAAGAAGGATGCAACTTGGAACAAATATTACCCATGAATAGTATTGATGCCAGTAGGACTATCAAATTTCACAATTCTTTCTGCATTTTCTTGGACAACTGTAGTCCAATCAGGTCACTGTCTTGCATGGCGCTTACCCTTGGGATGACAAGGGGAAAGATCCAGCTCTCTGAAGCCTAAAGCTTATTCGATCTGGGGCACCCTCATTAAGAAAAACAATGCAGAACTACAAATAACACAACTTTAGCTGTCAAAATGAATATTAAGAATGAGAAAAAAAATACAAACCAAAAATTTTAAAAAGCTTCCAAACACTGCAAATATTTCAAAATTCAGAAAAATAACATGTGGTGGTGCCTGGGTGGCTCCATCAGTTAAGCACCCAACTTCGGCTCAGGTCATGATCTCGTGGTTCGTGGGTTCCAGCTCCATGTCAGGCTCTGTGCTAACAGCTCAGAGCCTGGAGCCTGATTCTGTATCCCCCTCTCTCTCTGACTCTTCCCTGCTCACACTCTCTCTCTCAAAAATAAATAAAGCACTTAAAAATTTTTTAAAAAAACAGAAAAATAACATGATATTTTTATTCGTTAATGGCTAAATCACCTCTACATTATAAATTTTGCAAAAATAACAAATTTTTATTAGTTGATGGTTAAATAGTCTGTATAATATTTTTTCTTTACATTTTTTGGCTATATAGTCTTTAACCACCTGTTTATAGGATGACAATGTTTGAATTATCATTTTTATAGAGAAAAGAGAAAGGGATTTCAGTCTTTTCTCTAGCATAACTGATTGAAATATTTTTTATTATCAATAAATTAGAAAAGTTTCCTTCAGCTTCCTAGCTCATGATTTCTTTCTTTTTTTATGTTTATTTTTTTAATGTTTTTTTTATTTATGTTTGAGAGAGAGAGAGACAGCATGAACAGGGGAGGGTTAGAGAGAGAGGGAGACACAGAATCTGAAGACAGCCTCCATGCTCTGAGCTAGCTGTCAGCACAGAGCCCAATGCAGGCTCGAGCCCACGAACTGTGATATCATGACCTGAGCTGAGGTTGGATACTTAACCGACTGAGCCACCCAGGAGCCCCTATGTTTATTTATTTTTGAGACAGAAACAGAGCATGAGTGGGGGAGGGGCAGAGAGAGAAAGAGACACAGAATCTGAAGAAGGCTCCAGGCTCTGAGCTGTCAGCACAGAGCCTGATGTGAGGCTCGAACCCATGAGCCATGAGATCATGATCTAAGCCAAAGTCGGACGCTTAACCAATTGAGCCACCCAAGTGCCCCCCCCCCCATGGTTTCTAATGTCTCACAAATGTTTAGGATTGTTATGTAATTTGGGAGAAACTCTATCAAGTCTTTGCATATGCACACTGTAAGATTTCAGGACATGATCAAGCATGTTCCTCACAGAAGAGAACCTTCCAGTCAACAGAACCAAATTCTCCACCCCAATTTTCATCTTGATGATCAGAATGTTCCACATTCAGATTAGCCTCCAGTGCTGTATTTCAAGCCTTGCTACTCCTGTAGTGTGCACATACTTCTGGTGGCAAGCATGTGAACACGTAGAAGCAGTATGACCTCTGGCCCTGTCTCTTCACGTCACAGTGTCAGATGAGTCAGCACAGTGTATGGCTGGAGAAGGCCTGGAGCCACTCCCACCTCTGGGCAGCTCACAGTAAGTTCACTATATATGAAATGACTGTGAACCACACTGATACCTGCCAAGAAACCCTCCTGAAATAGATCTCCCAACTCAGCTTCTCCTTAGCCAAATCCCCAAAGTGCCGAAGGCCAGTCCCACACCACCAACCATGACAGAGGGGATGCTGGAGTAGAAAAGACATAGCCATTAACCAGTTGTGGTGAAAATTCTTATTTTTGTAAATTTTATGAAAACATATGACCATGTGAATATGTTGCAAGAATCTTTGCCGGGATTTAGGAGGGCCTATGCAAATGAGGGGCCCAGAGACTTTAACACCACTTATTCAATGAATTAAATAACTGAATGAAAGAATAAATGAGTTGAATAAGTTGAAAAGGTCAAGGAACATCCTCAGTATTAGAATTTTCTAGCTGATAGACCTGCAAAGATCTGACCAAGCCAGCATGATCATCCAGTCTCGACCCCAGTTCAATTCCCTTTCCATAGAATCATACTTCAGCAACTGATGATGATTCAAAAAATGTTGAAACCAACAAGAGTAGTTCTTACAAGTACTTTTCCTTCAAATTGAAGTCTTTTGCTTTTTTGTTTTTTATTTTTTAATGTTTTTTAATGTTTATTAAAAAATATTAAAAACTTATTTTGAGAGAGAGAGAGCATGAGTGGGACAGGAGCATAGACAGAGAGAAAGAATCCCAAGCAGGCTCTACACTGCCAGCACAGGCCTGACACAGGGTTTGATCCCATGAACCATGAGGTCATGATCTGAGCCAAAATCAAGAGTCAGACACTCAACCGACTAAGCCGCCCAAGGTGCCCCAAATTGAAGCTTTTTTTAAAAAATCTCTATTGTATTCAAGCTCTTCTCTCTGTAAATTCTTAATTTAAGATTGTCAGAAAGGGGTACACAGCACATATATATCCATACAACATAGATATTTTTAGTAATAATATAATTATATGTATTTGTATATAGGGAGAGGATATACACTAAATTATTAACTCTTTATGCTGTGTGCATATATGTCCATACAACATATATATATATTAATCATCATATATTCATTTTTAAGAGGATTAAAAATGTAAATAAATATTGAACTCCAGTTAATGATATGCATGCTGACATGTCTATGGGTGAAATGTACTGATATCTGCAAACCTATTTTGAAATGCATCAAAATAATAAGTTAGATCAATAGACGATTTATTAGTCTGCTAGGGCTACCATAACAAGATACCAGAGACGGGGAGGCTTAAACAGCAGAAATTTATTTCTCACAGTTCTAGAGGCTGGAAGTCCGAGATCAAGGTGCTGACAGGGTAGGTATCATTCTGAGGCTTGGCTTGTAGGCAGCTGTGATCTCACCATGCACTCACATGACCTCTTCTAGAAAGACACCGGGCAAGCTCTCTAGTGTCTCTCCTCATAAGGACACTAATCCTGTCAGATGAGGGCCCCACCCTTATGACCTCAGTTAATCTTAATTACTTCCTTAGAGGCCCCATCTCCAAATACAGCTACATCGAAGAGTTAGAGCAATCTATGAATCTTGGGGGAGACATAAGCATTCAGTTGGTAACATATTGATAAAGGGATAGAAAGATAGATTAGGGTAAAGCAGATAACAGTAAAACGTTGGTTGTAGAATCTAGATGGTAGATCTATGGGTGCTCACTGTACAATTATTTCAACTTGCCTATATGTTTGAAGATCCTCACAGTAAAGTGTTGGGTCAAAAGAAAGAGAAAGTTCAGGAAAGTCAAGTAAGGGTAGTTTGAGCAATTTCTCCACGTTCACACAGCTAAGATTTGTTGCAGCCAGGCTTTGAACTCTGACCTTTCCAGTTGTTGAGCCCAGGTTCTTAACCAGTACATACACTGACCCTCCCTAGCAACTGATACACTCACATTCATTTCCCTTTCATACACACAGAGCTGGTGTACTTCCATTTTACAGGTGGGGAAACTGAAGCCTGAAGAGCTAACACTAGGACTTGCCCCACTGGTTTGCCTGGAAGGTAAGAACACAGGTGGTCCCAGGGCTGGCTCATCTTCCCAGGGAAAGTGTGTAGAAAGAGCATGTGCTTTAGCATCTGATGGACTTATGTTCAAAAACTAACTCCAGATAAACTGTTTTTAGGATCTTGGGCATAGAGATGAAGAGTAATGGTCTGGGAGCTGAAATGGAGAGAGAGCGGGGCACGATCCCCACTTCCTGACCGTGAGGAATTTCAGTGTGAGAGGGAATTCACGCTCCACCCAACAGGGCTTTAAGGTCCTCAGAAGTTGCCAGGTTCCATTAAAAATTAAGGGAATGTTTGGAGAAGCCTTGATTTTCTCATCTGTGAAGTGGAGCGTGATAATGCCTGCTCAAAGAGGCTGTATAAGAATTAAGTGAGAGGGGCGCCTGCATGGCTCAGTCAGTTAAGCATCTCTCATTCACTATTTTTGATATTCATTTATTCTTGTTCAATTTCTGCCTGATTTTCTTTCATAATTTCTCTCTCTGTCTCTCTCTTGGAATATACAATTTACAGAAGTCTGTTTCAAGCGAAATCTGAAATCAGTGGAATGTCATTAAAAATCTTTCCAAATTAACTCTCACAGAAATAAAAAGCACACTTGAGTTCTATTTGTACAAGTCTTTTAAAATAAAAAAGGCAGCATCTCAGTAAATGTAATGTATAAGATTATATGTTCCTACCACTACACACATCAATAAGTAGCTTAAATATTACAAGCAATTCTAAATATACTATAACTGGTCAACAATAAGCTATCATAGTATAGAGAGGTTAACTAAGCTTTATGCATGTTCCACACTATGCAGTAAAAGACCAGTCAACAAAATTTCCAAAACATATCTTAAAAGTTATGTGACAACATTAAGTAATGCCCAGTAGAACACCCCCAAGGAAAATTAGCACTAACCCCTTAGTGTCAAGGGCTTCTGGCCAAAAGATCAACTCAGGTTTCAAGTCATTTGGGCAAAATAACATTTCACAGGACCTAAGTAGATTACAAGAAAACAAAGTATGGGAATAACCAATCTACGTAGGCCATTATCTTAGATAAAAATCATGGGGAAATGAAAATGGACTCTGTTCATACCTGTATTTGTTGCGCAATATCATTTAAATGGGTACAGATGAATTTCTCATCAATCTTCATCCCAGCTCCAAATTGATATGAGATTCCAATTCTCATATCCGTTCTACACATTCCCGTCCATAAAAAGACAATCATATATTTTCAAAAAATCCTTGTTATTAGTCAGTTGTAATCACCTTTTAGCACCTTGGTTATTAGTTAGCAATGTATGTTCTTTTTTAACACAGGGTCAGGACAAATGAGATAAGAGCTATACTTAGCAGAAGTAAATTGTATCCAGTCCGGTTCTAATGTGGGAAGAATACCTTATAAATGCCCTATGTGGGTAACCTGATGGGTCCTTGGAGCCCCTCACACATACCAGCAGTCTGTGGGCAGTCCGTGAACGGACACATTGGAACCTGAGTGTGCTTTCCTGCCAACTAGCAGATGCAGCAGCGTCGCATAATAAAAACTAAGGATTTAATAAATAATTTATCATTCATTTTTAACAGCTGCTATGCTTTAATTGTTTTCTTTGAGCCTCTTAAGCAAATACTTAAAACTCTTTGTCATGCAAGCCCTTACTAGAGGTTATGTATTCCAATACACTTGTCACATTATCCCCTACTAGAAGTGATACACTGTAATGGATTCCATCACTATCCTTGACTCATAATGCACTGACTAGGGAAGAGAACACCTGGGAAGATCCCGGGATGTGGGAATTGTCTCAGTTCTAGAGGCTGGAAGTCCAAGATCAAGGTGTCAGTGAGGCCATTCTCTTTACAAAGATCTCTGCGGAAGAATCCCTCCTTGTTTCTTCCAGTTTGTAGTGGTTCCTGACAATCCTTGGTATTCCTTGGCTTATGGATGCTAGGGTGCTGTGCTGGGGGACTTGTTGGATACAGGCTATTTGGGGTACCAGAGAAAGCCATGCACAGAAAGGAGTCATGCCTTTCAACTTGCCCAAATCTGGTCCCTACGTTGCTAAGGGAAGCTATTCACAGGGAAGTGCCATGCTGGCAGCATTCTGCTGTGAAGCCGCCCAGGGTGGGCCCTGGGAAGCTGCCCACAGGGATGTGCCATATGCCACTGACCATCAGGGGCTGCTGGCCCCTGCTTGCTGTGGGAACCCAGCCTGACAAGCTGCCCTCACTGCAGAAGCCTAGTTTTATGAGAAGCACATTAGAACCAGGAAGCAAAACCCTCTCTCCTCCAGTGTTCCTGCAGTACCGTTAACCAACAACACTTAGCATCATCTCAGTAGGCAAAGGAGAAATGTTTATAGGGTCCACCTCCATTATCATAGAGCGGGCAATGAAGTATGGATTTGAAGCTGAGAGGCGATAAGTTAATAACTGACACGGCCTAGGGGCGCCTGGGTGGCTTAGTCGGTTAAGCGTCCGACTTTCGCTTAGGTCTTGATCTCGCGGTTCGTGGGTTCGAGCCCCGCGTCGGGCTCTGTGCTGACTGCCAGCTCAGAGCCTGGAGCCTGTTTCAGAGTCTGTGTCTCCCTCTCTCTCTGACCCTCCCCTGCTCACGCTGTCTCTCTCTCTCCTAGAAATAAAAATAAAAATAAAAATAACTGACACAGCCTACCCCTTTGGCTGCACAGTTTCTATATACACCTTTCTTTAAACATTGCAACTTCTATAAAATAGCAAAGCAACTTATATTTCTAACTAATAAGATACAGATGTCCTTCCAAGTGAAGAACCTCTCACCCTTTCCTCAATATGAAGAAAGGCAAGGTTTAAACAGTCACTATGTCCATCACGGATTATGTTAATCAATCCCCACATCTTGTCACAATTCAATTTGCTATTCTGTTATCCTAAAGACGAAGTTATAAAGTTAAATCTCCAAAAACTCATATTTAAAAATAAAAATGAGAAGGAGAAAGAGAAAGATGAAGAAAATGGTTGATATATGCAAATAAAAACCTACATATACCAAGAAAAGAGAAAATATGCAAAACAAAACACTCCTCATTTCTTTAATTGGCCATGAGACCATCATTGATATCTATGGCTTCTTTCCTTTATTACTCATTTTGTATTTCTTCCACCCTCAGTCAGAACCTCAGCTGGTGGGGATTCTTTATCTGGTAGGATAGCCCAAATTCCCAAAAGGACTGAGTAGTCAACTATCTTGGATTTGTTGTTTGTTTGTTTCTATGGTTTCCATCATAACACTGGGCATGGAAATACTAGACACCCCAGAAAATCCCCTGGGCTTCAGACAAAGTTCCGCTTGTCCCTACTGTGAAGCAGCAATTCGGTTTCTCCGTGGTAGTTCAGATCAATCACTACAGCCATTAGAAAAACTTTATTTCTGCCTGTTGGTTCAATGGCATAAACAGCCCAAAAGGGCCAGGTGGACATCTCACTGTCCAATTTAATGGAGCCATTGTTATCTTCCCCAGTGGAAAGACTTGCTCTTTGGGGACTAAGACCTCCAAGCCAGGAGAACTCAAGGTTATCAGGATGAAAAGCAAAAACTAACTGGAAGTGAATTTATTAGGTAAACTAATAAGAGCCACTCCCATTTCCAACCCTTGATTCTGGCTCCATGTGTTCTGGTTATGTGGGAGCAAGCAGGGTCCTTCATCGAGGGCAAGTGTCTCTTTTTGAATCAAGGAACTTTGGGTCTGTAAATCGACTTAGGTCTGGAAACTGGTAAGAGACCATGACTGTCCACAGTGGTGGCTCAAGGCAGGTGTTTGGCTACCAGACTTAGAGTGTTTTTCTCTTATATGGATCAAGCCATACCCTAGAAGATGGCTCATCTATTTCACTCCAGGAGCATGGCAAATTCACCACCATCAAAGTTCGGGCAAAGGCTTTCTGATTACCCTCCACCGTAGATGCACCCACTCTGCGTCTGGTGATTAAGAGCTGCCTCTGTCTCTGCCACTGTGAGATCCCATCATCACCTTTGGGATTGGGGAGATTGTGTCAATGGTGATATCTCGCACCTGGCCTCCAAGCAGAGCAGCCACAGAGCTGTCCCTTTGAGAGAGTTTGCAGGGGCTCCACCCGTTAACGCATTTCTAAGTTGCTTTAGTGAGAAAGATGTGTTCTGGTCTTCTCATGCAGCATAGTTGGGTGGCAAGACTGAATAATGATGTGATGAGTAAAGAAATGTTTTGTACCATCTTCTGGATTCGGTTCACAATTAGCTTTTTTTTTTTTCCCTAATACTATGGACTGTTTAGATATTTTCTGGAATGATGGGAAAGTACGGAAAGGTGTTAGGGTACTACATGAATCAAAGCCTCAGGATGGCACAAACCAGAGAAGTCTCTGGGTTCTTAGCTGCATTCATTTGTGACTCTTCCTTTTAAGATTCTGCTATTATTATAACAAATTTCTCATGCTTAATCTTAGATTTCTCCATTCAAATTCTATGGGGAAAAGCTGACTTTTCCCTCCTATTTTATCAATATTCTTGGAGCCAATACCAAAAAAGCCAAATTCAGTAACAAGGCATACTTTCAACAGGCTCAGTTAGCAAGGATTTTAAAGAGCAAAGAACTTTCACATTGACTTCCACAAATGCATCTGACGTCATGCTTTTGAGCTGGAAGAAGTGCTTGGGGAATTACACATGGTATGTATAAACCTGAACACGCTGTACTCACAAGGAAAAATATGTGTTTTATCTAAGCATAGTAAATACTTCAGAGTTTAGTTTCCCCAGTAGGAATGCCTCATGTAAACAGTAGCAGTGACTATCCCTATAGCAAAACTTCCAAGCATGAAAATAAACCAAATTTTCCTCAACGTTTGCTCAGTAATATCTTTGGCCTTTTATTTACAAGGTACAAAAGGAAAGGAATATGAAAAACATACTACCTTATTGTTGTTCATTTCCTTTTCCTTATAATGAAAACAAAATGTACTGTGCGCTACAATTCAAGGCCAATGCCATATCACTAACGGTATCAAGTTTTGAAAATTCACACCATGACAACTCAGTGCTCGTTGTTTGGTGAACCACTCTCTGAGTTTGGGGACCCCTGAAGCCTCCCAGATCCCTGGGTCTCCACTGCTTCTGCACAATGCATCAGCCAGGCCTTTAAAGGAGAATATGAACCTCCCTCATGTGGCCAAATGAAACAGATTTATGCTCTTTAACTCTGTCTTCACTTTTGCCTACAGAATATGAGGTATTTAGGGTACCTAAAATACATTGTTTTTAAAATGGAAAAGCAGCTCCATCATTTCAAAACCAGCAGAACACAGACAAAACGTTGCATTCTGATCCACGGGCAGTAAGATTAGATTTTTTTCATTCTCTTCCACCAGTGTTTTGTCTTTGTTTTTTTTTTGTTTTTGTTTTTGTTTTTTTTATCCCTGCTGTAATCCCAAATTAATACTCATTTTCTCAAGGTGTGGTTTAATGGTTTCAGCTACCACTTCCTGACAGAGCCACTTGTTTATCTCTCCATATCTAAGAGAATCTTGGCAAATCACATTCCTCTGTTTTATAGGAACTAATTGCTTTTCTTTCTTTTTCCTATCCACTGAGCTGATTCCACTGAACTTAATGAAGTTTCAGTCTCTAGATTCCTCTATTTTAATCAGTTGAACTTTCTAACTGAATTGGCACACTAAATTGTGACCTGTATGTTTGATCTAGATTGGTAAAAACACAGCACTGATCAAAGAGGTAGCTTGGAGAAAACGGTCCTAACTTCCAGACCCTTGTGAAAAGCTAAGTAAGCGATTAGAATAAGCTAAGTGAGATTCATAGAATCATGAACCAATCTGAACAAGCCCAACTATTTGGAGGATTGAGTAGCCTCAAGTACACAGGAATGAATCAGGATAAATCATAATCCTGTTTAGGATATACTTTCCTCAATGGTCCTGGAGTAGCCTCTTCCACTAGATATGATCATATTAATAGAGATATGAATATAGATGTGGATATAGATAAGCACCCATTAACTCACCATGTGAAGGAAAAGTTAAGATCTTAAAAGTAACCTAAATCTATGGGGCACCTGGGTGGCTCAGTTGGTGGAGCATCCAATTCCTGATTTCAGCTCAGGTCATGATCTCATGGTTCCAAGTTGACCTCTGTTCTGACAGCATGAAGCCTGCTTGGAATTCTCTCTCTCCTCTCTCTCTCAGCTCCCCCTGCTCTTACACACGTTCTCCCTCTCTTTCTCTCTCCCTCTGCAAATAAATAAATAAACATTTTTTTAAATAAAAGATTCTCTCTCTCTCTCTCAGGATACCTCAGTGGTTCAGTCGATTAAGTGTCTGACTCTTGATTTCAGATCTCACAGTTTGTGAGATGGAGCTCTGCTTGGGATTCTCTCTCTCCCTCTCTCTGACCCTCCCACACTTGCACACACATGCTTGCGCACTCTCTCTCTCTCTAAATAAATAATATTCTCTCTATCTGCCCCTCTCCCCCACTCTTTCTCTCTCTAAAAAACACACACACACACTCTCTCTCTCTTTCTCTCTCTCTTAAAAAATTAAAACAAAATTCTCTAGGTAAATCCAAAGTACACCCAAGTATAAGAATCCTGCTATACGGGCAAATACCAGCCTTAGAATCAAGAGTTCTGGGTTAATCCCATTATGGTTGAACTGAGTCCCCCCAGATTCTTATGTTGAAGTGTTAACCCATAGTGCCTCAGAAAGTGACTTTATTTGGAGAAAGAATCTTTACAAGGGTAATTAAATTAAAATAAGGGTCCCTTCGGACCCTAATCCAGTATGACTAGTGCCCTCCATAAAGGGGAAATTTGGAGCAGGTACGTGTATACAGACTGAACACTGTGTGAACATGAAAACAGCCATCTACATTCCACAGAGAAAGGTCTAAAGCAGATCCTGCCCTGAGGAGGAACCAACCCTACCATCACCTTGTTTTGGACTTTTAGCCTCTAGAATTATGAGACAAAAAATTTCTTTTGTGGTTTTGGTAGTTTGCTGCTGCAGCCCTAGCAAACTAAACAAACCTTGATGTAGCCTCGTTTCCACCATGTGTACCTGCTTTCTCTTAGAGTGCTTCAGCTACCATATCAGAAAAACAAGATAAACCCTCCCTCAAAAGGCTACTGAACTTAAATGGGATAATGGTGAAAGCACCCAGCAGAGAGCTTGAAACCTCATGGGTGCTCAGTAAATGGTAGTTGAATCTGAGTCTTTCCCACTTGAACAAAGAAGCTTTTTCAGCATGACCTGTGGTCAGTTTGGCGGCCTGGGGAGGCAGGCTAGGACCGGCCCGATCCCCTCTGGCGTCCAGAAAACGAAAACAACAGCTGTGCCCTCTTTCATTCGTTCCTTTCCACCCTGTGCATTGGCCCAGGGCGCCCCAAAGCTTTTTAATCAGTCCCATCTTGGACACAACGCTTGTACGGGAGGTTGGCCTCTAGGGGGCGCGCTGTCTCCAGAACCCGCGCCTGGACTTGGCCTCAGTCCGAGGGACCGCAGAGAGCAGTTTGGAAGCTGAGCGGAGGGTTCGTCTCCTGCAGTCTCTCCTCCCTGTGGCCGCTTCCTGCAGCAATGCCGGGAGAGGGAAGATGGACGCTGTGAGCGCTTCGCTGAGCACTCCCTAGCACCCAGTGTGCTACATCAGCTACTCTGGACAACCCTGTCCTTAATCACAAATGAGTAAACTTAGGCTCAGGGAGGTTAAGTAACTAGTGTTACTGGTGCTAGAGGAATAGAACCCAGGTCTGCCTACTTCAAAAAGCAGCCAAACACCTTTGTGACCAGCCCTCCACAGGCGGGACAAGTGACTCGCAGAGGTAGTCATGGCCCTGCCGAAGACCCAAGGGGCAAGAGAGACCACACAGCCTTTATTAATACTTTCTCTTTTTCCCCCTGGCTCCTGCTGCTGCTACCTCAGCCTTAGAAGTCCCTACCACTCTTGGCATCCATTGGTGATTTTTACTGCTTGATGTATTTATTTTGAAAGGGAAGGCACTTTCTTTTCTCTCCTTCTCTGTCTCTCAGGATGGTTGATTTTCACAGCCTCTCCAAAGGAATATCTAGGACAGTGTAGGAACAAGTGTTTTAATGGTTTATTATCTCTTCATTGAGGGAGTCAGACACATTTAAAAAACAACAGTGGTAACTATAACTACATGTAATTAATTGACTGTTGATGTCTACACTGCTAGGCAATAGCAGAGTTTTTCCACCAAGGCATAGTCTTCTGTGACAGAAACACTAACAAATGTTAATTTGGCATTTAATGTCATAGAACTTGTACTCTGAGGCTGTCCAGGTAATATTCTCCAACTCCTTCCTGCTGTCATCCGTACATTCACATACCCATCCACCCATCCACCTACCCACCCATCCATTCAACCATCCATCCATCCACCCATCCGTCCATCCACCCATCCATCCATCCATCCATCCATCCATCCATCCACCCACCCACCCACCCATCCATCCATCCACCCATCCATCCATCCATCCATCCATCCACCCATCCATCCACCTACCCATCCATCCATCCATCCATCCTGCCAACAGTTAAGAGTCCACAATGCAAAGCTGTAGAGAGGTGTACCTGGCCAGGGCTCTGCCCACAGGACATTGTGATTCATAGGAAAAATGGCACCAAGAGCATATCAAGAAAACTCTCTAATGAATGCCATTCTCATCCAAAAGATGCTAGTTCTTTCTGGAGTTTTTGTTGGTTTTATAGCAATATTTTTTAAGAGGATTAGAGTGGTTAGAGAACCAGCTGCGTACCTGGGATTCATGTCCTCTGTTTCACTAACCGATGCTGAGCCTGTGGACAAGGCCACCGGCTTGCATATTTGTAAAATAAGGAACATGGGCTCCTTTTCTGGCTCCGCTGGTCTCTCCTGTCATCAGATAGTGTCATCAACTGCAGCAGTCTTGAAACTCCTCTAACACCTCGCCTGCTCACACCAAAGTTTGCCAGGCATAATGCTGTCCTTGTGCAGGGTGAACTGTACTGAGACCCCTGGAAGAGAGACCTTGGGGCTGAGACAGCCTCCCTGCCCCGCCCCTTGCACATTTGTTCTCTGCATTAGTAGACACAGGGAGGCCCGTCTGTCTCTGAGGCCCTCCCCGGCCCTTTGCTCTTCTAACATCTTTGTTCAAACATGTCATCACAAATGTCTCAGTAAATATTATTGGGTGTCATGGAGAGTGAAGACACTTGGGAAAGAAAGTCATAGTAGAAGAGCTGAAAGTCAGGGTGCCTGGTTGGTGGTTAAGCAGAGGACTCTGGATTTCAGCTCCGATCATGATCTCACAGTTCGTAAGAACAACCCCACATCAGGGTCTGTGCTGACAGTGCAGAGCTTGCTTAGGATTCTCTCTCTCCTTCTCTTTCCTCTCCTCCCTCCCTTGCACTCCCTCTCTCTCTCTCTCTCAAAATAAATTTTAAAAAAGAAAAAGAGCGGGGCGCCTGGGTGGCTCAGTCAGTTGGGCGTCCAACTTTGGCTCGGGTCACGATCTCACAGTTTGTGGGTTTGAGCCCCATGTCAGGCTCTGTGCTGACAGCTAGCTCAAAGCCTAGAGCCTGTTTCAGATTCTGTGTCTCCCTCTCTCTCTGACCCTCCCATGCTCACGCTGTTTCTCTCTCAGAAAAAAATAACACACTAAAAAAATTGTTTTAAATAAAAATAAAAATAAAATAAAATAAAAAGGAGCAAAAGGTCTACTGAGCAATCCCTATGCCTTGGGTCAAGCTGATGGAATCCAACCTACAGGCCTTGGCATTCTTTCCTTCTACCCATTACTGGCTAAGCACCTGTCCCCACCCATGATGCCCAGTGTCCTCACCCTGCCCATCAAAGCTGGACAGCAGGGAGAGTACAGTGTTCAGGATGATGCAGGACAAGAGGCAAAGGGCTGGTTCTGCCTGTCACTGGTCCCCAAGCTCAGTGTCGTTGTCTGCCCAATGAGGATAGTAATGTCCAGTGCACAGGATTCCTACTGGGCACAGAAATATGGGTGTGAGACACTGGCATGTGGCATGTGCTAAATATGTTTTGCAAAGAAAGTTACCGTTCCTGGGCACCTATCCTATCTCCAAATACTGTCATATTGGGTTGTTAGAATTTAACATATATGTTAGGGGAGGGAGTGCTTGTCTAAAACCCTTCCTGGCTCCCACTGCACTGAGGAGAGAGACTGTGTCTGTCCCGTATCCCCAGCACCTGGCAGAGTCTGGCACAAAGCTCCTTCGAAGTTCATGTCATCAGACTAAAAACCTGTTCTCATTTTCCAGCTTCTTTATTACTTCTTGTTCCTTAATGCCTTGAGTATTGAGCTCACTATCTTCATTTTCACCAACCACTTCTGTCACTATTCAGGGAATGATCCATCTTAGACCTTGGGTTCTCTGTTTCTTGACACCTTAAAAGATCTTCAGCTTTCCACCCTGGAGCTCAGATGCATGACCTTGTCATCCCCTCTAAATCTCAATTTCTAGCCCCTCACTTCCTGACCACCTCCTCTCTATTTAGCTGATTGCTTCTTAAATTTTAAATAAAAAAATTTTTTTAATGTTTATTTATTTTTGAGAGAGAGAGGAAGAGTGTAAGTGGGAAAAGGCCAGAGAGAGGGAGCCATAGAATCTGAAGCAGGCTCCAGGCTCTGAGCTGACAACACAGAGCCCAATTCAGGGCTCGAACCCATGAACAATGAGATCAGGCCCGGAGCCAAAGTCATACACTTAACCGACTGAGCCACTCAGGTGCCCCTACCTGATTGCTTCTAATGCCCCCATCCCACCAATTCTTTGACCTCATCCAGGCCCATGATTCATTAGCCCAGTCATTTTTTTCATTGTCTGATCATATCTGTTTTTCACTTGCTACTTAGCCCAGCCTAGATTAAATGGTACATCATTAAAAAATGCTTTCTCATGGGGTTCCTGAGTGGCTCAGTAGATTAAGTGTCTGACTCGTGGTTTCGGCTCAGGTCATGATTTCATGACTTGTGGGTTCGAACACTGCATCAGGCTCTGCGCTGACAGCATGGAGCCTGCTTGGGATTCTCTGTCTCCCTCTCTTTCTGCCCCTCCCCTGCTCACACTCTCTGTCTCAAAAATAAGTAAACAAAAACTTACTTCCTCATAAATACCACTAACTCCTTGGCTCTGTCTTCATCCTTGATGAAACTCAGCTATCTCCTTACTCCATCCCTGAACCTAAGCAGTTGAGAGAAGAATACGAGCTGGGGCAACTGTTCTCCCTTCATCTGATGGCCACAAACCTCAAAGGTCCCTACTCACTGCCCACAAATCCTCCGTATATCCTACATCCCTTTCTACTTAAAAGGTGGTCCTGGACCAACAGCGCAGGCCTCACCAGGTAGTTTGTCACAAATGCAGCAGCTCAGGGACACCTGAGTGGCTCAGTCAGTTAAGCCTCCGACTTCAGCTCAGGTTATGATCTCACAGGTTCATGGGTTCAAGCCCCACGTCAGGCTCTGTACTGGCAGCTCAGAGCCAGGAGCCTGCTTCAGAATCTGTGTCTCCCTGTCTCTCTGCCCTCCCCTGCTGGCTCTCTGTGTCTCTCTCTCTGTCTCTAAAAAAAGGTAAACATGTGTAAATATAAGAAATAATAATAAATAATTAAAAAAACAAAATGCAGCAGCTCAGACCCCACTCAGACTTACTGAATCAGGATCTGCATCTTAACGAAATCACTGGGTGATTCATTTCCACATTAAAGGTTCTGAAACATTGTCCTAAGCGGTTTGCTTTCTGGATTGCCAGAAACTCCCTCGTCATCTTCATGTCTTCAACATGCCACCGTCTGTGTCACCTGCTGTCTTGCCTCCTGTCGGTGGGAGAAGGGTCCGGGCTGTGGGAGGCAGTTGCCTTTCTTTAGCCTCTGGATTTCATCCCTCTCTCTCCTGCATCCCTGAATCATGAATTGCTCCCTGGCTACGGACATATCCTAATCCTAGTCCCCATTTTAAAAGTCTCGCCTCTGATCCTACATCCTGTGCAGACTGCCCACTTCTGGGCTCCCCAGCAAACTCCCGGGCCCCCTTTCGTCTGACACTCTCACGGCTCATTCTGTGTCTTCATGTAGGTCTTTGCTCAGATGCTGCCTCAGGAGAGAGGCCCTCTCTGACCACCCTTTATAAAATAACACACACTTTATCTTTAATTATCTTTATGACACTTCCTACCATCTGGTGTGTCTATTTCTTTGGTGTCTGTCTCCCCACACTAGAACGTAAGCTCCAGGGAACAGGGTCTTTTCCTATTTCGTCTGTGGCCATGTCCCCAGGGCCTGACAGTCACTCCCGCTGCATAGATGGGGGGGGCAGGTGTGGAATGCCGCCTGCCAGGGAGAGACAGGAGGCCACCAAGGAGGCCCTTGGAAGGGCAAGACCTCAGAGACCCCCACGTTCCATAAGAGGTGATGGCTCAAAAACACTCTTTTTCTGTCTTCATCGCTTTCTTAGTCAGGGTTCAGGTGTTGCAAGGATACAGAAATAGTCTTGTTCTCTCAAGTAAGAAAGAGGAGGACAGTTATAAGAGTAAGCAGAATCCTGATGAATCCATGGCAGAAGATCAGAGGGACCTCAGAGACTTTGGGACGCCACCTGATGGCCTCTGGGGCTCTCCCCTCTGCATAGTCTTGCCCTGGGGTGGGGCCTCCTACACTGAATAGGCCTGACCTGTGTGTAACTAATAGGATTGCAGAATCAACCAAGCATGGCTTCCGAAGCTAGGTCATAAAAGACACTGTGGCTTCTACGTCGCTCCCTTTTGGGTCACTTGCTCACCGGGAAGCCATCGCTGAGATCCAGGGGGGACTCACTGAGGCCTCTCCCGGAACCAGCACTGCTTGCCAGCTGGAGGATAAGCCCTCTTCCACAACACAGAGCCTCCGGCCCTCATCAAGGCTGTCTCCGGTCCCTTCTTTCTGTGACCAAATGCTTTGCTGTCTATGCCATCCTCCCAGTTCTCTCCGTAGATGGCCTTCTCGGCTTACTTTTTAATATGCAAATGGCAAAAACTGGTTGTCAGTGGTTGGTCTACACAGAAGTTGGCCAACCTTTTCTATAAAGGGCCAGGTAGTAACTACAGGCACTTTGCAGGCTCTGCACTTTCTGTTGCAGCTGTTCAACCCAACTTTGCCTTAGTGGCACTGGAGCAGCCTTGGGCAACACCGGAGAGAAGGGGTGGAGCCATGTCCTAATGAATATTTTATTCACAAAATCCGATGTGGGGCTAGATTTGGCCCGAGGGCTGTGGTTGGCCAACCTCTGGTCTCCAAGACCTTACAGCCCCAGAGCCCAGCACCATCTGATGAGCTCCCACTGAGGCGGCTGTATCTGCTCTTGGCAAATCAGTTTTGTCCAAACAAGCAGCAGTGAGACCATATGGGTTAAGGGAAGAGCAGGGGCAGGTTTTGCAAGAAAGGAGTGTGGCTGGTCAGGAGATAACGCACACCGTTAACACGATTGTAGTCAATTTGTTAGCGTTAATTGATCATCTACATAGAACTGTGTATTTTGGTAGAATCTGGGAATATAAGGATGACTGATACATGCTTCCCAACAATGGCCATTATGTATCTTATGCTTAACTGTGCCAGGCTTGTCGCTGAGTATACAGATCATCTCATTTAACTTTCAAAGCAACACTATGAGGAAGCTAACATCCAGAGAGGTTAAATAACTTATCTAAGGTCACACAGCAATGGAAGGCCAAACTGCCTAATATAAAACCAGGGTTCTTAACCCTTATGACTCCTGCAAGTCAGTGCTGCCTCCCGGGTTCCTTAAGGATTTCTACCCTCCAAAGAGCGCGTCGTCACCTTAGATTTTATTTTCTTACTCATAAACTCTGTTTTGCGGGGGGGTTTTGGTAAATTAGTTTGGAATCCCTTTTCTAAAAGTCTTTTTGCTGTTGACAAGACTAATTATGTACTCATGACCTCAGTTGTTAATAAAGTGACTCTACAATTAAAAATGACGTTGGAGGGAGTCCTGTTTGCTGGAGAGAGCCTGCACCTGGCCAACTCCCTCGTGTTTGGGATTTGTGGGCCACTTATAGACTGGCAGCCGCTGTGGGCTGCAGCTGCCGTGGCTTATCACAAAGACACATTAGGATCATTGTTGAGGAGGTCAGGGACTCCGCCCTGGTTAGTTTCTCCCCATCTCTCAACTCTCAGAAATTGCAACGTGAGAAACATTTTAATGGTCCATTTGCATTATTATTCAGCAAATTAGAAAGCAAATTGCAGTGAATTAAATACATAATTTCTCAGAAGAGGCTCCTTATTCCTTTAATCATGAAACATTTAATTTTTTTTAAGTTAGAAAAAAATTTTTGAAAGAGCCAGTTAGACACATTAGAATTTAAACCCTGGAGATTACTGTGTTTCTATTCAAGTTCAAATCTCCATTAATAATATCTATCAAAACACCACACACACACACAATCCCCAAACACTACTATTTTGTACTAATACTATTTTATTCTATAATTCTGAAGTTACAAATTAATAATAAATCATTATGTAATACCATTCCTTTTTTTTTTAGGTTTGACAGTGGAATTGTTCTGTTTCAAAACAAACTCCTTGTCTTGTAAAGACCGCGGTAGATTGAAACGCCTAGCCACAGGACTTCGTGGTTCCTCTTATCAAAGGAAGGAGCCCCTTTCCTACCCCTTGCACCTGGGCAGACCTTGTGATTTGCTGAGGCCAGTGGAATGAGGTGGAAGTGAGGCTGTGCCGGTTCTAAAGCCCAGACATTAAAGGGTCTTGTAGTTTGCACTTTCGCCCTCTTTAAATGCTGCCAGTGCATGTAAGAAGCTGCCAGTGCATGTAAGAAGCAGAATTAGACCCCTGACGCATGAGTGGGACGATCGTAGACCGGCACACCCCACCCAAAGCACCAAATGTCTGTGACTGCATAAACCACCACAGGGGAGGCTGTCGGCAGAAACGCGCAGGTGAGCCCAGCCTAACTGCAGAAGCGTGAGCAAATTTAAATGGTTGTTGTCGTATGCCGCTGTGCTTTGGGATGGCTTGCAGACAGATAACTGGTACATTTATGGATGATATTATATGTTGTACTTGCTTAAAAATAATCTGAGTGTAGGAAGAAGATGGTGGCGGTGTAGATGAAATAAGATTAGCTATATAAATTAATAATCACTGGTGATAGACAATACACGTTAGGGGTTCATTATTCTCTCTCTCCCATTTTAACTTTTAATTTTTGGGATATGATTGAAATTTCCCTAATACAGTTTTGGAAAAAGAGTCAGTATTGTAACATTGTCACTTGGTTTCAAGTGGAAAATTGCCTTTCTAGTATGGTATAACTTAACCTTTAATGTTGAATATTGGAAGACTTTGTGAATGGTCCCATAAAAAAATAGAATCAAGACCAAAGTAATCAAGGGGCGCCTGGGTGGCTTAGTCGGTTAAGCGTCCGACTTTCGCTTGGGTCATGATCTCACGGTTCGTGGGTTCGAGCCCCGCGTCGGGCTCTGTGCTGACTGCCAGCTCAGAGCCTGGAGCCTGTTTCAGTCTGTGACTCCCTCTCTCTCTGACCCTCCCCTGCTCACGCTGTCTCTCTCTCTCTCTCCTAGAAATAAATAAAACATTTTTAAAAATTAAAAAAAAAAAAGACCAAAGTAATCAGGCCAGGGGCACCTGGGTGGCTCATTCCGTTGAGCATCCCCCTCTTGATTTTGGGTCAGGTCATGATCTCACAATTGTGGCTCTGTTCTGAGCATGGACCCTGCTTGGGATTCTCTCTCTCCCTCACTCTCTGCCCCTTCCCCCAATGGTGTCCTTGCACATTCTCTCTCTCCCAAAATAAATAAATAAACACTGAAAAGAAAGAAATTGGGCTATGAGAATATGGCGCAGAGAAAGGGCAAGAGATGTTGGTTATCGGTTCCCAAGCCATCAGAGACTGGATGGGTGCTGGGAGACTAAATGAAATGTGCTGGGGAGCCAAAAGGCAAAATTAAATGCTGGGAAAGAAGTTGAAATCCTTTTTAATCTCCTGTGTGTCAGACCCTATGCCAAATACAGGAGATAGAGCAAGACACACAGGGCACCCCCACCCCAGCTCATCGAACCTTCTTATCTGCCTTTGGACAACTGTGATCTATAATCCTGTAAACTGTCATTCCTAAGGGTGGGAGCCTCACATGCCTAAAGAGCCTGGTCAGGGCCATACTTGAGTGAGATGACCACAAACTGGGGAGCTTGGCAAAGTGGACAGCATGTGTTCTAGTGAGGAAGAGCTGGATGAGGATCCAGAGAAGCATCTAGAAAGGTCACTGCAGCAGAAGGAGCTGGTTCTCCCAATAGGGGCTCCTCCTTCACATTGCAATTCTCACATTACAATAGACTTTCTGTCTGGGCACCGGGAAGCCTAAAATAAAGACTGCTATTTCAGCCTCCTTTATTGCTGGATGTGGCCATGGATTAAGATTTAGACAGTGGGTTGTAAAAATGATATGTGCAACTTCCAGGTTATGCCCTTAAAGAGAGAGTCATATCCCCTCCTTCCTTTTCTTCTCCTTTCGGCACCCTGATGAGACAGAGTGGACCGTATAATGATAGTAAGCACCCAGGGAGGTGACAGGGCCACATTATGACTTTGGGGAGCCCTAGATATCTTTGGCTTTATGGACCCATTCTTGCATTAAAAAAAGGTATTAAAACTTCTATTTTATAACTGCATTAATATAATGGCAAATATAATCCGAGCTGGATTCATTTTTATATATTCATTATTATTATATTTATTTTCTCTGGTTCTTAATGAAATTAAAATATTTTCATGATTCCTAAAAATATTACAGGCCTGAGGCACTGTGCCTGTGGTGCCTACTGGATGGTCGGCCCTGGATGGTGGAACTATTAGAAGAACCAAGGTGCTGGGGAGTGCAACACAGGACAGGACCCCATGAAAGAGAGTAAACATCTGCCTTTAAAAAAATTATTTTTAATGTTTATTTATTTGAGAAAGAGAGAGAGAGAGAAAGTGCACACGCAAGTAGGGGAGGGGCAGAGAGAGAGGAAGACACAGAATCTGAAGCAGGCTTCAGGCTCTGAGCTACCAGCACAGAGCCCGACACAAGGCTCAAACCCACGAACTGTGAGATCATGACCTGAGCTGAAGTTGGACGCTTAACTGACTGAGCCACCCAGGCGCTTCAATACCTTCCTTTTTAAAAAGTTATTATTTGGGTTCTCTCTTACATTCATTTGAACCTGTATGTCTTCATTAACACAGCCATTGTCCAGTGATTGGAAGCCGAGGAGGCTCCCTAAAGGCGGTGACATGGTGAAGGATGCATAGGAATTGTCGAAGTGAATGGGAGAGGGTGAAGGAGAGCCTTTCAGGCAAGAAAACAGCTTGAGCAAAGGCCAAGAGGAGACCCAGTGAGAGGAACCATAGGAACATCACATGGCTAGGGTCTCGAATACAAGGGTGTGTGTGTGTGTGTGTGTGTGTGTGTGTGTGTGTGTGTGTGTGTATGTGGGTGTGTGTGTATGTGTGTGTGTACTGAGTATCTGGGTCCTATGATCTGTTCTTGGGACCGCCTGATGTTTGAACACAGTCTCTAATCTCTTGAACACCGGTGCCTGCCACGGCCAGCGGAACTTGAATGATGAGATGTCCATAAGGTAAGGTCTGTGTCTGAGAGAAGAGCATGTATCTGTTTAAGGCTCAGGCTACCCCTGACCAGTTTTGGCCATGGTCACGTGAGATTGCAAGGCCAGAGTTAAAAGAGGCACCAGGTTCCCAAGAAGCCAGAAGTTTTATTTTGTTTGTGAAACTCCTGACTTAAATGTAGGCCATTAACTGGAATTAAAAACAAACACTGCTTCTGCTCCCCTGGGGCCCCACTGACAGCTGACACCCCCACTTGCCTCTGTGAGATGCCACCTTGTCCCCTCCTCAGTCTCCAGTGGAGGTGCTTACTCAGTGTCACAATTCAGGATTGGGGACAAGGCTGAATCTGGAATCTTTAAAAGGCTAAAAACAGTCCTTCTCAAATACTTTGATTCAGTAGGGTTAATACTATTGTTGAAACTTCACCCCCTGCCCCGTTGTTCTCTTCTTTCATTTTTTTCCAATTTTTAAAATTGTGGTAAAATTACAAGTAACATAAAATTTACCATCTTACCAATTTTTAGGTGTACAGTTCAGTGGTGTTAATTAAGTACATTCGCAGTGTTCACAAACATCACCACCATTCATCTCCGGGACTATTTACATCTTGCAAACTCTGTACCCATTAAACAATAACTACTCATTTCCGTATTCCTCCAGCCCCTGGCAACCACCATGGTATTTTCTGTCTCTGGGTTCTGATTACTCTAAATAGCTCATGTAAGTGGAATCATACAATATTTTCTTTTTCTTTTTTTTAATGTTTATTCTTTCTTTTTTTAATGTTTATTTTTGAGAGAGAGAGAGAGAGAGTGGGGGGGGGAGGGGCAAAGAGAGAGAGGAAGACACATCCAAAGCAGGCTCCAGACTCTGAGCTGTCAGCACAGAGCCCAACGTGGGGCTTAAACTCATGAACCAGGAGATGATGACCTGAACCCAAGTCAGATGCTTAACCAATTGAACCACCCAGATGCCCCAATGTTTATTTATTTTTTCAGAGAGAAAGAGAGTGTGCATGGGTGCTCAAGCTGGGAAGGGGCAGAGAAAGAGGAAGACAGAGGATCTGAAGCAGGCTCCATGCTGTAAGCACAGAGCCCAAGCTGGGCTCAAACCCGTGAACCGTGAGATCATGACCTGAGCAGAAATCAAGAGTCTGACACTCAACTGACTGAGCCACCCAGGCACTGCTGTATTTGTCTTTTTCTGACTATTTCACTTAGCATAATGTCCTCAGGGTTCATTTGTGTTGTACCATATTGCAGAATTTCCTTCCTTTTTAAGGCTGAATAATCTTCCATTGTACGTATATCCCACATTTTGTTTATCCATTCATTTGTTGATGGACACTTGGGTTGCTTCCATGTTTCAGCTATTGTGAATAACACTGCTATGAACATGGGTGTACAAAGACCCTGCTTTAAGTACTGTTGGATCTATACCCAAAAGTGGAATTGCTGGATCATAGGTAATTCTACTTTTTAATGTTTTGAGGAACCTTCTACTATTTTCCACAGTGGCTGTGCCATTTTACATTCTTACCAATAGTGAATAGGGTTCTACATCCTCACCAATACTTATTTTGTTTTTCTAGGCTACAGCCAGCCTAGGGGATGTGAGGGGGAATATGGTAGTTTGGCTTTGTAATTCCCTAATGATTAGTGATGTTGAGCATCTTTTCATGTACTTCTTGGCCATTTGTATATCTTCTCTGGAGAAATATCTAGTGATGTCTTTTGACCATTTTTTAATCAGATTGTTGTTGGGTTTTAGAAGTTCTCTCTATATATTGTATACCAATCCCTTATCAGATGTATGATTGGCAAATATTTTCTACTATTCTGTGAGGTTTTTTTTACTCTTTTTAGTCTGTTAATATTGTCTTTTGATGCATGACATTTAAGATTTTTCATGAAATCAGGGAACCTGGGGGGCTCAATCAGTTAAATGTCCAACTTGATTTTGGCTCCCGTCATGATATCACAGTTCATGGGATTGAGTCCCAAGTTGAGCCCCACGTTGGGCCTATCAGCACAGAGCCTCTTGAAATTCTCTCTCCCTTTCTCTCCGGCCCTCTCTCCACCTCAAAATAAATAAATAAACTTAAAAAAAATTTTTTTCATCAAATCTCATTTGTCTATTTTCCTTGTGTTGCCCTGTGCCTTTGGTGTCATATTCAAGAAATCATTCCCAAATCCTGTCATGAAGCTTCTGACCTATGCTTTCTCCTAAGAGTTTTACATTTTGAGGTCTTACATTTAGGTTTTTAATCCATTTTGAGTTATGTTTGCATATGGTGTTGGGTAAAGGGCCAATTTTATTTTTTTTACATATAGATGTCCAGTTTTCTGAGCACCATTTGTTGAAGACTAACCTTTCCCTGTTGAATAGTCTTGGCACCCTTGTCAAAAATAATTTTATTATACATGGGAGGGTTTCTTTCTGGGCCACCTATTCTATTCCATTAGTCTATATATCAGTATTTATGCCAGTATCACACTGTTTTCAAAGTTTTGTAGTAAGCTTTGAAATCAGCAAGTGTGAGGCATCCAAATTTGTTCTTTTTCATGGTTGTTTTGGCTCTTCAAGATCCCAAGATTCTATATGAACTTTAGGGTGGGTTTTTCTATATCTGCAAAAAAAAAAAATCACTGGAATTTTGATAGGGAGTACATTGAATCTGCAGATCATTTTGGGTAGTTTGACATCCTAACCATATTAAGTCTTCCAATCTATGAAAATGGGATCTATCTCCATTATTTATGTCTTCTTTAACTTCTTTTGGCAATGTTTTGTAGTTCTTGCTATAGAAGTCTTTCACCTTCTTGACTAATTCCCAAGTCTTTTGTTCTTTCTGATGCTTTGTAAATAATTTTTTCTCTTACTTTCGATTTCAGACTGTTCATTATTAGCATATAGAATGCAACTTTCTGCAAATGCAAATGATTTTTGCATATTGAGTTTGTATCCTGCTACTTTTATGAATTCATTTATTAGTTCTAAAGTTTTTTGGTGAAGTGTTTGGGGTTTTCTACATGTAAGAGCATATCATCTGTGAACAGATATAAATTTATGTCTTCCCTTCCAGCTTAGAAGTTTTTCTTGCCTAATTGCTCTGGCTGGAACTTTCAGTACTTTAGTTGAATAGAAGTTGTAAAAGCAGGCATCCTTGCCTTCTTCCTGATCTTAGAGGGAAAGCTTTCAGTCTTTCACCATTGTGTATGTTTTCTGTGGAGTTTTTATATGTGGCTTTTATTATGCTGAGATAATTCCAAGTTTTTGGAGTATTTTTGTCATGAAATGTTGTTGAATTTTGTCAAATGCTTCTTCTGCATCATTTGAGATAATCATGTGGGTTTCCACCCCTCCCCTTAATTCTTTTAATGTGGTATATTATGTTGACCATTTTTTAAAATGTTGAACCATCCTTGCATTCCAGGAATAAATCCCACTTTGGCCATGAATAATCCTTTTAATAAGCTGCTGAACTTGGTTTGCAAATATTTTGTTGACGATTTTTGCATCAATATTCATAAGGGATATTTGTCTGTAGTTTCTTTCTTGTTCTGTTGTTGTCTGGCTTTAGTATCAGGGTAAGGCTGGCCTCATAGAATGAGTTAGGAAGTATTCCTTCCCTCCTTTCAATTTTTTGGAAAGGTTTGAGAAGGATTGGGTTAGTTCTTCTTTAAATATTTGGTAAAATTCACTAGTGAAGCCATCAAGCCCCAGGATTTCTTTTCAGAAGTTTTTATTACCAATTTAATCTCCTTACCAGGTACAAGTCTATTCAGATTTTCTATTTTTTCATGATTTAGTCTTAGTAGGTTTTGTCTTCCTAAGAAGTTATCCATCTTATATAAATTATCCAACTTGTTGGTGTTCAATTGTTCATAGTATTCTCTTATAACCCTTTTTATTTCTATAAAATGAGTAGTAATGTTCCCACTTTCATTTCGGATTTTAGTATTCAAGCCTTTTTTTGTTCATCCATTTAGCTAAAGGTATATCAACTTAGTTGATCTTTGCAAACAACCAACTTTTGGTTTAATTGATTTTCTCTTTTCTATTTCATTTATCTCTGCTCTAATCTTTATTATTTTCCCCTTTCTTCTAGTTTTGGGTTTAGTTTGTTACTTTTCTAATTTCTTAAGTTGTAAATTATGTTGTTGATTTGAAATCCTTTTTGTTTTTAAGTAAACATTTATAGCTATAAATTTCCCCCTTATCACGGCTTTCATTGCATCCCATACATTTTGGCATGTTGAGTTTCAATTTTCATCCATTTCTAAGTACTTCCTGATTCTTCTTGTGCTCTCTTCTTTGATTTATTGGTTGTTTAAAACTGTTTTGTTTGGGGCGCCTGGGTGGTTTAGTCGGTTAAGCTTCCGACTTTCGCTTAGGTCATGATCTCGCGATTTGTGGGTTCGAGCCCCGCGTCGGGCTCTGTGCTGACTGCCAGCTCAGGGCCTGGAGCCTGTTTCGGAGTCTGTGACTCCTTCTCTCTCTGACCCTCTCCTGCTCACGCTGTCTCTCTCTCTCTCTCTCTCTCTCTCTCTCGCCTAGAAATAAATTTTTAAAAAAAAAACATAAAAAAAATAAAACTGTTTTGTTTAATTTCTGCAAATTTGTGAATTTTCCAATTTTCCTTCGGTTACTGATTTCTAACTTCATCCCATTTATAGTCAGAGGAGATACTTTGTGATATCTATCTTTTAAAATCTATTGAGAGTTAATGTGTAGCCTAAAATATGGCAGGACTGTGAGGACCCATTGAGCTATTCAGATGTGTGTGAAAACCTGGAAGTCCTAGTGAGTTGCCCCTGTTTGGGCAGGCTTTGAAGAGTTGGGACAACTGGATAACGCTGAGGTCCATTCTCCCCAGCAACTCAAAATCCCCAGGAAGATTAATTCTCTGGTGCCCAGAGCAGGAGCTGGCTTAATAGTACAGCCTTGAATTCATTCTCCCTCCTTCTTGCGTTTACCTAGACACTAGTCCCATTCCTTGGGGTCATTTCCTAAATAAACTACCAATAAGTTCTTTCTTTTTTTTTTTTTTAATGTTTATTTATATTTGAGAGGGAGAGGGAGAGAGAGAGAGAGCATGAGGTGGGAGAGGCAGAGAGAGAGAGAGAGACACAGAATCTGAAGCAGGCTCCAGGCTCCATGCTGTCAGCACAGAACCTGATGTGAGGCTCAAACTCACAAAACTGTAAGATCACGACCTGAGCCAAAGTCAGATGCTTAACTGACTGAGCCACCCAGGTGCCCCCCAATAAGTTCTGTTTCAAAGTCCAAACAGGGAAGTAGAAAACACTGAGTATTTTATTTTTAATGTTTATTTATTTTTGAGAGTGAGAGAGAGAGCGAGAGCGAGAGCGAGAGTGAGAGCGAGAGCGAGAGAGAGAGAGAGAGAGAGAGAGATGGGCAGAGAGAGAGGGAGACACAGAATCTGAAACAGCTGTCAGCACAGAGCCTGATGCGGGGCTCAAACTCATGAACTGTAAGATCATGGCCTGAGCTGAAGTTGGACGCTTAACTGACTGAGCCACGCAGGTGCCCTGAAAGCGCTGAGGGAATGTATTCAGAGAAATGGTGACATATGTGATAGAATAAGCTGAGAAGCCGACAGGGGCCAGAGAGACCAGTCAGAAGCCATGACCTCTGGTCAGGAGAGACTAAGGACAGTGGTGATGCCAGTAGAGCCTGGAAGATGGAAGAATCACAATGGGCCTGTCCAGCAGGAGCTGGCACCACAGAGGAGATGCCCCTGCTGCTGGAGGTGCTGCCCTCCACTCTCTGGTTGGCAGAACCCAGCCCAAAGCCAGCTGATATGAGAGCCTAGGAAATGCAGCTGGCAGGCATCAGCTCCCTGTAGCAGGCATAGAGCAAGAACAGGGCAAAGAAGGGTACAGGACAAACTGGTCTGGACTGATACAAAGGAACAGGCAGGAGAATAGGAAGCAAAAGAGACTGAGACTGAATGACCAGAGAAGCTAAGGGCTCAGAGGGCCTGAGTAACTGACCCAGAATTACTTAGTCAGTGTCAGATAGGATGAGAACCTCAGGTTCTTACTTCTTACACTTAGGAAGTATACTTCTTACACTTGGGAGAACTCAAGAACATAATACGGAATATTAATGTTCATAAACTAAACATAGAATTGATTTTACATTAATCAGAAATTCTTGACCTTGGGCACTGACCCACAGGAGGATACAATCGACGCATCAAGTTATAGCATCTTGGGTCCTGGATGCTTCCTGGCAAGCTCAGCGTAGGAAATCAGTATAATTTCAGGGAAACTAGGAAGGTTATTAATATCCTCTAGAGTCTTTTGTTATCTATTGTTTGCTGCCTGCTATTCTACCTTCCATGTGTTTTTTTCTAAAAGATTTTGACTCCTATTTATGCAAATCCTATAAGGAAGAATAATACTTTCAAGTTTTTATTTAACAGTCATCTAACACAACTGTACACAGAAAACCCTATGGAATAAATATTACTGAGTGAACAAATTTGTAAGAGTTTCAGTTTACATCTTGGTGACTATGTTATATAATAATGGTCCCATAGAGGATGGCTTATGAGAGATGGAGAGGCTCCAGAATACTGAGAAACAGTTTGAAGAAGAAGTAGGAGGTATCATCAATTAGTACAAAGGTAAAGACAAGGTAATCTGGGGGGTCTGAAATCTAATGTTACTCTTTAATTTTTTTTTCTACTGACTACAGCAACATTTTCTATTGCAATATGACTTTTCTAGATGTTGCAGACACCCAGGAAAAAGGAGAAAGAATTCTTAGGTGGAATCCCAAGAATGAGGAAGCTCCCCCCAGTACAGAAGGGAGCAGGAAGTGACATGAGGAGACAATAATAGACCAAAAGCAGAAGCAGTGACTATCTCAGTCCTACTGACTGCTACCAAGCAGTAAAAAATCTTCCACAAGTAGTGGATTGAATCTGGACAGATTGCAAAGAAACACAGGATTTGGAGACAGAAGCTTCAGGAAATTTGGGGTAAAGGACTAATTCTACTGATTATGAACTTAAAAATAAGGGTGATGATGAGGATAAGGATGATGATGATGATGATTATACTTACCTTATTGGGTTATGTGGATTCAAATCCCCATCCTAATTTTTCTCATCGTTAGTTTCCAGTTCAGAATTCCAATTTCCAATATGGAAACTCACTTTACTTTTAAAAATGTCCATTTCCAAAGGCTACCCTTAGCTGAAATTTGTCTTACAGTCAACTTGCTGCAAGTAAAGCCTTTTTGTCCTTGGTTTCCAACCCAGGACTGACGCTAGGGGATTAGGACCATGCACACCACTGAGGATGCCCACCTTCCCACAGAAGGCTAGAAGCGTGTGGCTAATATTTGGATATTATTTTCATGTTATTTAGTAAGGACTAAAAAGACATGTGGTTGAGTAAATAAATGGGGGAGAATAGACAAATCTCCCATGTAGAATTCCAACTGATTTAGTAGATATCCCCTCAAGAATGTGGAACATAATTAAGTGTGGCCTGTGCATAGTGACTTTGTTCCAGAGTACATAGAGAAAGTATGGGTGGGGGTGGGAGGGAGTAACTTTACTGTGGAGAAACCTGACCAACATTACCTCAGCCAGATGACTAAGGTAACATCAGTAGTCAGAAATGATGCTGATAGGGGTCCTCAGTAAATAGAGCATACAACTCTTTTTTTTTAATGTTTTTTTGAATGTATTTCTGAGAGAGAGAGAAAGAGAGAGAGCGCACAGCAGAGAGTCAGAGAGAGAGGAAGACACAGAATCTGAAGCAGGCTCCAGGCTCTGAGCTAGCTGTCAGCACAGAGCCCAATGTGGGACTTGAACCCACGAACCGTGAGATCGTGACCTAAGCCAAAGTCAGAGGCTTAACCGACTGAGCCACCCAGTTGCCCAGCATACAACTCTTGATCCTGGGGTTGGGGATTCAAGCCCCATGTTTGGTGTAGAGATTACTTAAAAATAAAATATTAAAAAAATTTTTTAATGTTTTGTTTATTTTTTAGAGAGATAGAGACAGTGTGAGCAGGGGAGGGTCAGAAAGAGAGGAAGACACAGAATCTGAAACAGGCTCCAGGTTCTCAGCTGGCTGTCAGCACAGAGCCCAACATGGGGCTTGAACCCACCAACCGTGAGATCATGACCTAAGCTGAAGTCGGACGCTTAACTTACTGAGCCACCCAGGTGCTCCAAAAATAAAATATTTTCAAACTGATGTTGACAGTATGTACATTTGATATGATGTGATGAAAATAACATTTTATATCTGTGATCTGACTCCCCAAAACTCACTACCCCATTCTAATTATGAGAAACACCAAATTCCAATAGAAGGCCGTTCTACAAAATACCTGACCAATACTACTGACCAAAACTGTCAAGGGCATCAAAAACAAGGAAAGTCTAAGAAACTGTCACAGCCAAGAGGAGCCTGAGAAGACACGACTACTAAGTGTAATGTGGTATTCTAGGCAGGATCTAGGAACAACAGAAAAAGGATATTAGGTAAAAACTAAGGAAATTTGAATCAAGTATAGACTTTAGTTAATAATGTATCAATTTTGATTCATTACATGTAACAAATGAACAATACTAATGTGAGATGTTAGCTAGAGAGCAAAGTAGATGGGGAATATATGCAAACCCTGTACTATCTTTGCAATTTTTCTTTAAATCTAAATTTGTCTAAAAATAAAGGCTTATTTTTTTAAGCTTATTGAGAAGAGGGACACCTGGGTGGCTCAGTCAGTTAAGCATCTGACTTGATTTCCACTCAGGTCATGATCTCACGGTTTGTGAGATCAAGCCTCTGGTGGGGCTCTGCACTGGGCCTGGAGACTGCTTGAGATTCTCTTCCTCTTCCTCTGCTCTGCTCGTGTTTTCTCTCTTTCTAAATAAAATAAAATTAAAAAACTTTATTGAGAAGAAAAACAAAACAAGCAAGAATAATGGAAGAGATATCCTAGTGTGGTATACAGTTAATTGAGGAAGTGTAGAGAAGAAAATTATTCTAGAAGTTCAGTCGAGGGAGAGAAATGACTTCAGTTGCTAACGAATGCTTTATAGAAACAGTGGGAGGTGAAACGTCTCTTAAAGATTGATAGAATGTTTACAAGTATAAATTAGACCAAATTTATCTAATGAGTAGAGTTAGCCCTTGAACACCAGCGGTTTCACTATACAGGTCCATTTATATGTGGATTACAGTACAGTACTAGAAATGTGTTTTCTCTTCCTTATGATTTTCTTAATAAGATGTTCTTTTCTCTAGCTTAGTTTATTGTAAGAATACAGTCTATAATACATATAACCTACAAAATAAGTATTAATTGACTGTTTCGTTATTGATAAGGCTTCCAGTCAACCATAGGCTATTAGTAGTTAAGTGTTTGGGAAGTCAAACTTACAGATTTTTGACTGAGCTGGGGGGTAAGTGCCCCTAACCCCCGCATTGTTCAAGGGTCAACTATAATTGTAATACCTTGATTAACTAATTGATGAATTCTTCTCTATGTCCAAAAAGAAACTGAAAATTATGAATATTAGTTAGTAAAATGTAAGTACCGATGGTACACTATATATCTTAAGGTCAGCCTCTGAATGCAAAGCGAATTTCCTTATTTGGGTTGTTTCTTAAATTTTTTTTTAAAATGAAAAAAATTTTTTTTAACAAGACACATAAGAACATGTGAAAAACCCATCGATCAGCCTCTACTCCGACTACTCCCTAAGTGGAAGAGTCATATCTACTTCTTCAAATAGTGACTAGTAATGAAATTAATTCAGAATAATTACAAGAGAAAATATGAAACCCCGAGAGCTTGCATTTCTTGGCATCTGTGGTACTTGGCATCATACTCACCTCTCTTGGCTCAGCTCTAATCTTTCTGACCCCTTTTTCTCAATCGCTTTTACAGCCTCTTCCTCCATCTGTTCATTGGTATCAAAACAGATGTGAACAGGGGGAGTGCCTGGGTGGCTCAATCAGTTCAGCGGCGGACTCTTGGTTTCAGCTCAGGTAATGATCTCACGGTTCAGTTTATGAGTTCAAGCCCCACTTTGGGCTCAGTGATGATGGTGCGGAGCCTACTTGGGATTCTCTCTCTCTGCTCCTCTCCCCATCTCTGTCAAAATAAATATATAAACTTAAAAGGAAACAGATATGAACAGGTTTGGAGAACTGTATGAAAGTATGTGCAAGCACTCTAGCAATACATTTAAAAATATAGAGGAAATTGAAGGCTTCCTAGTAAAATATAATTTACCAAAACTGATCCAAGAAAAGGAAGAAAATCTAAACAGATCAATACCCATAGAAGAGATTAGAAGAGTAATTTAAGTCTAACCTTTGAAAAAACAGCAGGCTCAGGGGGCTCTGTGACTATGTTCTATCTCCTCTCTAATGCGACTCGCAATAGCCAGTTAGGGAGCTGTTTATTACCAATCTGCCAAGAGATAAGGAGCTTACACTAGAACGTAAATCAACATATTGCTTCCTTCAGAAAATCTTGCTTTAAAAAAAGGAAAGAAAAGCTGATTTTATTAATGCTGTCCTGAACTGACCCCTTTGGGTTTAGTAATTCAACCTGGGGGTCCCATGAAATATCGGAGAAGAGAACCTTTGGGGGAAAATGGACTTTTCATGTACTGGGATACATATTTTCAAATGAATATTTGGGTATTAAATATCCTATGGTCCTATTTTATCCTAAGCTGATGAGATAGATGCATATAGCAGTTGGTTGTGTATTACAGTTATAGGTTGGTGGGAAGCGTATATATTTTTTAACATGGTGAATTTAGACATCCAGAATCAAGCACTCTAGGATATATACTTTGGAAATTTTTCTTGTGTAAATATACAAAAGCGGCTAAGGGGCAGAGTTAGGATCCCCCCAACTAAATACTATACAAACCATTTTGTAGTCTGCTCTTTTTCACTTAAAAAATGTGAATAACTTTCCATATCAATACCATATCAATATTAATCAAAATTGATCTACATTATTTATAATAACTGAATTATATTCCACTGGATGAATGTACTATAATTTTGTAATCGGTTCCATGTTAATGAAGAATTAGAGTATCTTCAATTTACTTTTATTTATTTTGAGAGAGAGAAAGAGAGAGAGCATGGGCATGAGCAGGGGAGCAACAGAGAGAGGGAGAGAGGGAATTTCAAGCAGGCTTCACACTGTCAGTGCAGAGCCTGACTCCAGGCTCAAACTCACGAACTGAGAGATCATGACCTGAGCAGAGACCAAGAGTCTGACACTTAACCGACTGAGTCACCCAGGTGCCCCAGAGTATTTTCAGTTTTAAAATATTGTAAATATCATAATAGAGAACAACCATATGTCCCTTTCTTATACCGCCACCCTCATTATCTCTGCTAGAACTGTGGCAATGTCTTGATAAATAATATCATTTTGTCTGGCAAAAAAAAAAAAAAGCAGCAGAAACAAAGGCAGCTGAACTTTATAAACAATGTATTTAATGACAAAGTTGATTTACTTTTCATGCCTGCAGATCACATTTTCAGTAGCATTGCTTCAATAAGTGGATAATTTCAATGTTATTTAGACCATTTTAGCGCATTAAGACCAAAATAATTTTTTAATCCTAAAACATTTTGTGAGGGTATCATAAGCTTAAAATCCAATCAAGGTTCTAACAAAAAAGAAGAACAAAAGAAAGGGGAGTAGAGAAAAGGAAGAGAGAAACTCCAGGTCTGGAGATCTGGAAGAGCAGGAGGCAGAGCCTGGCTCTGTAAGAGATTCCCTTCTGGTGGAAGGAGATCTCCGAGAGAGTAAAAACAAAACACTGGCAAGCGCTGTGAAGAGGATGAAATAGGGCGTGTGGTGGAGAGTTACAGGAGTGGAGAGGATCTGCTTTAACTGCTCTAACAGAAACTTTTTTGATTCTCTGCAAATTTACCAGCTCTTCTCATCCCTTTGCTCTCCCACAGCTCAGCACTGACCTCTCAGATTGCTACTGACGCCCTTTGGCATAAGGACCGGATTATCCTTCTTCCTATCACAGGATGGGTGCTCAAAAAATGCTGATTGAATTGCACAAAGGCTCTCCTCTGATCCTAACTGTAACACTGAAATAGCCGTTAGTGTCTCCTGTTTTACGAAGGAGGACGCTGCTTCAGAGTGTATGAATTCCTGAGTCAGTTCCACTAATACGGGAGCTGGGATGCTAATGTGGGTCTTTCCCACACTGAAATGTGCATTTCTCTGGAAATGCTGCTGGTAAGGGAAGCAAATCTAAGGAGCAGCAAAGTGAAAGGCAGGCCTTAAGTAATCATCAGCTTTAACCATTGAATGTCTTTCCCTCTTTTCACTTTCCCTCTTTTTCCATTCAAATCTCTAATTTGAAGCAGATGGCAAGCCTGGTTTTTATAGGGTTAAAACAATTCTAGAATAAACAACCAGAAAAGAAACAACTAGAGGGGAGATTACTTCCCAAATAAGATTTTATTAGAACTAAATCCTAAATTCAGGCTGACCTGATACTGTGGGTCAGCCCTGGGACTTTTCCTGGGGAATAAACCGAACTCCCCTCTATGTCCCACTCTCCACCAAGATAGCAGATGTTGGTGATGAGATGTCACGGGTCCCAGGATCCAATACCTCCCAACCTCTCCTCATTTTTTCCAGGGCCCTGACCCTTTGAGTCTCCTCCCGACCCCTACCAGGAAAAGGCAGACAGCCACCGTTGAAAATGTACATGCATCTGGCACAACTGTTCAAGACTGCAGGGAGACTCCTTGGACAGCTTCCACAGCCAGAAGGAAACTGCCCTGGGCTTTCTAAACAATCACATTCTCACATCTTGTAACAGTAGCACAGCTAGGGTATAATCTTCTAAGTATCAGGAAACTTAAATACTTCAGAAGTTCTTTCAAGTACAATGTCTCTGGGTATCTGTGGACACCTTTTCCACACCCATCATCCCTAGCCCCCTCTAGCTTTAATTAAAGCCTTCTCGGGGCTCCTGAGTGGCTCAATCGGTTGAGCATCCAATTTCGGCTCAGATCATGATCTCACAGTTCGTGGGTTCGAGCCCCGCGTCAGGCTCTGTGCTAACAGCTAGCTCAGAGTCTGGAGACTGTTTCGGATTCTGTGTCTCCCTCTCTCTCTGACCCTCCCCTGCTCACGCTGTCTGTCTCTCTCAGAAATAAATAAAAAATTAAAAAAATTTTTTTTTAATTTTTTTAAATGTTTTTATTTGTGTGTGTGTGAGACACACATGTGAGGTGAGATCATGACCTGAGCCGAAGTCGGACGCTTAACCGACTGAGCCACCCAGGTGCCCCCCCAAAAATTTTTTTTAAAAAAGCCTTCCCTGGGAGACAAATGTATTCCTCTAGAAGCACTCCCTTTTTCAATTCCCATAGACAAGTCCTCTTTGGAAAACCAAGATCAAGCAATTGGATAGTATTGATTCTCTAAGTACTTACTTTAGTTTTTCTTAGTTTTTTTGGATAGATGATTTATGTACCTTCTAAAAAGTACAAAACAACTAAAAGGTATATAGTGAAATATGTCACCCTTTTATCTCGATACCAATCTGTTACAGATTCAGAAATGTCCTGTGCATATTCAAGCTCTTTTTTTTTTCTTTTACACAAATAGTAACATAATAAATACTGTTTTTCACCTAAGTATCTAGGAGATGGGTCCACGTCTGTTCAGGCGGGTCTTTCTAAAGGTTTTTGTGGCTGGAGAGTGTTGCATTTTGTGGATGGGCTATTTGGGGTTGAGGTCTGGGCCTCTTCCCAAACCAAGACTTCAGATAATATATCCCACTGTCTTAGGGTCTTGGGGTAGATTTATGCCTAAGACCTTAGGACAAAAATGCTTAACTGGAGACATCTAATCAAACAATTGTTTGATTATGAGAGGCTCAAAAAGACAACTCTGGTGAATGAATATTCTCTCCTAGCATTTTATTTTATTATTTTAGAAAGAGAGAGAGCACGTGCACGTACGTGTGTGAGCAGGGGAGAGGCAGAGGGAGAGAGAGAATCCTAAGCAGGCTCCACAATCAGCGTGGAGCCCAACTTGAGGCTCAATCTCAGAAACTGAGATCATGACCTGGGCCGAAATCAAGAGTGAGACACTCAACTGACTGAGCCTCCCAAGTGCCCCTTTCCTAGCATTTTATATGCACCTTCATTAGGCTAAGGGTCAGGGCCCCCACCTCCTTGGTTTTGGAGCCTATAGGCACTTACGCCCAGGGAAAAGAGGCAAGCGGTCCAAGTGGGTAACTAAATGTGTTCCACTAAAGGAGAGATTTGTCTCAATTTTTACCTGTATCAAGATACTAATTGTTTTCATTTATGATGAATTTCCATTAAGCTGTTGACCTTTTGTTCCCTTGTGGAGAGGCAGAGGTAGTCAAGGGTTAGGGAAAAAGTGGGATCAAATGAATACGTGAGGAGGAAGACTCCCAGGTAGGAAGGTTGCCTGCGCTAAGGTGAAGGGGGATGGGAAAATGAGGTGGAACAGATATTAAGTGTAGGCGGATTCCAGATGGTGTAGCACGGGGCCCAGAAAGGTACGGCCACACCCCCACCCTGAGGCAGCCTTTCTACCTCACCTGTCCCCTCTGAAGCTGCCCTACCTCCTCTTTGTCCCCACGTCTGCCAGTTCCCAGGACTGAAGGGCATTCCTCTACCTCCTATCTAAGGGAACACTCTGGTTTTCCAATGTCTGGGATGGCCTGAAGATGACTGTGAAGAATGGAGAGACCAGGCTATATGCTCCTTGCTCTGGGCCAAGTCAGAGGGGGCCATGCTGTTGCATGTAAAACCCACAGGAAATGACTTATCACACTGTCTGTGAATCACTTTAAGATAAAGTAGCCTAGGGAGCGAGATGTATATGTTTGCTGGTTTGGGTCTGTATCCTACGGATGGTTAGCTACTATCTAGAATCCAGTGGTCATCTGTCTTCTTTGCCACGTTTGCATCATCTAAGGAAGTTGCTCACCCCTCGTCCTTGGAACACTTTCAGGACCTCAGGCTCCCCAGGGGCTCCTGCTGCCTTCATACTACTCTTTCTCAGCCTCCTTTGCTGCTCCTGCTCATCTCCCTGACCGTTAGATATCTAAGAGACCCAAGGACCATTCCTCAAACCTCATCTCCCTTCTGTCTCTTCTCATAAATACCCTCTCCACCCTGATGACTCCCAGATTTATCTGTCCAGGTAGGACCTCTTCTCTGAACTTGAAACCCTTCCACTTGCCCACCTGATGGCTCCAGTATCTCACCGGCCTCTCTAAACCAACACCATTTGCCCCTCAAAACCTGTTTCTCCCATTTTCTTCTCCATTTCAGTAAATGACAACTCCTTTCCAAAAAGGTGTGGCTTTGACAAAAAAAAAAAAAAAAAACAACAACATGGAAGAGAGCCATCTTCCCTCTCATCTGCCACACTTCCCGTCTCTCAGTCTGAAAACCAGTCATCACAATGACCTAGGAGGCTAGCAGATGGGTGTGCAAATGAGTTTAGTCCCGATCCATCCTTGGTGGTAAAGCAATGGGGAGTTAGGGGCTTATATCCCCCTGCAAACTTCTCATTTTGGAGGCTACAAATTTTTTGCCAATAGAGTCTAATCGTGGAAGGACCAGATGGGCTTAAGTCAGCCACATAATTGTGGCTTATTCCCTTGTAATTCATTCTTTCAACAGCTATTTACTGAGGAGTTATTCTGTGCCAGACCCTGTTCTCGGAGTCTAGGACTCAGATCCGACAAAATAGACAAAAACCTCTGCTCTCTTGGAACTTACATTCCAGATGGCAAACAAAATATCATCCAGTAAGTTACATAGTATTAGAGGTTTTAAGGTGCTGCTGAGAAAACTAAGGCAGGGAAGAGGGATAGAGAATACTTGGGAGGGAAGGGGGTTCTGCGTTCAGTGTTGGCTAGGATGTCCAGGGGTGGTCTCATTGAGCAAGTGACATTTGAATGGAGACGACAGGAGGAGTGGGCCAGCAGTGTCCGGGGACGTGTGTGCCAGACATGGGGTAATGATACAACCCCCACCATCCAGCCCTGCAAGAGCTGTCTGCTGTGCTCATAACAGAGGCACAGTAAGCAAGGGGGAGGGTGTGCCCGGAGTGGAATGAAGGATGGCAATAGGAGGAAATGGGATCAGAAGGGGAGCCAGCCTGGCTCTGGCCACTGAAAAGGCTTACAAACTGGAGCAATACATACTCCTACTGGTCTCTAAATTCAATTTGTCACTAAAGGGAAGCAGGGCTTCTTTAGATAATCACTGATTCCAGAGCTGAGGCAAGAAATGGACATGTCGTCATACTAGAAAGCAAAAGACCATGGGCCGTGTCCAAAAGATTAAGTTAGGAGCCTATGTAAAGAGACTCCCAAAGTTCAAGGACAGAATAGTTTGAGTCTCCGCAGTGGATTGAAATACATCAAATATGTTAAAAACCATGAGTTTATAATTATACCAAGAAAAAAAAACCCTCATAGGTCACCTTTACAGGTTGCTAGGGAACGAACTCCTTACTCTGAAAACGGATTTAAAAAGGGAAATAAGCGAGCATTTGTCTTGTCTTTTCTATATGAACTGTATCTCAGGATAGCTAAGTTGTTGTTGAGGAAAAGTTCCTCTTTTAGAAGCATTCCAGCTAACAGATGAAGGAGGAATGGGAGAATTAGGGTACCATAATTTTATAATCCTAAATGAAATAATAGGTCTGTGGTGATCCTCAATGGCTATTAAAAATTATTGGGGGGGAACTTTTAAAAAAATCTTATCGTTTTTTTAAAAATTTTTAAATTATTTTAAATTATTTTTTAAATTTTATTTTTTTACATTTTGATGTTTAATTTTTTTTTAATTTTAGCTTATGGGGAACTTTTAAATGAGTGGATCAGGCTGTCAATGTTTAAATCCACTAGTCAAATCTCAACCCACAAAAGAGGAGACAACCAGACATCATGCATTCATGATGTGATGCAAGAGGAAGTTCACAGGCCATCTGTGAAGTAGCCTTGTCAAAAAATGCAACCTGAATTAGGCAAGATCTAACTGATACTTTTCAGGAAATACAGGTCTTAGGGAAATATGTTGGATGATACCACAGGGAGGCAATCAGCAAAGTGCAGAATGTCAGAAACTCTACAGGGCAAATGACCCAGTTTCTCCAACAAATACATCATAAGAGAAAGGGCAGGGGAGTCCTTAAATTAAAAGAAACCTAGAAGGGGTCGGTCCTTGGGTGGCTCAATTGGTTGAACATCCAACTTCCACTCAGGTCATGATCTCACAGCTCATGAGTTCAAGCCTCCATCGGGCTCTGAGCTGACAGCTTAGAGCCTGGAGCCTGCTTCAGATTCTGTGTCTACCTCTCTCTCTGCTCCTCCCCCGCTCACACTCTGTCTGTGTCTCAAAAATTAATAAATGTTTAAAAATTAAAAAAAGAGAGAGAGACCTAAAAGATACAGTAACCAACTAAAATGTGTGGATCATGTTTGGATACTAACAGAAAGAAAAGAAAGAAAGAAAGAAAGAAAGAAAGAAAGAAAGAAAGAAAGAAAGAAAGAAAGAAAGAAAGAAAGAAAGAGAGGAAGGGAGGAAGGAAGGAAGAAAAGAAAGAAGAAACTGTGGGAATTTGAGGAAATTTGAACACTGATTGAATATTTGACAACATTAATTGATGATTGTTGAAGTTTGGTGATGGTCTCTTGCACTGTTTTCTCCATTTTGTGTATGCTTGAAATGTTCCATAATATAAAGTTTAAAGATAGAGTGTGGTTGGGGGATACTCTTGTACATAGGAGTCATTAAGAAAGATTTTCTATGACAAATGGGAATAATAATCACTATTTTCTAAGTACAGGGCCAACAAGTAAGTCACCCTTTGCAGTTTCTTCTTTAGTAACCAATAACTTACTGTAGACCCTAAAGAACTATTTCAGGAAAGATATGCTGCTTTTCATGAACAAAAGGGCTTAGCGCAAACGTGACTAGCTGTGTGGATTGACTTTTTTCAGGTACCTCAGCAATGACCAGGGCAGGTGCTTGGCTGTAGGATGAAACCATGAGAGAGGTATAGAATGCTTCTTTACCACCTTCCTACTGCCTCTCTCAGGTCTTCCTCTTTTATACTGCTGTGCCACTCCCAGGAGCAAGGCTACTTTGTCCAGATGAGCAGGCTGTACGCTGCACAACTCTAGGGAAATACAGAGCCTATGTGAATGGACTTAGGCAGCACGGAAACCCTTGGTAGGAGCCTAGTCACTTCGTGCCATCTCTGAGTTTGGACTCCTTAGCCTTAACCAGGGCTATTTCCTCAGAACCCTACTTTTAGTTTCTGCTAAGGTCAATGGTAATAATGGTGTAAACCGTATTAGATTTTTTTAAAATGTAGGCTTCATTCCCAGCATGAAGCCCAATGTGGGGCTTGAAACTCATGATTGTGAGAACAAGCCCTGAGCTGAGGTCAGGAGTCTGATGCTTAACTGACTGAGCCACTCATATTAGCTTTTTAAATTGGTATTTTTCTAGTATTTCTGGTATTTATACTGATATCTTTCTGCCACTGATAAAATTCCCATATGTATTAATCAAGATAGGCTGACAGCTCCCAGATCTCAGTAGCTGAACAAAATGGGTTTTGTTTTTTGCTTCAATCATAGTCCAGCATGAGGGCAGGGGAGAAAGAGCTCTGCCTCTTGCTTTTTCAGGCTCCATTGTCAGCCATCACCTCCTTCCCTAAGTCTACTGCCTGCAAGGGAAGAAAGTGTGACAAGGCCTCTCCATCCAAGTGACCTCTGACCAGGGATGACACACATCCCTTTGACTCAAATTCCATCAGCAAGAACATGCTGAGGAACAGAGTGCGAAGGAAGGCAGTGCTGATGCGTCCGAATAACCAGCTAGTCTCAGCTATATCATGGGAGGTAGCAATGCCTTATTCCAGTTAAATTTGCCAGCCTCCACTGCAGGATGCTCACACTGACAGGAGAGGTTTCTGGCCCTCCGGATAGGTGAGGGAGAGGGAGATTTCTGGTGGGACACCCTTCTGGTGCTTTTATAACTCTGAACCTATGCTTCTTACTCCACTTGCCAGTGGTAATTGCTCTTTCAGAACAGGAGAACTTGGGCACAGAGGTATTCCTTTATATTCCTTTTATTAACCTTTTATCAGAGGTTTTTACTTTGAGGAAAGAGGTCCGTGATAAGCTTCAACCAATTAGTGATTCCCTGAAACCATACGTAAAATTTGTGTTAAGGCACAATTTTCTGAGAAGAGAACCCATGGTTTGGCACATAGAATACATTCAATGAATATTCTTTCTAAAACTCACAAAGGAAAATTTTTTTAAAATATATATATAAAAAATTAAAACTCACAAAGAGGTTTGCATTACTTAGTGTTCTCCAGAGAACGAATAGGATATATATGAGTATCGCAAACACACCCATACACACACACACACACACACAAACACACACGTACACACACACACACACAGAGGCAGCGAGAGAGAGAGAGAGAGAGAGAGAGAGAGCGAGCGATTATGGAATTGGCTTACACGGGTCCAGAATCTGCAGGGTGAGCTGACTGTCTGGGGACAAAAGCTGTTTGGCTGGAAAATTCCCTTTGCTTAGGGGAGGTCAGTCTTTTGTTCTATTCAGGCCTTCAACTGATTGGACAAGGCTCACCCACATTATGGAGGGCAATCTGTTTTACTCAAAGTCCACCTATTTAAATGTTAACCTCATTCAAAAGCACCCTCACAGAAACATCCAGAATAATATTTGAGCACATACCTGGGCACCATGACCTAGCCAGTTTGATGAATAAAATTAACCATCATAGGAAACTTGGCTACCACCCCCCACCCCCCGCCAAAACATAGAGATTAGTAACTATATTCTAAGAAATTTCCACCATCCTCCTTCCTTCTCTATAGTCAAGCTTGCATGCTCACTGATTTCTGTGCCTGGCCCTAGAATAGCTTACTTATTTTGGTGACATGTAGAAAATCTGCCTAACAACTCCCTTCTAGCAACTTCCATCTATTCCACTCTGAAAGAATTGGGACAGAAATTCCCAGTTCAGTTTTAGTAAATGTTAAATAATGTTAAAGAAAGCAATACTTTTCTCCCGGAAAAAAAAGAAAGTTTTAATAAAATCTCCATAAATGTTGCTTTATCAAAATATTTTGGCTTACCCACCCTGTGTATGTCAACGATGGTGTGTAATTGGCTAAGGTATATCTCTTTAATGTTTCTATCTTACATCTCTGCCTCTACTTATTTGTCTTGAATAAATCCTCCAGCCAAATGAAGTCCTTGAAATGGCAGATTATGCTTTATCCCTCTTCCATTCTCTACAGTGTTGAAAACACTGCTGGTGCAGGCAGGAACGCTGATTAACTGGTGGCATTGTCACATTCGGTTTTATTTGACTCCACTAACATTAAGCCACCAGCTAGCCCTGGTATTAAAAATAGCCCAGATTTATCTTTCAAGGTTGTCACGTAACTTCGACATCTCTACCTTACTTTCCCAGACAGAACTTCACATAAAGAAAACTGAGGTAGGGTTGGGGCAAGAAACATCTTACTTTGTGGCTATTTCTTTGCATAGGTAAAGTCTGGTGATTTAACGCAGGTATTCCCTCCCATCTTCCTTATCCTAGCTTCATTTTCATCTGAAAGAGTGCAATGAGCTCTGTCGGTGACGAAAGGGTGCATTGTGCCTGGTATATTGGTGTATTCTCCGGTGCCCCTACTTGTGCTCAAGTGCACAATGGCTGAGACTTTCCTTCCTTGCCCCGGGAAAGAAAGGATGCTCTGTTCTGTAAAGTACTGAGGGGCCTGGATGGGTCAACACTGCTCTATTAATATAGAATGAGATTACTCACCAGCTGTTGTTTCACTGCTTTCAGCAGAGACGTTGAAACATTTGCAAAATAGCAAAGGCTTCTGGATGGGAGGGGCCATGGCTCACAATCCAGACCACCCAGTGGGCACTTCAGGTAATGGGCTTTGCACCTGGCCCAGGTAGAAATTCAATAACACATCAAGGGGTTTGCAGGATCAGTCTGTGCCATTGGGAAACCACGACACCCTCGTTTTCCTTCCCAGTTCCTTCCTTTTCCTCATAATGTTCCCCCTCCTCTTGTACAACCATAGATCTCTCTAAAAATCTATTCGAAAGGAGCTATTGGATTAAATTACAGTAAAAACAAATCCAGTTAAAAGATAGCAAATGTTGCCTTGATATAAAATTTGCCTTTTAGAGCCCACAGAATGACCTACTTCTGTGTTTGATTTTCATAGACTCATAGAACATTGTCTGCGATGGGTGGGAGAATGCCAGGGAAAGGTATCTGGAGCAGCACCCTCCTCAAATGTTAAGTGCACACAAATCACGTGGGTTATTCTGGTGGAGGGGAGGAGTCTGGGGAAGGGCCCAAGAATCTGCATTTTGGAAAAGCAATGAGGGGACAGACCACTCTCTGAGCAGCAAGTGTCTAGATTCAATGTTGTTCAACCATTTCCATTTCGGAGCATATTTGCAAATTTGCCCAAGTTGTATAGAAAATACAGTCTGAACAGATGATCAAAGTGGCAAAATTGTTCTCCTTAAAACTGTTTTCCTTAATAAATACTTTGTTACAGAAATATATGTGAGAATAGAGCATTGTACAATATTCATTTTTTAAAAAATGATTCTCTTCTCCTTCCTGCTGACACACGGTTCAACCTTGATCACTACTTTTGCTGATTTTCTACAGGACACCTACTCTCTATTTGGATCCAGTGTACTAATCTCTAACTCCCTCTCCTATGAAATGTGTTCTCTGGGAGTGAAGTTTCTAGAAGGCACCCTGGCCCTGTGACAAGGCGGGTCTGAATTGGACTCTGCCAATGAGGAACTGAAAGGCCTTGGACAAATTACTTAACCTCTCTCATCCTTACTTTCTGCACCTAAAAGAGTGGGGTGGAGGAGGCCAAAAAGATTTTTTTTTTAATTTTTAAGTGGGAAAATAGGACTATGTACCTTACAGGATTACTGTAAGTTTTAAACAAGATAATGTATGCAAATTACTTACTACATTCATAAAGTAATGTACATAAGCCATGTGAAGTGCCCCATAAAGCAAGCTTCAAAACAAATAAAACCCTGAAATCTACACTCATAATTGCTAAAGTGTTTTCCAGTACACCATTTCGAAAGGAAGTCTTTCCAAAACATTTCTCCTCCCCCCTCCCCCCCCTCCCCACCACCCCCACCTTGTGTAATGGTGTGTAGCTAATCCAGATTAGGTCTTTCCTCATGACTCAGGGTCCTTGTTTTGAACATGAGTGACTGCCCTGTCCTGGAACACAGGATGACCTCAGTCAGGGGGATGATGATCTCTGGGGTTTCTAATATCCATCCCCCCGCCCCTCCCCTGAGCACTCCCATAGCCTCTGTGCACACTTCCATAATAGCACTTACCACACAGAGGCAAAAATATCTGTTTACCTCTTTTCCCAGGGCAGGGGCCAGGTCCTGAGTAAGTGTTTGCTGTTGAATGAAAATCTCCCCAAGCCCCACTTAAAGGGTTGGGTGTCAGGAACTCAGAAGCAAGGCTTGTGTTCCTTCATTCAGACACTTTAAAATGCCTCTGTATCCTCAGCCAAGGGCTAAAAAAAAAGCTCTGCTCTATTTTATCTCTTAGAGATAGCCAAGGACAGAAATTACTTTCCTCCTTAGAACCATGTAATGGTTTTCAATTACTACTAGGGCAAGAGGTTATTTACCCTTCTGGTCAATTGTAGCGCATTCTGTCTTCTTTGGTGCTCTGTTCTGCTTTCATTGTCAACAAGGACATTGGAGCCAGACAGGCCTGGGTTCAAACTCTGATATACAATTTGATAGCTGTTTTACTCTGGGTGAGGCACTTAAATTCTCTGCTCAGTTTCCAAATCTGTAAAATGGGGTAATAACACTCAGTATGTAGATTTGCTAATGTATATGGAGATGGCAGCAAAGGTATTTTGAGATGTCCTCTTAGGGAAGAGTTTTTTTTTTTTTTAATGTTTTATTTATTTCTAGGAGAGAGAGAGAGACAGCGTGAGCAGGGGAGGGTCAGAGAGAGAGGGAGTCACAGACTGAAACAGGCTCCAGGCTCTGAGCTGGCTGTCAGCACAGAGCCCGATGCGGGGCCCGAACCCACGAACCGCGAGATCATGACCTAAGCGAAAGTTGGACGTTTAACCGACTGAGCCACCCAGGCGCCCCAGCGAAGAGTTTTGATAACCTGTTCTTTGATAATCCCACTGGAGTTGGGGCAGGGGTGGGACCCTAAGATGCTTCTCTGAGCAGTGTTAGATGGCTGTGAGCCTGACTTGGCAGAGAGCATGACCTATTAACAGTCAGGCAGCTTTCTTTGCAGAGCACAGAGGTGAGCAGATACCAAGCTGCTCTGTATGGGTAAGACTGGTGGTTACTTCTCAACAACAATTCTCTCCCCCCACACTTTATCCTTGCTGCCAGAACCCACTTTCCAAATCTAGAGAATAAAGACACCAATATTAGCTTTTATTAGTTAAGGTATAAGTCTGTGATTCAATCCAGGTAGATAAATTTAAAGCTAAATCTTCTGAAATATTTCTGGGAAATGTTTTCATTTCTGACGTGTGTGAGGGGCGGATGGGTGGGCAGGGAATGAGGAGAAATGCTCCTCTTTTTATCTTTAATTATAGTTGTCTGCAGATATAATTCCTGGAGCCATGGCAGCTGTCTTGTTACCATGAGGGACAACTCTGAGGAGGAAAATCCTACAGGCTGTGGATGGCAAAGAGGAAAGGCAGAAAGTGCCTGAGATGGGTGTTTGATGACATTGTTGTGCCTCTGAATTAACCAAGCCTGAAAATGATACCTCCAGAGATAATAAACCCTATTGTTTATGCCATATTTAATTACATATTCTGTTACCTGCTTCCTTATTGTATATTCAGCATAAAATTAGGAAGGCTAATAAAACTTGGAGGTGGGAGGAATAAGAGGCTTGATGATAGCACAGATGATAGAGAAAAGCCACTTCTGTTAGGAATTTAACTTTTATTGGATGTGCTGTGTAAATCTCTGTTCCACCCTGGAAGCTGCAGTAAATTTCACAGTACTTACAAATAATTTTGGTGCTAATGGATTGTTTTGGGGATTTGTTTCCAGGCTCTGAGCTAGCTGTCAACACAGAGCCCGACGCGGGGCTTGAACCCACGAACCATGAGATCATGACACGAGCCAAAGTCGGACGCTTAACCGACTGAGCTGTCCAGGCACCCCTGTTTGGGGGATTTGAATAAAGGTTGAGATCTACATCAAGAATGATGCCTGATGAGAACAGAGACAAACCTGAGAATAGCAGTACTTCTACGTTAGAAAAGGATTAGAGATCATATCTGTTAGGCATCTACAATGACGCTTAGAATATAGGACATATGCAATAAATGATAAATGCTATTATTATTTTATATTATCAGTGGTATTATCTCAGCTCCTGATTGGTAGCCAGCAAAGAGGTAGAAATTAGATGCTCATGGTTAGGGCTATACTCAGGAGCAGACCAGGAGCAGGCTTTGACAAGAAGCTCTGTGATGGGCAGAGAAGGACAGATACCACATGTTTGCACATATAGGAGGATTAGGAGGAACTTAACGGAGGACCGTGGGGGAGAAGAAGGGGGAAAATAGTGGGGGAGAGGGAGGGAGACAAACCACGAGAGACTCTTGAATGCTGAGGACAAACTGAGGGCTGATGGGGGTGGGGGAGAGGAGAAGGGGGGTGATGGGCATGGAGGAAGGCACTTGTGGGGATGAGCACTGGGTGTTATATGGAAACCAACTTGACAATAAACTATATAAAAAAAAAAAGCTCTGTGATGAAGGCTATATGAAGACAGCATGTGGCCAATTGGCCGCAGCCCTGGATGCCAGGGGCATCTAGCAAGGCTACTATGATCCTGCAGAGGGAGCATAAGGCTGGACCCAGGCTGGAGAAAGAGGGAAATGGGGAGTTGTTCCATGGGCACAGAGTTTCAGTTATGCAAGATGAAGACATTCCAGAGATCTGTTGTACAGCAATGTGCATATAACCCTACTGTGCTATAGACTTAAAAATGGCTAAGATGGTAATTTTATGTTATTTGCTTACAATTAGCTACTAGAACTAAGGCCTGCAATCATAACAGGCTGAACAGAAGCCTGACTTGTTTGGGTGGGCCTTCCTGAATTTTCCCTGATGAGAAAAGGATAGGTCCCAGATCTCAGATTGAGACTGGCTCTCAATCTTCCATGTATAAGTCAAGAGTTTTATACATACTATCTGTGTATGTGTGTGTGTGTGTGTGTGTGTGTGTGTGTGGTTCTTGAGAGTAGTATATATACTGTGTGAGTGTATACATACTGTGTGTGTGTGTACACATCTACACATAAAATCTCCTCTTTCTGTTTATGTGTGTTTGTGTATCTCCTTATCTTACTTAACCTCTCATAAAGGGCCTTGAGTCCCAACCTAACTTGAGTCCCAACTTACCCTGACAGTTATGGGGAGCCCTTGAAACCAGGGTCTAGCTTTGATCAGTGAGGTGTGACAGGATGGGCTACTGTGTATGTTTCTGCCTGCTTCCTTGCTCTTTTCCATTCTGCTCTAGGAATGGAATGTTTCAAATAGGAGCTACCTCTGTAGCCTTGGTCCCAGAATGCGATAAAAACACATGTGGGGGGAGAAGCAGAGCCTTCACTGATGTGGTGTTGACTCTGTAATAGCAGAGTGAAGGACATTGTTTGTAACAAGCAAACTCAAGGAGTCATGCGTTACTGTGGTAAAACTGACTAATAACTCTGGGCAATCGCCTATTGCCAATGCACAGAATAGGGGGAAATCATAAGTCATTGTTATTTTAAGCTACTACATTTTAGGGTCTTTGTAGACAATAATAGATAACTGGGACACCTTGTAAGGAAAGGATGTCAACCTGAACCATGGCAAGGTCAGATAAGAGGAGCAGGTGAATTGACAAGTACTAAAGGGGTAGTTTGGAACTCTTTCAATTACTAATGATAGAACTTAACCAAAAAGTGGAATTTAATGGGTTAAGGTACTGAAAAGGATTCAGAACTAAAATGATGACACAGGGTTCAGTTTCTCTGTATCTCTTGGCTCTACTTTCCATTAGTTGAGTGATTCCCTGGACTGTGCACAGTGGATTCCAATGACTTGGGTATAGTACCTCTCGGTCCAAGGAGATTTCAAGTCCAATAGAAAGAGCTTCTTTCCTGGTCACACTACAAAAGTTTTTTTTTTTTTTTATGTTTTTATTTATTTCTAGGAGAGAGAGAGAGAGAGAGACAGCGTGAGCAGGGGAGGGTCAGAGAGAGAGGGAATCACAGACTCTGAAACAGCCTCCAGGCTCTGAGCTGGCAGTCAGCATAGAGCCTGACGCGGGGCCCGAACCCACGAACCGCAAGATCATGACCTNCAGGCTCTGAGCTGGCAGTCAGCACAGAGCCCAACGCAGGGCTCGAACCCACGAACCGCGAGATCATGACCCAAGCGAAAGTCGGACGCTTAACCGACTAAGCCACCCAGGCGCCCTCACACTACCAAAGTTTTGAGATCCACTCTGCATAGACTGGCTGAAGTCATAGGTCCACCCCTGAGAAAATCCCTTTGGATGAGTGGAGATGGCGGTGAGTAGAGAAGAGAGTACATTGGTTATGGGTCCTTCTGTTAAAACTGAAACAGTTTATTTTTATTTTTATTTTTTATCTTGAGAGAGAGAGAGAGAGAGAATGAATGAGTGGGGGAGAGGGGCCAAAGGAGAGAGATAGAGAATCTTAAGCAGACTCCACACTCAGCACAGAGCCAGATGTGGGTCTTGATCCATGACCCTGAGATCATGACCTGAGCCGAAATCAAGAGTCAGACACCCAACTGACAGAGTCACCCAGGTGCCCTTCAAACAGTTTTTTAATCGGAGAATTCATTCATATAACTAAAAAGAGTGATAGAAAAATTCATGGACTGTTTCAACCTTAGGTGCAGTTTGATTTAGAGCTAAAAGAACATCACCAGAATTCACCTCTTGCCTTTTCAAAATGACTGCCAGTGGAGATTTTGAAAACCAAGGAAAAGAGGGTTTGATGATAACAGGCTCCAATCAAATATGTGGGATTCTTTTAATCACTTTCTGCAAACCAACACAGCTATGATATTGGTTTTGGTGTGTGGTCGTAGGTTTGCATGTAGTGAAGAGTTGTGTATTTATGTTAATCATTGTTCCAACTGTCTGCAGAGACAAGAGTGTAATATGAATTCAGATAACTTGAGCTTGGATCCTGACTCTCACACTGATCAGCTGTGTGGCCTTGGACAAGTCATTTAACTACTTAGTGTCTCAGTTCACTCATCTGTAAAATGGGAAATGACATTATCTACATTCCTTAAAAGGTTGTTGTTAAGAATATGTGCAAATTATTTAGAACAGTGTTTAGAGCATGCTAAGTGATCAATAAATGTTCATTATTCTCATTTCTACTGTAAACAAATGATTAATAATGTAGACTTTTTTTCAGAATTACGACCATTTTAGATGGCAGGTGTTGACTTAGTTTAAGTTTATCTCTTAGCAATGAGTGACTAGAACTGTACCTGCTCATATTATGGGTCAGAAAACATCCTGACATATTTTGCTATGTATTTACACTAGCCCCCGCCATGGTCCCATCAATTAGTAGGCTGTAGACACTTTCCAAGACATACCTCCCCTTTATTTGTACTTCTTTGGTATGAAAGAAAGCCTAAGTAAAGTTCAATTAAAGGTTCTAAAAGGGGATAAAATAAAGGTTTTTTAAAACTAGTATACATTTTTGCAATCCAGCTTTGAATAGTAAGGGCAGAGTATTGTCCTCTATCTTTTTACCATCTCATTACATAATTTTTTTTTGAGAAGCTTAGAAAAAATGGAAATTTCAAAGTAAATGTGACGTTAGCAATTCATAGGTTACTCAGCCTCTCTTGGTTATTGTTATTTGGGTTGTTTTGTATAGTTGCAGTTGATAGAACAATTGTTCTTGAGTCTGGAATTATCTTGGCTCTGTCTGTCCGCATTCCTAACTGCAATGTGTCCCTCTGTGAGAGTAGCAGGGATTAAACTCTGTGGGCACATTATCCACAGCTTTCTCTCTGTGTTTTGGATGTTGTTACATAAGGCATATTGATCTGAAAGGGGGAGAGGGGAGAGTGGATGGGGCTGGGGAGACACTTAGATAACTTGAAGTACTTTCATATATATATATATTTACATTTATTTATTTTGAGACTGAGAAAGATAGTGAACACAAGTGGGGTAGGGGCAGAGAGAGAGGGAGAGAGAATTCCAAGCACGCTCTGCACCATCAGCACAGAGTCTGATGCAGAGCTCCAACCCATGAACTGCGGGATCATGACCTGAGCTGAAATCAGAGTCAGATGCTCAATAGACTGAGCCACCCAGACACCCCCAATATCTTGAAGTACTTTCGAAAGTGTTGGGATGTGTAACTTCCATGGGTTTTATCTCCAGGCTAAAGAGTGGTGGGGAGGGATATGTGAATTTTACCTCATGGTTCCACAAGTCAGCTTTAGTTAGCCAATTGATTTATTGTACAAATATAAACATTTGCTGGACATGTTCTTGAATCAAATTGCAAGGATGGCTTGGGAATCAGAAATCTCCTGGATCATACTTTATAGATTTAAACAGCTACCTGAGTCTAATGTTTCTCTAGGGAAATTCAAGTTGTTTTTTTGCCTATAGAAGTTTGATGTCCTAAATTAAGAAATAAAATAATGTTAAGTGTCCTATGATGCTCTTAATTTTAATTCAATTTAATATTTTTTGGGTAGCCAGCAAGACTTATTGAGTACTCATAGTATGAAGAAAATATTGGTGTCTAATTTGAGTCTCATAAGCTTGCATTTTGATCCATAAATTAGTTATAATAGTTAATTAATTATAATAGTTTTATTAAGCAATTAAAATGTGCTGGCCATTGTACTGCCTACTTTAATGGTGTAGGTATTTGAATCTCTACTTTCTACTTTAATTAACTGTAACTGAAACTTTGAAAGTTTAAGAAACTTTCCTGTGGCCACAAGTCTAGTGAAATATGAGAATCTGTCTGTTGTTCTTTTTTTTTAGTGGGGGGGAGAGAGTAAGCAGTGGAGCAGGGCAGAGAGAGAGATGGAGAGACAGAAACAGAGAGAATCCCAAGCAGGTTCCATGGGCAGCACAGAGCCACAACCCTGGGATCAAGACTTGAGCCAAAATTAAGAGTCAGATGCTCAACCAACTGAACCACCTAGGTGCCCCTAAATCTGTGTTCTTTCTAAGGCAGTGCTGTCCCATAGAACTTTCTGTGATGATGTTCTATATCTCTGTGGTCCAACATGGCAGCCACATTATGGTGGCTATTGAGCATTTGAAGTGAGGAAATCAATTTTTATTTTATTTTATTTTATTTTATTTTATTTTATTTTTTTACATTTATTTATTTTTGAGAGACAGAGAGAGATAGAGCCCAAGCTGGGGAGGGGCAGAGAGAGAATGAGATACAGAATCCAAAGCAGCTGTGAGCTGTTAGCACAGAGCCTGATGCGAAGCTCAAACTCATGAACTGTGAGATCATGACCTGAGCCGATGTTGGACACTCAACCGACTGAGCCACGCAGGTGCCCCAATTTTTTGTTTTATTTAATTTTAATTAAAATTAAACTTTTTTTACTTTTAAAGTTTATTTATTTGTTTTGAGAGAAAGAGAGAGAGAAGGAGAGAGAGTGTGTGTGTGTGAATGCCTGCGCGCGCTAGCCAAGGAGAGGCAGAGAGAGTGAGGGAAAGAGAATCCCAAGCAGGCTCTCCTCGGCATGGAGCCTGAGCAGAGCTTGATCCCATGACTGCAAGATCACCACCTGAGCTGATATCAAGAGCTGATCACTTGATCTACTCAGCTACTCAGGCATGCCTAAAATTAAACTTTAATAGCCACATGTAGTGATTGCACAGGACATGGCATTGTCTGGTCTATAAACACTCCAGCTACTGTAATCTTATATGTAGTCCATTTAGATAGCAAAGACAGCAAATGTAAAGAAGTAGTTGGAGAAAAAAAATTCATGAAAATGAAAGTCATTTATTATTATTTTTTAAATATTTATTGAGTATAGTTGACCAAAACAAAGTCAATTAAGTTGCAGAATTCAAAGGGAGACGGACCTCAAAGTTAAATGACTCATAAAATTTAGGTAGGAAAAACTTCTTTTGGAAAATTTCTATTGTGTTCACTTCAGCAGCACATATACTAAAATTGGGAAATTTCTGTTGTATGTTTTACTTGGTGACTATTAATATATTGGCAATGTTGCTTATAAGGGCAGAGCAATTTGAGAAAAAAAAAAGGGGGAAAATTTGTTTCTGGAACTGTGTACTCTTACTGCAAGATTCAGTTCTCTAGGCATTTTCCAATCTGGGGAATCACAAATCCCCCAAGTAGCAGGGGCACAGGAGTATGTTTATAATCAAACTAATTAACCAGACTGTTTTGATTTCTACTTTCAGGTGTCTCCTGTCTCCAGTTATCTGGTTTTTTTAATAAATGCCTTTAGAGCTGAATATTTACAAACTGGAGACTTTAATGCTCAATATTCATAAACAGACTACACCTCCAACAAATAGTGATATGAAAACAAAACATAGATGCCTATTTAATAGAACTCTAGATAATAGTCCTTCTGTGTCTGACCTCTGGATTTATGGTTCATTGGACTAGGCTATCTCCCAGCTCTGCTGATTTGACTGTAAAGTCTCTTTTCAGTAAAGACTAGTTTTCTTACACCAGTTTAATTCTTTCTTTCTTAGTAGCCAGTCTACCTAGACTTTTCTTCTTTCTCTAATTGACTACAACCGCACTGTCCTGTGGAAACGTTTTTTGTTTACACCAGATCCATGTGGGGCAGAACTGGGAACGTGGCTCTCAGTGGCACTGGGTCCTGTAGCAGACAGGTAAACTGGGCAGACCCTGCAGATGCCCTAACTGGAGTTGTGAAACTATTCCTGCCCCCATCTCTCTGTGTGCCTACCCTCAGAAGAACAGATTACAAATGTGGGCACCAGAATCAGATGGCCCCTGCAAAAGTTACTTCACATTTTTCGGCCTCAAACTCTTCATCTACAAAACAGGATAAAAATAGTTTCTATCTAATAATACTGTTGTGAGAAATAAATGAAAATAATCCAAGTAAGGACTTAGCATGGTTCTGGAACATGTGTCCACTCAATAATTATCAATTGTTATAATTATTGGTTATCATTATTCTTTAATGACCATAATCCCCCTCCCTACCCCAATGTGACTTTTTTATGCTGTGAAGAAATGCGCTTTTCAGTTTTACTACACAAAAGGTTTTACGGATTCCCCTCTAGTTGGTCAGTTTCACGGTTTTTCTCTACTTGAATTTATGTATTTATTCATCCATCCAACCTTTCTTGAAGCCCTATCATGTGTCAGGTAACATCTTAGAGATGGGGACAGAATGTTGAGTGAGACACATTTCCTCCAGGTGCTCCTGTTTACTGGAGAAGATAACACAGAAGCGGATCCCAAATCTGGTATTCATTCAAAGAAGTCACTTTCCAGTAAGTATTGTTTTATCAAAACAACTTCCAGCAGGGATTGTCTGCAATTGGACGCCTAGGCACTTCTTTGTTTTCTGGTGGGGGAGGGTGATTTGGTGGCCTAAAGCATTTGAGAGAGAGCAGACCTGGTGTGCTGAGCACAGTGGGAGCTGCTGGAAAATCAGAACACCTATGAAGGACTGGGCACCCATGGAAAAAGAGCACTCAACTCCTAATCCCTCTGCCAATTATGATTATTTGCCACCTTTGGATTTCTCATTTGTGAAATAATGAGAAATAGATGTGATGTGGCTAGGCTGGATAGATGATCTCACAGACTCAGAACTATGCCTATACAAAGACCCTAGAGATCATCCAGTCTAACCTGCTTCTTTTTCAAAAATTTTTAAAGTTTAGTTGTTTATTTTGAGAAACAGTGTGCAAATGGGGAAGAGGGAGCAAGGGAGAGGGAGAGGGAGAGAGAGAGAGCACGCGAGCGAGCATATATATTGTGAGAAGGGGAAGGGAGAATCCCAGACAGGCTCTGCACTATCAGTGCTATCAGTGCAGTGCCTGATGTGGGGCTCAGACTCATGAACCTTGAGATCATGATCTGAACCAAAATCAAGAGTAGGATGCTTAACTGACTGAGCCACCCAGGTGCCCCCAATCTGCTTCTCTTACAGGTAAGGAACTTGTGACTTAAGAGATGTGAAATTACCTGCTCCAGGACACACAGCTTGTTATTTAAAAAATCAGCAAGTCACTAAACTTCTGAGACAGTGCTCATCTCTAGGGTATCATTTGGTTCAATATCTAAGATACTGTAAACTTATAACTAAGAGCAAGGATCATGACCTTGAGACATGGAGAGGTACTTAAGTATATTCTGAATTGTTGAGTTATTCTGAATTGTTATGTTTTTTATAATTATCATATGCTCACTACGATTTTAACATTATGTTTATTTTATTATATTCTGATGATTTGAGAATGATAATGGAAGTATAGTGTGTCTGTCTTAGGCCCATGGGCCCATTATTACAAAATGAAGCCACTTCATTTGTTATCCACATTTTCATGTCTGAATACTCACTGGCCAGACACTAGCCCCCTTTAGGTGTCCCCAATTGTTTCTGAGGTTTCTCAAGTTTTTCCTCTCTGACTTCTCAACTTACTGCCATAATGCTGTGTCTGCTGCTACTAACTTGAACCAGAGCCTCAGGCTCCACCTGCCCCAGAAAGAGATGGAGATGATCATTTCAAACATGCAGTGTTCGCAGGGGAATTAGAGATGATTTATCAACATGCCTGGCATGTAGTAGGTATTCAGTAAATGTAAACTCTTATTATTATTTTAGATTTCTTTACCACCAGAGTTTTAAAGAACACTGCTAGATGGTTGGGTTGATGAATTTCAATGTCATTTTCATCAATTTTTCTGTATTTTCTCTTTGCTTTAGGTGTTCTTCAAGCAGTGAAACAGTCAAATGTGATTATGAGGGAAGGAAGGAGATCATTCATTCACTCATTCATTTACTCATTCAGAAAACGTGCATGAGATTCAATTATTCTAGGTTGGGGGACACAGATATGTACAAGCCTTTGCAAAGGTTTACAGGTGATTGAGAGAGAGAAGACTCTACACAAATCACAGCAATGCAAAACGGCATGTAAATATCTTCAGAGAGGAAGATATCGCTCCTGGCTGGAAAGATAATAACAACTAATATTAATGTAGCAATTTCAAAGCACTTCCATATGCATTTTAGAACTTGATTCTCACAAAAACCCTGTGATTCAGAACCCTCATTTGTAGATGAGAAGACAGTTCAGGGAAAATAGAGTGACTTACCTGTGCTAGCTCTGGTAGGAAATCAGCCCTAGGGTCTGACTGTTCAGATTCTGAAGATCCCTCCACTGTATCATCCTGGAAAGCTTCATGGAGAAGACGACTTTGTGGACTGAGTATTTAAAGGGGCACCAATTTTGACAGGTAGAGACAAGGTGAGGGCTTTCTAAGTAAATCAAACAGCACAGATATGAAGGCTAGAAAGGTGGAGATGTACTTTGGAAAGGGTAAGTAGAACATGTTAGCTGAACCATTAGCTATTTGTAGGGGAGTCAGAGATTTACGAAACAAAAAGTGCCCTGCACTGTGGCTGGATGACACATAATCTGAATGAGCAGACTGATGAGTTTAGAAATGATTTGACAGAAGTGATGGAGGGGAGGAGTGTGCTGAATAAAGGAAGAATTAGGAAGATCTGGGGAGGTGAGTCAGATTTTTGTGGAGAGGTTGGAGGAGGTAGGGGGACTAATTAGGAGGCATTAAGGTAGGCTTATGGGAGGCATGGCAAGAAGTGCCGATCTAGGAAGCACTGACTAGTGTATTAACATGATGACTAGGCGTGGGAGTTGAGAGAGACACAGGGAGGAAAGATGGCTCTTAGCTTTGAGTGGAGACCCTGGAAGAAGGCAATGCTATTATCCAACTTGGTGTATTTGCAGAAGGAGCTGACTTACAAGGGAAAACCATGAGTTCCCTTTTGGATTGGCTGTGCCTGCGTTGCAGTCTGTGTATCGTTACCTGACGGTCCACTGAGAAGGTGGGTGGTAAGTCAGAAGAAGAAGAGCTTGACTGACCACCCAGGCAGAGGGCTCTTTCTTTCTGTCTCTGCTCTGCTCCTCACCCCGCTGTCCCTTATTGTGTCTGATGACAACAATGCCTGCTATGTGGTAAACACTCAAAATACCTTTGGAAAAGAAAACCATTTAAAATAAAACTCATCAGGAAAAGTTTTAGGGCAAAGGAGAAGACTAGAGTGAGGGAAAAGAGGAGATGGTTGCTAACGATGGGAAGCACCAAATTTGAGTCACTGGATATAGTAATTTCCCAGAGATTAAGTGCTCCAAGGCCTAGTGGGAACTATAAGTGGTAGGAACCTGGTGGAATCAAGAATATGGAGAGACTCTGGGGCCAGAGTATGAATGTTTAAGTTGCTATGAATAATGGCAAGGAGTAAAAATGACTGAGTTAGACCCAGGCAAGAGAGGCCCCTGCTCTGGACTCTGCCTTTTAGAGGACCTCACTCTGGCTCTCTTCTGCACCCCTCCCTGGACTACCTTGTCCATGGGGCGAAGGGCTCATGCTCACAGGAACCAGTGCTTCTAGATCCAGCCATCGGTACCAGGGCCCTGGGATTCACTGCTCAAATGGCCAAGCCTGCTTCTAGGGGCTTCCCAGGTCTCTATCCTGGGTCTGCCTTAATGTGGGTACAATATGCCACTGCTTTGTACACTCCAGACCTGAGCAATCGCCAAGGGGCATCTCTCTAGGTAGCAGGGAGCTTTGGGGGTGAGTGGCAGAACTTGAACTTTGTGGGTAGGGGCATGCACATATGTTCTTAGTGGTACTCCAGTGTGGGACGGGGCCAGGACATGGAAAAGAAGGGAAACAAAAATTGGGTGGCAGGGCTGGCTTCCAGCCTGCTTTGCATCACCACATTCTGAAGCAGAAGTCCAAGAAATTAGGAAATTTAAATTTAAACTTTAAATTCAGACTTCTAGGTTATAAAGAAAGTATACATGTCAATGTCAAACATTAGAATATATTTTAAATTTGTAAGCTTGACTTATAACTTCTAAATATTTAGATATGTGATATACAGACGTCCATTTGTGATCCTACCCTCATATGTTAGGAGTCTTCAGAATCAGCAGGTTATAAAGACCTCTCTGGTGTGAGCTTTGAGCTTCCTTCCCCTTTCTTCACAACCACCACATTTTTGGGGTGAGAACTTGTTTTATTGTCTGTCTCCTCTAGTAGCTGCATGGAGGCAGGAACCAGGCTGTCTTGTTTACAAATATATCCTAGTGTTAATACAATGATTGACACATGGCATGCACTCACAAAGTATGTTTAAAATTCTAAACTGATGAAATATTGGGGCACCTGTGTGGCTCAGTCAGTTAAGCATCTGACTTCAGCTCAGGTCACAATCTCACAGTTTGTGAGTTCAAGCCCTGCGTCAGGCTCTGTGCTGACAGCTCAGAGCCTGGAGCCTGCTTCCGATTCTGTGTCTCCCTCTCTGTCTGCCCCTCCTCTGCTCACACTCTGCTTCTCTCTCTCTCTCTCAAAAATAAAGAAACATTTAAAAAAATAAATAAGATGATGAAAGACTTACACACTTAATGACAGCAAGAAGGGTGAAGAGAAATGATGGAAGGGGGTAAAGTTACCTTTAAAGAAAATGCCTTGCTAAATCATAGTGGAAATAGAGCAGCAGTTTAGATGTTTCTCTGACAGTTGGTGAGGGAGTCTGGCAAACATACACTTCTATTGCCTTAAGAACTAGAGTTGAAGTAATCTTTTCATTCTAAATTTTAGGTGTTTGTTGTTGTTTCACTTCAATAAGTAGTTGGATTAGGATCAGATACTATAAAGTTAGGGCCTAGAATTCTCAAGCGATTGATTCAGTGAAGTGCATTTAAAAATGCAAATTAAGGGGTGCCTGGGTGGCTCACTAGGTTAAGTGTCAGACTACAACTCAGGTCATGGTCTCTTGGTTTATGAGTTCCAGCCCAGCATCAGGCTGACAGCTCAGAGCCTGGAGCCTGCTTCAGATTCTGTGTCTCCCTCTCTCTCTGCTTCTTCCCTCTTCACACTCTCTTTAAAAAATAAATAAACATTAAAAAAATAAAATAAAAATACAATTTGACATTTAAGAATGGAGAAAAAACACAGCCTTTTGGTTTTCCTTGAAAAATTGGACATTTGGCAAGATTAGCCCACAGTCCAATATGGCAACAATGGTCTCAAGCCTTTATATGGGCCTGTGCTTACCAACAGGCCACATCCCACCACTCAAAAAACAAATGCCACGGTCATTGTAAGGCCTCTGAATTCATGACCCATGGGCCATGGGATTTTTAAGGGCTTTTTACTTTTAAAAAAAGTCTTTAATTATTTAGGGCTATATATTTTTTTTAATTTTAAATGTTTTATTTATTTATTTATTTTAAATGTTTTATTTATTTCTAGGAGAGAGAGAGAGAGAGAGAGAGAGAGACAGCGTGAGCAGGGGAGGGTCAGAGAGAGACGGAGTCACAGACTGAAACAGGCTCCAGGCTCTGAGTTGGCAGTCAGCACAGAGTCTTTAGGGCTGTATTTTACCAATCTTTGAATGACCTTAGTGTCATTTGAATTGTACTATAATATTGTATACATGCTTATATCTGCCATAGATACTGAAACGGATTATTTCACACATAATCAAAGAAAGCCAACTGCTCCAGAAAGCAACTTTCTTTTGGGTTATCGGATCAAATTTCCTTTAATCATTCCTCCGATGACCCTAAGGGGAGATGCTAGATTGAAGGAGAGTCTGCAGCTCAGAATTTGACTGCTTCCTGAAGGCTGGGAAGATTATGCGTGGTGGTGGAAGAAGAGGTGGTGGGGACACGGAAATGCACAACTGCCAGAGTGAAGATTGCAGAACTGGGCCTGGGAGGATGATGAAGAAACCGAAAGACGACGCTAAAGCGCTAATTTGTTCAAGTATTTATTGAGTATTCACGACGTGCCAAGCCCTGTTTTGAAGCGAAGAATTCACCAGTAAACCAACAAAAGTCCCTGCTCTCACTGAGCTAATTCCAGTGCGGTAAGCTAGGTAGCACACACATAAACACATACATCGCATATAAACGTTTCAGATAGAAATAATTGTTATTTATAAAACCAAAACAGAGCAAGGGAACAGCGAATGAGGGTGGCTGCTATTCCAAGAGACCCTGAAGAAGCAAATAAACGGAGCACAAACCGTCGATGGGTTTCTAATTTTCTAGCCAGCTGGGTGCGAGGTGCACCTCCCAGGAAGTCCCGCCCCCTCCCTCCCATAGGGCGCAAGGTGCCATCTCCTGGCGAGCTCCTCCCACTTGCCCGCCCAGAGGCGGCCTTGGGGGCGGGGCCTCACGCCCAGGCGCACCGAGCGCGCTGCACCGAAAGCCGCGCGGATAGGGTTCCCGGCATTCTTCCGTTCTGTCAAGGCCAGGAGAATTACTCCCGCTGGTACCTGGCATGCTGGGAACTGTAGTTTCCGCTTGCAGCCCCGCGTTTCAGGGGTAGTAAAAGCCGTTCAATAGGCTCCATTGGTGGCCGACTTGCATCCTCGAGGGGTTGTGGGGAGGCCTTGCTGGGGTGGGGGCGGGGGTCATCCCAGAAAGGTCCGGCAAGCCTCCAGGCGGGTGGCCCCCCCGATCACGTGACCCCAACTCGCCGGGCGCGCGCGACTCCTCAGCGCCATTCCTGCCCCGCCCCGCCCGGCAGTCAGCCTGCGCCTCCCCCGGCGCTGCTGCCACCTCGCGCTCGGAGGCGTCACGGAACGTGCTCTCCTTTCCCCCTCCCCCTCCCATCCCCTCCCGCCCTCCCCCACCTCCCCCTCCCGCGCCGAGACTCGCCGCCGCCGCCGCAGCCGCAGGAGTAGCCGCCGCCGGAGCCGCGCGCAGCCATGGCCGAGAACCCGGGCTTGGAAAACCACCGCATCAAGAGCTTTAAGAACAAGGGCCGCGATGTGGAAGTGAGTGTGCTTCCTCGGGCTGGGCCCGCCCGGCTCGCCCGCCTGGCCGCGCCGGCCCCTCGGCGGCGGGGAGGGGCGGGGGGCCGGCGCCGGGCTGGTTCTCGCCGGCTCGCGGTGGGTCGGAGTTGGCCGCCACCTCAGTCACCGCGGCCCCGGGCTGGGCGGAGCGGGCGACGGGACCGCGGGCCGGGCTGCACCCGCCCTCCGAAGCTGCCGGCGCGAGGACCGGGAAATGCCGGGGTTTTCGGCCCCGTCACGCGGGCGCGGCCTGCTGTCGGCGAGGAAGGGATGTGGAGCTGAGGCGGGGTCCGCGGGTCGGCGCCTCGCGGGCCGGGGATGCTGCCACCCGGGTCCGTCGACCGCACCGCGGAGGAGGCGGCCGCGACTCGCGCCCGCTGCCGGTGCAGCCTCCCTCCCGGCACGGCCCCCTCGGTACCTCCCGCGCTGCCGCACATGGAGCCGGCGCTGTGCCGGTCCCCGCGCATATCTTCCGCGAGCGGGGCCCAGGCGGGCGGTGGCGGCCCGCAGAGGGGGGTGGGGACCAGCCGGGTAACTGACTTGTTTGAGGGTGGTGGATGGGGGAGGGTAGGATGCGCCAGGACCATTTTCTCATATTCCAGTGTTGTCCTTTGGACCGGTCGTACTGAGCTGTTCTACAGCTCGTACTCTGTTACTGCTGGCATTTGGAGCAAGCTGAAGGTGGACAATAGTTTACCATCTATTGTGTTGAGGCTTTGGAAGAGACGTTGTTCCGACCTCCGCTCACAGGACCTGTTTTCTTAGCCTTTCTTGTAGTGGAATTGTGCATAGGATGATAATTTCTTTGACACGTTTTACCAAAATAAATTGGATACATAGGTTCTTACAGTCTTGTATGTACCTTTTGCTTCAAGCTGGTAGAATTTCCAAGTGGTTGCAAAACTGTAAACATCGTGGTCACTGAGTTCGTTGCTACTCAGCATGTTGCCATTGTCTCATTAAGGTGACATTAGCAGGTACTATTTGCAAACTCGGCTTATTGAGGCAGCGCTAGAGGTCTCTCTGCAGCTACTGAAAGCAGTGTAGTATACTGCACAAACTTCCCTGGGACTCTGACCTCTCGATTTGTTAGGGAGAACGTGGTTTTAAGTCCACAGCCTCCTTTTCTAATACTAAATGACACGATTCGCAGTTTTGTAATTCTTCATAAAGGGCCAGCATGACTAAGAAGTGTGCATTTTATCTTGTCTTAGAGAAGGTGGTGGGGCAACCTTCAGCGTTCTGTTTTGTAGAGAAACACAAAACTCAGGCCATTTTTCAGAGCTACAAAATTAAAGCTAATTGGAAAAAACCTGAGGAAATTCTGTGAAATTCCCATTTGAATAAGACAAATAAAGGTCATCTATCTCTATCCTGGTCATGGTTAAATTTCTACTGTGGGAAATACCTCTAAGCAAAAGCGAAACCTAGGAATAGCAACAAGAAATTTTGGAACTGCCTCCTTAATTGGTCCACTTGATGATAGGAGTTAATTTTGAACTTTTTCCATCTTTCTTGAAGCTTACCACTATTATAAAGCAAAACTTATGTAGTTTGAAAAATGCCCATATTGTTTGTACAGAAGAACCAGCAACATTGTTTCTTCTCTTGGATATTGGTGCAGGTTTTTGTTTTATTATTTGCCTACATTATTATCTGGAAACTCAATGCCACCTAGTAAGGACTCCTGCACATAATAGGTACATGCTAAATATTTGTTGATCATCAGAATGTAATTAATGACTTCTAGATGCATGAAAAAGACGCATGGTTACTAAGCCTTCAGCCTGAAAGTATTAGTCACAACATTACATTTCCCAGGATATGTTAGAGTAACTAAGGCATAAAATAGCAGACATTCAAATGATAGTTCTATGTGGCAGACACTATACTAGGAGCTTCATGAGACTTCAGTAATTCCTTATAACAACATATGAACTAGTTATAGAATTACCCCCAACTCACAGGAGGAACGTACTTTAGACGAGGAAATATGAGAATGTGTATGTCGCATGTACAAGGACACCAAGCGAGTATGAGCATTCCTTCACTAATTGTCTGTTGGATGTCTGACAATGTTAGGTCTTGGGAATACCAAAGAATAAAATTCAGTCTGTACCTCAAGGAGTTTACAGTTCAGTGGGAATAATGGAAAAGTAAACTGATAATTACAATGTGGTACATCAATAAGTGTATTCTGAGAAAATTCTAACTTGAGGCTGAGCAGTCAAGGGAGATGTTTTGGTTGATTCATAGTGAATGAATTGAAGTAAACTAATCCTGAAAGATGATGGAAGGTTGGCCTGGCAAAATGCAGGAAAAGGGAGGGCAAAACGAAGGGGCTTTGCAGGCTTGTGGGAAGAGTAGTGGAACAGTCCTGAGAGAGTGCAGTAGGACTTCTGGGAAAGAAGGGGGTGTCACTAAAGGGTGAACTGATCAGGGATCAAACCTGCTAAGTGCCTTTGTTGTAGATTTAGGTACAACCAAGAGTAGACACTGTGTCTAATTTAGTTTTTTTCATTAGAAACTGTGTTAAATCGGGGCGCCTGGGTGGCTTAGTCGGTTAAGCGTCCGACTTTCGCTTAGGTCATGATCTCGCGGTTCGTGGGTTTGAGCCCCGCGTTGGGCTCTGTGCTGACTGCCAGCTCAGAGCCTGGAGCCTCTTTCAGTATGTGACTCCCTCTCTCTCTGACCCTCCCCTGCTCACGCTGTCTCTCTCTCTCTCTCTCTCTCTCCCTCCTAGAAATAAATAAAACATTAAAAAAAATTTTAAAAAAAAGAAACTGTGTTAAATCAGAAACTTAAGCTATAACTTAGCTTTGTGACTAAGTAGCCGTGATTATCAGACTATTTAAAAAATGGTGACATATACTCTGATGAGATATTCCTACCTTTTCATATATAAGATAGATGAAAAAGAAAACATTATAATGTATACAACCAGCTGATACACAAATAAGATGCTAGGTGCAAGTATAAAATATATATTTTTCTAAAGGAGTAAGTTATACCTGTTCCATTAACAGGAAATTGTGACTGGGGAGATGGCTAAGGAAGAGAGTCATTTAATTTCATAGTCATTCAGTCAGTAATGGCTTCACAGAAAAGAGGTTGGTGAATATTATAGGAAGTATGTGCTGAACTTGAACAGCGCACAGAAGAAATTAGTGACTAAAGACCCAAGTGAAAAAGAAGAGCAATTAGATTAGAGAATGAAGAGATGAGACTTCCAGATGGCCTGTGGGGGTCTAATATGTTTGTGGCAAAGAGTTGCTTGGACAGTTCCTGGTAGGGAGATCAGAAGGAATTTATTCCAGAGCAGAGTTAGAAGGTACAACATGATTAGAGCAATGGAAAAAGGTGACTGTCAGTAATATCTAGAATTAGTTCTGGAGGAATAACGCTCTTATCCCATATGTAGAGAGGAATTAAAAAAAAAATCAAGATTGGGGATAGTCATAACATGGAATGAGGATTTGAACTTCCTCCTCCTCCTCCTCTTCCTTTCTCTTCCTCTTCTGAGGAAAGCTCACAGTGGAGAAAGGGGATGAAAGTTATCCTGAAGTCTGTAGATACAGATAGGGGGAGGAGTAATTCTACGAGATAGCAGTGGGAGCTTGGGTAAGAGGAATGGATTTTATAGCAAAAACTAGGGAGTACATTGTGAAAAGGAAACTTAATTATCTTCATTTGGTCTAGAATGGGTGTTTTTGTTTTTTTTGTTTTTTAATTTTTAACGTTTACTTTTGAGAGAGAGAGAGAGAGAGAGAGAGAGAGAGAGAGAGACAGAGCATGAACAGGGGAGGGGCGGAGAGAGGGGAAGACAGTCTGAAGCAGGCTCCAGGCTCTGAGCTGTCAGCACAGAGCTTGATGCGGGGCTCGAACTCATGAACTGCAAGGTAATGACTTGAGCTGAAATTGGATGCCCAGCGGACTGAGTGAGCCACCCAGTCATCCCTTGAATGGGTATTTTAATACCAGACCTTTTCATGTAAGGCATTGTTCTTAGGGTTTTTTCCCCCCTTTTAAACAAGTATTTAAAACTTTTCAAATATATTTACAGAAAAGTGCACAAAATGGAAATGTTCCATTTAATGAATAGTTATAAATCAAACACTCTGGTAATTGCCACTCAGGTCAACTTTGCTTTTTCTTGCATACCTCAAGAATGTAACATTTTTTATTAGTAACAATAATAACGATTATTTTAAAAATCTTAACACTTGTTAACCGTTTGCGGTGTATCTGTACCAAGTATTTTATATGGATTATTTAGTCTTCACAATGATCCAGTGAAGTATATACTATTAATATCCACATTTACTGCTGAGGAAACTTGAGGCCTATGATTCTTAAGTAACTAGGTCATCGAGGGTGGCAGGACCTACACTTAAGTGAAGCAGTATGACACGAAAGCCAGAACTTTTGCTCACTGTACTGTCTCTCCACTGCATGGAGCCTCAGACCTGACTTGCAGGAAATGCCTCTGAAAGTTAATTAATGAGGAAAATATTTAAGAAAACTTGGCTGTATCATAGAAATTCCTGAATCGGTATTGTAAAACCTTGCTAATAAAATTTTTTGATATCTTATTTGTCATTTAATTTATTTTTCTTTTCTTTTTATTCTTGCAAAGTTTCCTTATAAGTAAGGAACTATATCCTTGGACTTAACACTTAAACTTTATACTCAAGTTTCTAATATTAATACTAATAATATATATTTTCTCATCCGTAAATTTGACTAGCATTACCAAACTCACTTCTCTCTCTCCGGATCCTCTATTGGTATGTGGTACTACCTAATTGCTCAAGCTTAAAGTCTTATCCTTGACTCCTTTCTCTTCCCTTTTCTGTATTAGTCAGTTATCTGAAGAGCCCTTGTGTTTTTACCTTTGATACCAACCTTACCACAGCTGCCCTAGTTTGGGCCGCTGTCATTCTCACCTGTGTAAGTGTGATCGTGCATCTGGTTACCCTGTTGCCAGTATCTTCCCTTCCCATTGTATCTTGAGAGTTGGTCTTACTGAAATCTTTTTATGTTACTTTCTTGGTAAGATCATTGCCTTTGCCTTCAGGATAAAATTAAAAGTCCTTAAGATGCCGCACATAGTTCCTTAGGTCTCCTTTGTGCCAGCTGTAACCACACAGCAGAGATGGTGTAGCAATCAGTACGATTTCTTCTCTGTGCCTTTGCACGTGTTATTCTCTTCTATACCTTCTTTTGCTGTTTAGTGGGGCTCACTCTGGCAAACTCTTTCTTCAGTCAAACTCCTTTCTATATTTCTGGAACACCAAGATTGTAATTTTGTCACGCCATGTCATCCTACTTGAAAAAAACCCTTCAGAAGTTCTCCGTAGGGTCTTTCCCGACTCACCAATAACATGCTAAATACTATCAGTCCCTAGGGTTTTTCTTCTCTCTAATGCTTTCTTAAGTGAACTTTCGTTTACCTCTTTGGGTTAAATTGCTGTGGCTACAACAAATTCTCTGTATGTGAGCTCTCTAAGCCCACTGAAGGTGAAGACCTTGGGCTATGAGTGGTCATTTAGTGACCAGTATATAAAATTTAATATTCTGAGGAGAGACTGGATAATATGCTTGAAAATACTCTATATTTGGGAGTGAAAGCTACAGTATTATTCTAAGATGCCAATAATTCCTTTTGGTGTTGGCGCTGTGGCATTGATATTATTGCCTAGCCCTCCGTTGACAGTCTTTTCTGCTATAGTGTATTTCTGTAACATGAACTAATTCATACTTGAATGCTAAAGAGGAATGATGTTAGTTAATGCAGAATTCATGTTGGTTCATATTTGATTTCTGAGTTGATTTTTTACTAGCATGTTAACTTTCACACTCCCTAGGAACAGAGATTGAGCATAAACACGTGAAGTATAGACACAGTTGAACACAGCAAGTCAGAAAGTATGCACATTGCCCCTTCACCCATATTCTGCCTCTAGGCTCCATTTAACCCTATGTTCTGTCTTAAAGGTGCTTATTGCCTTAGCCATGTTGATGTAGTTCCCTCTTTTTTCTTAATTCTGTAGAACGTGAAGTTTTTCAGGAATCTATGTATCATATAGCAGATAGGTTATACTTTTCTTGAATTCACTAACAGGGCATACAATCTCTCCTTGTTCTTCTGTCCCAATGATACTCCTTTTTGGTTGATTTTGCCAACTCTTCTTCCTATCTATTGACTGTAGGCATGTCTTGGGGTTCTATCTGTGACCCTCTTCTCTGTGGACTGCTTTTGTTGCCCACACCAAGCAGCTCCCTGAGTTTTAACTATCACTTCAGTGTGGGGGACTTAAATCTCTTTTAAGCATCTGCTGGAAATTAGTCACATGAGCATCACATCAGCTTCTTAAGCTCAAAGTGTTTAAAGCCATGTTCTGCCTTTTTTTCTTTTTTCTGTTTATGGCATCATCACCCTCACTGTGACCTGAACTTGAAACTTGAGAGGCTTCTTGGACTCCTTCCTCATCTTCCACATTCAGTCAGATGCCAGTCATGTAGCTCGAATCTCTGTGCTGTTTCTGGATTTTGGCCCTGCCTCTGTGTTCACTGCCTCCAACCCGCTTTCAGCCTTAATACTTTTTGGGCAAGTTAAAAATTGCCCCCAAAATGATGTTCTTTCTCCAGTTTATGAGATCTTTCAGTGAGTCTCATGCCTGATTATTTTTTCCAGGTTCAGCTTTCCTTCCTCTCTCCCTCCCTTTAAGCTCTAGCAACACTGAATGTCTTATATGCTTATACATAATCTGGAATCCCGCCCTACTTGCCAGTGCTATTTCTATTCTCAGGGCTATCCTGCTGACTGGAATATCCTTCCCTGCCTCCTGTTGCCTGGCTAATTCCTACCCCCCTTTAAATGCTCAACTCTGGGTTTAGCTCTTATCAGAAAGTTTCTGAATCTCCCCTATCTTCCCAGGTTGAGTTAGGTATCATTCTTTGCTCCTTAACATATCTTTCTCATTGCAGTTATGATTAATATATTTCCATTATGTTTTATCTCTTTCTCTAACTAGATCGTGAGCTTTCTGAGCACGTAGACTGTATATCTCCTTTGCCTACATCTTAGTACAGTGACTGGAACAGAGGAATAAGCACTGAAACATTTCTTGAATAAATATATCCATACGAGGTACCACGAGCACAAGAATTTTCTTACAATGCATCTTTGAACTAAAACTTTTAATCTTTTAGTACCTTTTCCTTTTGCTTTCCAAATCAAGTTCAAACTTTTTATTATGATAGGTAAGATGTTGGGAGATTAAGAGATATGCATAGTTAAATAATTTTTGAATTTTTCTTATTTTAATTGTGGAAATGTTCTAATATTTAGGAAAGTAGAGAGAATCGTATAATTAATCCCATATGCACATTACATAGATATAATAAGTAGCAGTTTGCTCTCTTCGTTTCATCTTTTTTCCCTCTATATGTATAACAGACGCCATGACATTTTACTTCTAAAGACTTAAGGCTACTTCTCTAAAAAATAATGTATTCTTACATAAATACTGTATCACCCTGACATAATAATTTCCTAATAATATCTAATCTAGTCTGCATTTAAAAATTTCCTGAGTTGTCCCGGACTTATTTTTTTTAGCCATTTGGTCATTAGAACCAGGATTAAACAAGATCAGATTATATTTGGTTATGTTTCTTAAATCTCCTTCAATCTAGAATAGGCTTCTCCCACCATTTTTTTTATTATAGTAAATATACATAATGTAAAATTTATTATTTTAACTATTTTACGTGTATAGTTCTGTGACATTAAGTACATTCACACTGCTGTGTAATAGTCATCACTATCCCATATCCAGAACTTTTTCATCTTTCATAGTTGAAACTATCTATTAAATAGTAACTCTGCATTCCCTCTTTCTCCAACCCCCGACAACCTTCCTTCTAATTGTCTCTCTTCATGAATTTGACTACTCCAGGAACCTCGTATAAGTAGAATCATACAATATTTGTCCTTTTGTGACTGGCTTATTTCTCTCAGCGTAATGTCTTCGAGGTTCATCAGTGTCGTAGCATGTGTCAGAATTTCGTTTCTTTTTATGGCTGAATAATACTCCATTGTATGCAGGTATCATATTTTGTCCATTCATCCATTGGTGAATGGTTGCTACCACCTTTTGGCTGTTGTCCCCCACCATTTTATAAATGCTGTTAATTTGTTGAAGAAATCAGGTCAGTTTTCCTGTATTAAGTTGAACCACCTGAAATTTTCATTTTTGAAGTTCAAAGTATGAGCCAAGTTATCAGCAATTACATACGGTTCAGCCTAATAAAATGTCCTAATTACTGGATTTGTCTGTGGCTTTGTGGTGTTGCTTAACTTGTTCCTCCTATTTCTTAACCACCCTCCTGATTTTCTGTAAATTGGAGGTCAGTTTTAGAAGCATGATTATCTAGGGGCGCCTGGGTGGCTTAGTCGGTTAAGCGTCCGACTTTCGCTTAGGTCATGATCTCGCTGTTCGTGGGTTCGAGCCCCGCGTCGGGCTCTGTGCTGACTGCCAGCTCAGAGCCTGGAGCCTGTTTCAGTCTGTGACTCCCTCTCTCTCTGACCCTCCCCTGCTCACGCTATCTCTCTCTCTCTCTCTCCTAGAAATAAATAAAAAAAAATAAAAAAAAAGAAGCATGATTATCTTCAGTTTAAGCATTTTTGATTTAAAAAAAATACTTCCATTGGTGATGCAGTGTACTTTAGAATATATCCCAATAGTGATGCTAAGATTGATCAGAGTGTTCAGATGATAAAGAATAAAGGTAGTTCAGATAAAAAATATTTTAATGTTATAGTGTCAAAGTCACTATATTTGGTGAAATGAATTTTAGTTGTTTGGGTGAAGTGTGATATAGACTAGGTAATATTTGAAGTGAAAAAGAATAACCTGACTTCTTGGTATCCAGCAAGGAGTTAGAAGATATATCTGGAAAATCTAACTTCAAAGTCAGTGGCATTTTTCTCTTTCCATAACAGACTCTGTTCCTAACTTGACTTTGATTTCTTAACATAAGGTTTGGCTATATTCTCATTTCCAAGTCTCTGTTCCTTTACTTTGAAGATAAAGCAATAGTAAAAATGTAAGGAGGATATAGCTATACTTTGTGGCAGTTTTGCTATTAAAAATTCTGTCACATCCTGGGATACCACCATTAAGAGTTAAAGTATGGGAAAATAAATCATGACTATATTTGGAATTCATCTTTCTAAATGGTTGAGTTTTCTGGGCTTTAAGTTTGTTTGTTTACATACCAGACTTTATTTTATTTTGAAGTGTCAGTGTTGCGGGGTGCCTGTCTGACTCTGTGGGTGGAGCATGTGACTCCTGTGAGTTCGAGTGCCAGTTTGGGCATGGAACCCATTTTAAAAAAATGTCAGCATTTCTGAAAATGTCCTATACATTTCTCTGCCTTCTTAAATAGAATGTAATTTAGTTATTTTCTTGTTTCTTGAGAATCACCATTATGCATATGGATATCAGTTGTTGGTTTTATATAAGTAATGCCTTCAGGTTGTTAGATTTGTCAGAATTTTATCCTTAATTTCTGTGCTTATGGAGTTTTTGCTCTTCATAGTTCTTTTGTCTGTCCCTCCCTTGCACAGTTTGTCAGCTTTCTCTTATTGTCGGCATGTTTACCTGTAGTGGCTCTACTCTAACCTTTTAATTTAATGTTTCGTATATCCTAGTGACGTGGATAATAGATTTATTAATCACTTATTTAGCCATTGCTATGGGCCAAACAGGCACTGTTAATGCCAAAAATAGTAAATATAAATAATATTATCCTTGCTAGTTTAGTGGGACAGATTGATATACCTAAGCGTATAGAATGGACTCTTAACACGGGGGTTAGAAGTACCCACCTCCATGCTTTTGAAAATCCACATATAACTTGATTCCCCAAACACATAACTACAGATACTGTACTGTTAACTGGAAGCCTGACGGATAACATAAAGTCAACTAACATGTGTTTTGTATACGTATTATATACTGTGTTCTTACCATAAAGTAAGCTAGAGAAAAGAGAATGTTATTGATAAAATCACAAAAAATAGAAAATGCATTTACAGTACTGTACTGTAAAAAATTTGTGTGTAAGTAGACCTGAATGTTCAAACCCATGTTGTTCAGGGGTAATCTGTACTCAGTGTAGAACATAAATTCTATGAAACAGGTACATAATTTGCAAAGTACTATGAGAGCATGAAGAAAGGGAGTGACTATAAATTGAATGAAGTTACACAGAAGATCATACTTGAGCTGAGTCTTGAAGAATAAATAAGAGTTTGCCAAGAGAAAAAGAAAATAACATGAATGACAGTGACTATGTCATAGAGTATTAAAGGTGTGGTATGTTCAAGCAGTCGTTGATATGGTGACCTTACATACATGCCCTTCTTTTGGAAACCTCATTCTGATTTGACCTTTCTTTGGAAGCTACTCTTCTGCCATTGGATATCTTTTGGTGAGATTTTTGATCTAAGTGCTTCTGCCTACTTTGGTTAATTAAAGTGCCTTAATCTTTCTGGTTAATACAAAGAAGGCCAATCAAATGTTGTCCCTGGCATTTAAATCTTAAATGAGCTGATACTGGGACCTAAGGGATTCATTTTGGAAGAAATACTGTGAAGAAATCTTTCATTAATTCCTACCACCTAGATCTGCGGTGTTGCTTTTATCCTGAGTTTTTCATCAGATTCTATAGCTTTGCCTTTATTTCTGTGAATTGTTCTATATTCTTCCAGTCCTTCACCCCTCCCCTTCCTTTGTTTCTTAAACTAACTTAAGTCTGTTTTTATGGTGTGCAACATAACTAAGGTGATCAACTATCCTGGTTTGCCCAGAACTGAGGGAGTTCTCAGGACACAGGACTTTCAGTGTTCAAGCCAGTTAAATCCTAGGTGGACTTTCATAAGCTGGCCACTTTACGCTAATTGAAACAGTTGGGAATAAGATAATGAGTTTTGGGAACCAAATGTTTTTCAGATGGAAATATCCAGTATGCAGCTGAAAATAATGTGTGCAGAACTAGCTTGCTTTAGTTATTTCACTCAGCAGTTATCTGAATTCTGAACTAAGTATGAAAGATAAAACAGTGAAAGTAATGATAACCAATAATTGCTGAGCACTTACTGTGGGCTTATAAGAAGAATATTAAGTAATTCTCACAATTGCTATTATGCAGGTGAAGATGAGTTAAGTAATTTGCTTAAGAACATACAACTAGGAGGAGGCAGAACTGGAATTCAGTCCTAGATTTCCTACTTTAAAGCTCTCTGCCCTTAATAACCATTCTTCTACTCTGCCTCAGGGTCCCTTCTCAAGAAGTGTGCAGATTACTATGGAAATGATTTAAAGCAAATAAATACTGACAGTGGAAGTATGTTGAGAGAATAGTGGGCACATAGCGAAAGACTCCACATGGGTGAGCTGCAGAAGGCTTTATGGAGATGATTGTGCCTTAGCTGAAACTGGAGAAATGTACAGGTATTTCTTTATTGTATATTTCAGGTGGATCTGGAGGTAAGAGACAGCGTGGCCTGTTCTGGGAAATAATATAAATTAATATTTCTTATAGGTGGAGTGATTGGAAAGTCAGATGAGATAGACAGGGGCCAGACTGTGAAAGCTCGCTCCTATGGAGAAATTTTTAAGTAGTAAAGTAGGTTTTGTGAATTTAAAACTGTTGCTTTGGTTGCACCATAGGAGGTAGATTGATGAGGGTGAGAAGGGAGCTTGAAAGGAGCAGTTAGAAAACTCAGGGGACTCAGAGATGGATGGTTTGACTAATAGCACTGGCATTGGGGTCCAACATCAGGAAAAATTAGTTATCTTCTACAACATAGCAAACTTTTTTGGTAAAGGGTCATAATTTTTTTAAAACGTTAATTATTTTATGCTTTGTGGGCCATGCTATTTATGTCACACCTGTTCATCTCTGCTGTGAGCATGAAAGCAACTATAGACAATAGGCAAACAGATGGGTGCCACTCTTCCAATAAATCTTTATTTATAAAATCAGGTGGGAGGCTGGATTTGGCTCACAGGGTGTAGGTTGCCTAACCTTATTCTAGGATGATATGGCCAGTAGTGAAGATTTGGAAGATAGCTCAAGCAATGATTAAAGAGATTAAGCTGATAATATAAACAAGAGTTCCTAGATATAAGAGGAAAAGGGGGGACACCTAGGTGGCTCAGTCATTTGAGCTTCTGATTCTTGCTTTTGGCTCAGGTCATGATCCCAGAGTCATGGGATAAAGCCCCTTCATGTTCAGCGTGGAGCCTACTTGGACTTCTCTCCCTCCTTCCCTCTATCCCTTTCCCTTGCTGTCTCTTTCTCTCTTTCTCTTTCTAAAATTAAAAAAGAAGAAGAAAAAAGGACTAGGGGAATTAAAAATCCAAGGAAGTACATCATTTTAGGACACTAGTGAAAATGCCAGTGAATAATGAGTCTGTAGGAAGCTTACAACAAAGTAGTGTATAAGAACTTAGAGGAGGAGGGAGGTTTCCTGAAGAAAGGCCAGTAGTGCAACATCAGTGCTGCAGAGAGGAGAGGTATGAGGACCTGATAAAAGCCTTTCATTGTATTTGGCAATTGGGCACCAGGGAGAAGTGGAAAACCCAGAGTGGAGGAGGCTGGGAGCTAGATTATGATGGAGTGAGAAGTGAATTGGAGTTAAGGTAGTAGAACCAGTCAGTAGAAACTCAATTTAAAAATTTGGTAGCCATGGGAAGGAAGGGCCACAGGTTAGCAGGAGGAGGAAGTAGGGTTAAAAGAAGGCTTTTTGTTGTTCTTTATTTGTTTATAAGAATGGAATTGACTGTTGTTTGTGGGCTAAATTGAAGAAGCCAGAGCAAAAGAGTTAAGGAACTGGCTAGAAAAGGAATAAATGATTCAGCCAAGAGTAAGTGGAGGGCTGTTAGAGAGGTGAAGGAAGAGATAGAAGTTGTGGTTAGATTTTGAAGGGCCTAAGGTAGAAAGGACTTTGGAGAAGAACAGACAGGGGTGAGGATGGGCTGAAGTAGGGTAGGGAAACTGGAACAGAGTATGCTTAATGGCCCCTATTTTATTTGGCATCATTAGTCTAGGGATTAAAGGGGTCTAAGAGAGGTAGTGCATGAAGAAAAGATGTTTTGGGAAATGCAGAATATTTGGGGGACATAATAGCTAGGAACACGGACCCAGATGAGGTAAGACTGTAGTATTATTTTGGTAATAGTTGTAGACAATTTTCAGTTGATTATATCAGATTTAGCTGTAAATGCATTTTAGATTATAGTTAGAATTGTTAAATGAAATTCAGAGTATAGCGGTCATATTCAATTGAATCATAAAAAAAAAATTGAACTAGCAGGAAATGTCAGGATTTAATGAGTCCAGACTCTTTTTTTCCACAGATGTGGAAACTGAGGACATAGAGAAATAATGAATGTTGGTCACTCACCTAGTTGGTAACCAGTTTTTTTTCTTTATTCCAGTACTTGTGTTATTTAACACAGCACATTTAAGATGACAAACCTGTATTTAAGAAAACTTTCAAACATTCACAAAAGTGCAGAGAATGATGCATAGAACTACCATGTACCATTTAAAGGTAGTTATCATTTATGGCTAGTCTTGTTCATTTATATCTCTACCCATGTCCATCTTTCCCTGGATTTTTTTGAAGCAAATTCCAGACATCATCTTGTATATATCAGTATTTTAACATATGTGTCTAAAAGTTAAGTCAGTTCTGATACCAATTCTAACCTGTTTCTCCAAACCAAGCAGTTGTCCCACATGAGCCTGCTGTCCTACAGTTCAATTCAGTTTGATGTTACATACCTGAATGTAGCATTGGATTCCATAGGTTAAGGGCTTAGTTTGACAACACTTCACCCCTTACCTCTCACCCTGCTTCTGATCTCCCAGCTATAGATTAGAGGTTCCTATAATCTCTCTTCCTGTTTAATTTGCTGGAGTGACTTGCAAGGCCCAGAGAAACATTTTACTTACTAGATTACCGGATTATTTTAAAAGGATATTTCAGGATCAGCCAGATGGAAGATACACTCTCTCTTGAAGAGTGCCACTCTACCTGTTACCTCCACGTTTTCACCAACCAGGAAGTTCTCTGCACCTGGGCATTTTGGGTTTTTATGAGGCACGCTTGATTAAAGCATTGGCCTTTGGTTACTGATGTCAGTCTCTAGCCCCTCTCCCCTCTTTGAAGGTTGGGGCTGGGGACGGGACCAAAAGTTCCAGGCCGTTAATCACATGGTTGTTTCACCTGGCAACCAGTTCCCATCCTTAGGTGATCTGGGGCGGGGGGCTTTACAAAAGTCACTTCAATAACATAACGAAAGACACCTTTATATTTGTCAACACTTAGTAAAGTCTAAGGATCTTCGAAGCTGTGTGCCAGGAACACTAGATGAAGACCAAATATTTATTTTTTATTATAAATCACAATATCACAGTAAGACATAGTATTATACTACTTAAAAACCCTCAAATGATACTTGTCATATCATTACCCATTAAAAATGTACTTTTTAAAATCTTTAATAGCTTATTTTAATTTAATTCAAGGTATCCAAACTTTTATCAATTCAATATCTAATACATATAAAATGATTATTAATGAACTATTTCACATTCTTTTTTTATACTAAGTCTTCTAGAGCCATGATACTTATCATACATCTCAGTTTGTTTTGGTTTTGTTTTTTTAATTTTTAAAAAATTTACATCCAAGTTAGCATATACAGTGTAATAAAGATTTCAGGAGTAGATTCCAGTAATTCATCCCCTGCATGTAACACCCAGTGCTCATCCTAACAAGTGTCTTGTTCTTTATGTTCTTTAATGTCCTTAATGTTCTTTACTCATTTAGCCCATCCCTCCATCTACAACCCTCAGTTTCTTCTCTGTATTTAAGAGTCTCTTCTGTTTTGTCCCCCTCCCTGTTTTTATATTATTTCTGTTTCCCTTCCCTTATGTTCATATGTTTTGTATTTTAAATTCTACAAATGAGTGAAGTCATACGATATTTGTCTTTCTCTGATGAATTTTGCTTAGCATAATACCCTCTAGTTCCATCCATGTAGTTGCAAATGGCAAGATTTCATTCTTTTTGATTGTGGAGTAAAACTCCATTGTATATAGATATAGTAATACTCCATTGTATTTATCCATTCATTCGTCGATGGACATTTGGGCTCTTTACATATTTTGGCTCTTGTCGATAGTGCTGCTGTAAATATTGGGGTGCATGTGCCCTTCGAAACAGCACACCTGTATCCCTTGGATAAATATCTAGTAGTGTAATTGCTGGGTCATAGGGTAGCTCTATTTTTAACTTCTTGAGGAACCTCATTACTGTTTTCCAGAGAGGCTGCAGCAGTTTGCATTCCCACCTGCAGTGCAAAAGAGATCCCCTTTCTCAGCATCCTCGCCAACATCTGTTGTTGCCTGAGTTGTTAATTTTAGCCATTCTGACTGGTGTGAAGTGGTATCTCCTTGTGGTTTTGATCTGTATTTTCGTGATGATGAGTGATGTTCAGCGTTTTTTCATGTATCTGTTAGCCATCAAGATGTCTTCTTTGGAAAAGTGCCTATTCATGTCTTTTGCCCATTTTATCACTAGATAATTTGTATTTTGGGTGTTGACATACCCTTTATCTGGTATGTCATTTGCAGATATCTTTTCCCTTTCTGTTGGTTGCTTTTTAGTTTTGCTGATTGTTTCCTTTGCCGTGCAGAAGATTTATCTTGATGATGTCCCAAAAGTTCATCTTTGCTTTCGTTTTCTTTGCCTCTGGAGATGTGTTGAGTAAGAAGTTGCTGCGGCCGAGGTCAAAGTGGTTTTTGCCTGCTTTCTTCTCTAGGATTTTGATGGCTTCTTGTCTTATGTTTAGGTCTTTCACCCATTTTGAGTTTATTTTTGTGTATGGTGTGAGAAAGTGGTCCAGGTTCATTTTTCTGCATGTCATTGTCCAGTTTTCCCAACACCATTTGAAGAAGAGACTGTCTTTATTCCATTGGATATTCTTTCCTCCTTTGTCAAAGATGAGTCGGCCATATGTTTGTGGGTCCATTTCTGGGCTCTCTATTCCATTCCATTGAGCTAAGGTGTCTGTTTTTGTGCCAGTACCATATTGTGTTGATGATTACAGCTTTGTAGTACATCTTGAAATCTGAGATTGTGATGGCTTAAGCTTTGGTTTTCTTTTTCAGGATTGCTTTGGCTATTCGGGGCCTTTTCTGGTTCCATACAAATTTTAGGACTCTTTGTTCTAGGATGCTGGTATTATTTTGATAGGCATTGCATTGAATATATAGATTGCTTTGGGTAGTACGAAATTTTAACAATATTTGTTCCAATTTATGAGCATGGAATATTTTTCCACTTTTTGTGTCTTCAGTTTTCTTTCACAACCTTTCTATAGTTTTCAGTGTATAGATTTTTCACCTCTTTGGTTAGGTTTATTCCTAGGTATTTTATGGGTTTTGGTGCACCTGTAAATGGGATTGATTCCTTGATTTCTCTTGCTGTTGCTTCATTATTGGTGTATCAAAATGCAACTGATTTTTGTGCATTGATTTTTATATCCTGTGACTTTGTTGAATTCATGGATCAGTTATAGAGGTTTTTTTGGTGGCATCTTTTGGATTTTCCATATAGAGTATCATGTCATCTGTGAAGAGTGAAAATTTGACTTCCTCCTTGTCAGTTTGGATGCCTTTTATTCCTTTGTGTTGTTTGATTGTGAAGCTAAAAATGTACTTTTGATATGAGATTTCAAAGTAAAAATACCTGTTATTATGCCACACATTTACAGTCCAAAAGGAACTTTCTTGATCAGTTGTTTTGGGTTGGGTGTGACATAGTAAATTAATAAATAATATTTTAAATAACTTTGCCTTCACGACTCTCCAACTAAAAAGAGAAATAAGGAAATAATCTTATGTCACTCAAAGTAGGTTGATGGTAATGTATAGTTAATTTTTATAAAAATAATGTAGAAATTGTTACAAAATGAGTAGAAATAAAGGTGACTCCATATTTGCAATATTTTGATAGTGATTTTTCTTTCACTTTTTATTTTATTATTATTATTTCTAATGTTTATTTTTTTTTAATTTTTAACATTTTTTTTTTTTTTTTTTGAGACAGAGAGAGAAAGAGCACGAGCTGGGGAGGGCAGAGAGAGAGGGAAACACAGAATCTGAAACAGGCTCCAGGCTCTGAGTTGTCAGCAGAGAGCCCGATCCGGGGCTCGAACCCATGGACCACAAGATCATGACCCGAGCCACAGTCAGAGGCCTAACCGACTGAGCCACCCAGGCATCCCTAATGTTTTATTTATTTATTTTTTTTCCAAAATTTTTTATTTATTTCTAGGAGAGAGAGAGAGAGAGACAGCGTGAGCAGGGGAGGGTCAGAGAGAGAGGGAGACACAGACTCTGAAACAGGCTCCAGGCTCTGAGCTGACAACACAGAGCCCGACGCGGGGCTTGAACCCACAAACCGCAAGATCATGACCTAAGCGAAAGTCAGACGCTTAACCGACTAAGCCACCCAGGCGCCCCTGTTTTGTTTATTTTTGAAAGAGAAAGAGAGAGAGACAGAGACAGAGCGTGAGCTTGGGAGGGGCAGAGAGAAAGGGAGACGCAGAATCTGAAGCAGGCTCCAGCCTCCGAGCTGTCAGCACAGAGCCTGATGTGGGGCTCCAGCTCAGGAGCCGTGAGATTATGACCAAAGAAGTCAGATGCCCAACACACTGAGCCACCCAGACGCCCCTCTTTTACTTTTTAAAATGAAAATGACTAATGAATGTGATACATTATTAGAAAGGTATTAAAACAGTATATGTGTCTTTGAAACAGTTTTATGCATTCCAGTTTTTTATGCCTTGACTGTTAAGAAAACACACAAGAAAAAATTTTCTTATCAAGTGTAGAAGCATTAGAAGTATAGAGAGATCAAGTGGGACAGCAGTGAATTTTTGCGATAGTCCTCCCTATATTGAAACACTATATTCTTTCTTTGCATTCCCTATCTCAGAATAGCAAAGCCGGGAAAGATTCAGCTGTTCTGGATGTCTTTATGATGTATACAGAAGGTGTTAAGGTAGACACTATTGTCATTTTTCTGTATTTTAAGATAACAATAGAACAGTAGAAAGCTGAACAGAGTATGGAGGAAGATAGCTGGACAGACATTTAAATAATTAGAGATTTAATAGTATCTGCATCTTCTTTTCAGAATTCAAATGTGCAAGTGATTGCATTGAATGTATAGATTGCTTTGGGTAGTAATGACATTTTAACCATATTTATTCTTCCAGTCCATGAGCATGGAATGTTTTTACATTTCTTTGTGTCTTCTTCAATTTCCTTCATAAGTTTTCTATAGTTTTCATCATATAGATCTCCTATATCTTTGGTTAGGTTTATTCCTAGGTATTTTATGGTTTTTTATGCAATTGTGAATGGGATCAGTTTCTTGATTTCTCTTGCACCAGCATTCTTCTCAAAACTAGAACAAATTATCCTAAAATTTCTATGGAACCACAAAAGACCTTGAATAGCCAAAGTAATATTGAAGAAGAAAACCAAAATGGGAAGCATCACCATCCCAGACTTTAGCCTCTACTGCAAAGCTGTAATCATCAAGACAGTATGGTATTGGCACAAAAACAGACACATAGACCAATGGAATAGAATTGAGAACTCAGAATTGGACCCAAAAGGGTACAGCCAACTAATCTTTGACAAAGCGGGAAAGAGTATCCAGTGGAAAAAAAAGACAGCCTCTTCTAACAGATGGTGCTGGGAGAACTGGACAGCAACATGCACAAGAATGAAACTAGATAATTTTCTCACACCATACATACAAATAAACTCAAAATGGTTAAAGGACCTAAATGTGAGACAGGAAACTTTCAAAACCCAAGGAGAAAGCAGGAAATAGCCTCCTTGACCTCAGCCACAGCAATTTCTTACTTGACACATCCCCAAAGACAAGGGAATCAAGAGCAAAAATGAACTATTGGAACCTCATCAAGATAAAAAGCTTCTGCATGGCTAAGGAAACAGTCCATAAAACTAATAGGCAACTGATGGAATGGGAAAAGATAGTTGCAAATGATATCAGATAAAGGGCTAGTGTCCAAAATCTATAAGGAACTCACCCAACTCCACACCTGAAAAACAAACAACCCAGTGAAGAAATGGGAAGAAGACATGAACAGACACTTCTCCAAAGAGGACATCCAGATGACCAACAGATACATGAAATGATGCTCAGCGTCACTCATCATCAGGGAAATACAAATCAAAACCACACTGAGATACCACCTTAAGCCAGTCAGAGTGGCAAAAATGAGCAAATCAGAGGACTCTAGATGCTGGCGAGGATGTGGAGAAACAGGCACCCTCCTTCACTGTTGGTGGGAATGTAAACTGGTGCAGCCCCTCTGGAAAATGGTGTGGAGGTTCTTCAAAAAATTAACAATAGAATTCCCCTATGACCCAGCAATAGCACTGCTAGGAATTTACCCAAGGATACAGGAGAGCTGATGGCATAGGGGCACATGTACCCCAATGTTCATAGCAGCACTGTCAACAATAGCCAAAACATGGAAAGAGCCTAAGTATCCATCAGTGGACGAATGGATTAAGAAAATGTGGTTCATCTATACAATGGAATACTACATGGCAATGAGAAAGAATGAAACCTGGCCATGTGTAGCAACATGGATGGAACTAGAGGGTGTTATGCTGAGCGAAATAAGTCAGGCAGAAAAGGACAGATACCATATGTTGCATGTATAGGAGGGTTAGGAGGAACTTAACGGAGGACTGTGGGGGAGAAGAAGGGGAAAAATAGTGGGGGAGAGGGAGGGAGGCAAACCATGAGAGACTCTTGGATGCTGAGAACAAACTGAGGACTGATGGGTGTCGGGGGGAGGGAGGGAGATGGGCATGGAGGAGGGCACTTGTTGGGATGAGCACTGGGTGTTATATGGAAACCAACTTAACAATAAACTATTTAAGGAAAAAAACACAAATGTGCAAGTGAAAAGGAGTTAGGTAACCTGAGAAGGATGATCACCTTAGCTAGGTACAAACATGTGATAGAGAAACAACTTAACAAACTAAGTGTTATACAGTGTTAAAATCAGCTAGCAGAGAGCCATAGACTATACAGTTAGTATCTTTTTGTAAATTTGAACCTAATTTTGCTAACTTGAATCTAGTTCTATGACTATCATATATATATTATCTTGGTTTATTATTTTTTTAAATATTCACTTATTTGAGACAGAGAGACAACACAAGCAGGGGAGGGACAGAGAGAGAGGAGGACACAGAGGGTGTAGCAGGGTCCAGGCACTGAACTGTCAGCACAGAGCTCTTTGCGGGCTTGAACTCATGAGCCATGAAATCATGACCTAAGCCAAAGTTGGACACTTAACTGACTGAGCCACCCAGGCAACCTATGTATCTTGATTTTAGAATAAAGTATAATTAGGAACTTTTATTGAGGCTTTTTAAAATACTTTGTAAAAACACAATTTTAATAACTTTAGCATCTGGTGTTTTAAACAAAAACACAGGAAGTGGATGAATATTTTGGGATTAGTGCTATATACCGCTAATTTGTCTACTAATTTGTATTAGTAGTTAATTATTCACTTATTTATACTTCTATTCTGCTTTTATTTAAAAATTAAATATATTTTAAGGGGCAAGAAATTATGAAAAAATAAATCATAGTTCTAATGACAAAAGTTTAGCATTTAGATATATTCACAATTTAGGGCAAAAGTTTATAAATTAGTTCCTATTAGGGTTATCACACTACTTAATGATAAGATGCAAATTTACTCCCTTATGAAAATATATTCTCATTGGCTGAAATCCAATAAGAGTGACAATAATTTAAAATGCTCCCTATGTGTTAGCCAATGTGACAATAAATTATATTTTAAAAAAATAAATCCTTCCTTACTTCCTTTGGACAGTTGCAGTTACCGTCATGCAGCAGTTGGTTTTCAATTATGCATTGAGTTTTGGAAATGTTTTTGCTAAAAATAAAGGAATTCATACTTGATGTTAAAGTTCTATAAGGGCTGGATGCTTGCTTTTGTTTTCTAAATTTTGTGAATGTAGGGCTAATGCAAACAAACACTTTTATCCATTCTTTTGAGCTTTTGAAACTTTGAGAAAGTGGGATATTTGATAGAGTTGGAGCTACATTAATCTTGATTTGGAATATAGAGGGAGAAAATATGTAGACTATATACTGTGATTATGATAAAGTACAAACAGCATTGTCAATGAATATGACTCACTCTAAGTTCAGATTTCAAATTGATTGTGCAGATGACCCTTTTTTGACGTTGTGGATCAGAGGGAAATAAAAGTGAACGAAATAACATCCCTGCCTTCAAGGGGCATTTAATCTAGTAGACTAAAGGTAAAGGTAGCTAAAGGTAACTGTAAAGTAGAATTCAGTTATTTAATGAAAGTAAAGAAAGATAGGGGCACCTGTGTGGCTTTATGGGTTAAGTGTCTCCTTTTGGTTTTGGCTCAGGTCATGATCTCACAGTTCGGGAGTTGAACTCCACATTGGGCTCTGTGCAAACACCGTGAAGCCTGCTTGGGATTTCTCTCTCCCTCTCTCTCTGCCCCTCCCCAGCTTGCTCTCTCTCTCTCAAAAAATAAATAAACATAAAATTTTTTTAAAGAAGTTATAGATAGTTGGGGAACATAGAAGAAGGACAGGTGAATTCCAGCCTTATAGATTTGGCACAGGTTTATAGCAGAGACGATGTGAACTGGGCCTTGAATATTTCATGGTGTGAACAAGATATGTGAATTAGAATAGCAGGAAAAAACTAATTTTTTTTCTTAATTTATTATGACTGTGTATGAATGAATTTCCCTTTGGTTTGTTGCAGTGCATGCAACATAAGAGTCTGTGTTGCTTATTTGTTGTGCTGTCCTAGGCATAGCCAAATAAAGATCTAGGTAGTGGAGCCCTTGCAGTCTTGTTCTTTAAGCTCAGTGTGCTATATAATATATAAACATTTTCTTTGTATGCCATGTTGTGAAGGAGATTGGGAAACACAATTTTATTTTTTATTAAAAATTTTTTTAAATTTTTAAAAAAATGTTTTATTTATTTCTGAGAGAGAGACAGCATGAGCATGGGAGGGTCAGAGAGAGAGGAAGACACAGAATCTGAAACAGGCTCTAGGCTCTGAGCTGACTGTCAGCATAGAGCCTGACACAGGGCTTGAACCCATGAACCGTGAGATCATGACCTGAGCCGAAGTCAGACGCTTAACCGACTGAGCCACCCAGACGCCCTTTTAATGTTATTTTTGAGAGAGACAGACAGAGTGTGATCAGGGGAGGGGCGGGGGGGAGGGGGGGGAGGCACAGAAACTGAAGCAGGCTCCAGGCTCTGAGCTGTCAGCACAGAGCCCTATGCAGGGCTCAAACTCACCAACCTTGAGATGATGACTTGAGCTGAAGTTGGCGCTTAACCAAGTGAGCCACCCAATTGCCCCGGGAAACACTATTTTATTTTATTTTATTTTATTTTATTTTATTTTATTTATTTTTTTGCTGGTGGAGGGTTTTGCCTCCATGTTGGTGGTGGTTGAAGGTTGGCATACTTGTCACCTTTTTTTTTTTTTTTTTAAATAGTTTATTGTCAAGTTGGTTTACATATAACACCCAGTGCTCATCCCAACAAGTGCCCTCCTCCATGCCCATCACCTCCCATCCCCTCTTCCCCACCCCCCTCAGCCCTCAGTTTGTTCTCAGCATTCAAGAGTCTCTCATGGTTTGTCTCCCTCCCTCTCCCCCACTATTTTTCCCCTTCTTCTCCCCCATGGTCCTCTGTTAAGTTCCTCCTTATCCTCCTATACGTGCAAACATTTGGTATTTGTCCTTCTCTGCCTGACTTATTTCACTCAGCATAACACCCTCAAGTTCCATCCATGTTGCTACACATGGCCAGATTTCATTCTTTCTCATTGCCATGTAGTATTCCATTGTATAGTTGAACCACATCCTCTTGACCCATTCATCAGTTGATGGACACTTAAGTTCTTTCCATGTTTTGGCTATTGTTGAGAGTGCTGCTGTGAACATTGGGGTACATGTGCCCCTATGCATCAGCAACGGGAAACACAATTTTAGATTACTTACCACTTCTCTCCTGGTAATAAGTTCTTTAATATTTTGTTTAGCTTTTGTAAACAATATCTAGATAATTTTCATAATAATAATACAATCTGAGTAAGTTGTATTAGTTACCAGTACAGTCTTCCAGTATATTAAGACATTAACTCCATGCAGTTAATAGGGGTCCCGGCCAGGTTTTTCACTTTCATTCAAAGATTTTATATTTGTGAACCTGATGGCCTTAAGTGAGAATGTGATACTTTTAGAGTCATGACTAAACTTCAAAAATAATGTGACTGGGGCGCCTGGCTGGCTGAGTCGGTTAAGCATCCGACTTCAGCTCAGGTCATGATCTCGCGGTTCATGAGTTCGAGCCCCACATCAGACTCTGTGCTGACAGCTCAGAGCCTGGAGCTGCCTTCCGATTCTGTGTGTCTCTCTCTGCCTCGCACCCACCCCCCCAACTCATGTTCTGTCTCTCTCTGCTCTTAAAACTGAATAAATGTTAAAAAAAAACTTTTTTTTAACGTGACCTCGTGTTTTTTCTCTTGGTAAACATAGTAAGTACTCGACCTGTTTCTGAGAGAAATATGTATACTCTTCACAGCAGAACAGGTACTGGGGAGGAAGGGAGGTTGGGAAAATCTGTGTAGGGTATGGACAGCCTTGAGAAGAAATCTAGAGCTTGTACCCTCTTAAGAAAAGAAAATGAAGAAGGAAGCAGAAGAGAAACTTAAAGTTCTGAATATACAGCCCTGAAGAAATCAGGCAGCCGGACACCTAGGCCTAGGTGTTTATAGGAGCACCCTAGTTGTGACTGTTGCCAAGGGTTGAATTCAGGCTATATAGCTGTAGAATCTGGGCCTAGTGTATTACATCCAAGTTGTATTGGAGAAATTGGAATTCCACCTTTCTTCTGTCACTGAATGGGGCACTAAAATGACTCTAGGAAAGATAGTTTTGGTGTGTTACAGATTTTCAGAATATGGTTACTGTGTGTGTCTGTGTGTGTGTGATATGAGATAAAAGATACCTGGTGCCTGGGGGTGTTTTAGGGGTCTTCAGAAAAGATAGGGCACCCTCTTGCCCTTTTTGTTTACTTCTGCCTAATAGATTTTAGTAATGTTAGTTTGGCTACATAACAGTACTGTAAATAAAAGAACTCTCACATCAAATGATTAAATATAACATTAAATAACTGTCATGTAAACATAGTTGTAAGTTTTATTATAACATTGTTAAGGGTTAGTTACTGACTGCCTACAAATTTCTTGAATTCTAGAGAATATTTATCAACTGCCAAAGTGGTGATAAGCAACACAGACCCAGTGCATAATACAGTTTTAATAGGAGGAAAAAAAATAGAATGTTATTGGTAATTGTATATTATGGAAAAATTAATCTTTGAAGCAAATTAATTTAGGAAGAGTTTTAAATAATTTGAGCATTACTCAGTAGGATAATGAACTTGTTTTAAATTACAGAGGTAATACACATAATTGGTAATATAAATTCAAAGGAGAAATGAAACCTGTCACCCTCACTTGTCACCTCTCTTTATGCAAGTAGCAGCTGCTTTTAATAAACTTTATTGGGGCATATTTATCCATTTTAAGTATTTAGCTTGATGAGTTTTAACAAATGGTTATTTCCATGTAAGCACCATCACAGTCAGGATATAGAAGATTTGTCTCCCTCAGAAGTTCCCTCATATACCTTTACAGTCTTTTCCTCCAGCCCAGGCAAATACTAATCTGCTTTTTGTCATTATAGATGAGTGTGCTTTTTCCACAATTTCATATAAAGGTAATCATAATACGTACTCTTTTGTGTCTGTTTTTGTAATATAATATGAATGTTTTTCTTTACTTGGGAGTTTAGTATTTTTAATTGTTGACACATATTCCATTGTATAAATATATCACAATTGGCTTATCTCTTCATCTGTTATTGGATATATGGGTTCTTTTCACTTTTGGGCAGTTATGAGTAAAACTGCTATGATATTTGTTATAGGTCTATGTGTGGTGTTTTTTCTCTCAGATGAATACCTAGGAGTAAAATGGGTTATAATAAGTGTATATTTAGCTTTATAAAAACTTTGAAAGTCTCTTCCAAAATGGTTGTAATATTTTACATTCCCACCATAAGAGTTCCAATTATTATACATCCTCACCAATGTTTTGTATTGGCAGTCTTTTTAATTTTTAGCATTTTAGTGAGTATATGGGAATATCTCATTATGGCTTTAATTTGCATTTTTCTGATAACTAGTGATGTCTAGCATTTTTTTGTTCATTTTGTTTACACACTTACAGGCTAGTCATGTATCTTTGTGTGGTGTCTGACTCTTTTGCTCATTTTATTTATTTATTTATTTATTTTTTAATTTTTTATATTTTTATTTATTTCTAGGAGAGAGAGAGAGAGAGAGAGCGTGAGCAGGGGAGGGTCAGAGAGAGAGGGAGACACAGACTCCGAAATAGGCTCCAGGCTCTGAGCTGGCAGTCAGCAGAGAGCCCGACGTGGGGCTTGAACCCACGAACCGCGAGATCATGACCTAAGCGAAAGTCGGACGCTTAACCGACTAAGCCACCCAGGCGCCCCTCTTTTGCTCATTTTAAAAGTTGGGTTGATTTTTTTTTTATTACTAAATTGAATTTTTAATCTAGATATAAGTTTTTGTCAGATACATGTGTTGTGAATATTTTCTCTTAGTCTTTTGTTTACCTTTTCATTTTCTTAGCAGTGTCTTATGGAGAGCAAAAGTTTTAATGTTTTGAAGCCCAGTTCATCAGTTGTCTTTTATGGTTGGCTCATACTTTGTGAAACATTTATCTATCCCAAAGTTTCTTAGGCAAAGATTTGTTTCCCTGTTTCCTTCTGGAATTTGTTAGTTTTGTTTTTTACATTTAGGCTTATGTTCATTTTGAATTAATATTTGTGTATACTGTGAGGTAGGGGTTGTTATTCTTTCAGCACTTCTAATTACTGTAGCATTTTGTTGAAAATCAATTGATCATGTATGTATGGGTCTCTTTCTGAACCGTGTTCAGTTTGGTTGATCTGTGTGTCTGTCTTTATGCCATTACCTCACTGTCTCTTGCTCTAGCTTTATAGTAAGTCTTTTTTTTTTTTTTTTTTAAAGAAGAGGCAGTGAGTTTGTTATAAGCACATTGTTCTGAGAAGACATTTTTAACAGAAAATATTGGCATAATTAAGTCTTGGAGTTAGCTTATGGAATCTTCCAACTTTGTCCCTACTTTTTGGGATTGTTTTGGCTACCTGACAAACATCTGTAGAACACTTTACCCAACAATGTTAAACTATACATACATATTCTTTTCATGTTTACATGGGGCATTCTGTAGGGTAGATCTATGTTAGGCCATAAAAGAAGTCTCAGTAAATTAAAAGATACTAAAATTACACTAAATATGTTCCTCGACCACAGTGGAATAAAATTAGAAGTCAGTAACAGAAAAAAATTGGGAAATGCACAAATTATGTGGAAATTAAACAGCATACTTCTAAATGACCAGTGGGTCAAAGATGAAGAAGTTAGGGAAGATTCAAAAAAATTGAAGATGGATAAAAATGAAAATACAACATGTCAAAACTTACTGGATAAAGTTAAAACTGTGCCCAGGAAAATGTATAGCTATAAATCCCTACATCAGAAACAAAGTATAAATTAAACTTCAAGCAAACAGAAGGTAAAAAATAATAAAGACAAAAGTGATGTCAAAATAGAAAAACAAAAAAGAAAATCAGTGAAATCAAAAGTTGGTTCTTTGAAAATGTCAACAAAATTGACAAACCTTTGGTTAGACTGATGGAAAAAAGAGAAGACTCAAATTATCTTACAGAAATAAAACAGATAATAAGGGAATACTGTGAACAATTATATGCCAACAAATTACATAACCTAGATGAAATGGAAAAATTCCTAAAAAGACACAAACTACCAAAACTAACTCAAGAGGAAATAGAAAATCTTGAATAGATTTGTAATAGGTAAAGAGATTAAATCCATAATCACAAAACTTCCCACAAAGAAAAGCTCTAGAGTAGAAGGAGGAGGGACCATTTTCCAACTCCTATGTATCACAACAAAGGAATAACACAAACCAGGGTCTCTTATGCATATAGACACACATACCCCCAACAAACTGGGATCAAATTGAATTCAGCAATGCTAAAAAAAAATGACTATATATCATGACCAAGTAGATTTATTCCTGGAATGCAAAGTTGGTTCAACATATGAAAATCAGTCAACATAGTATATATTAAGACAAAATCACATGATCATCATAATAGATGCAGATATAGCATTTGATAAAGTGTAACACCCTCTCATGATAAAAATATTCAAACTAGGAAATGAAGGGAGCCTTCTCAAGCTGATAAAGAACATCTACAAAATATCTACAGCTGACCTCATATTAATAGTAAAAGACGGAAAGAAAGCTTTACCCCTGAGATGAGGAGCAAGACAAAGATATGCATTCTTGTTCTTCCTAATCAACATTGTACTAGAGGTTCTAACCAGCATGATTAGGGATAAGAAAGGGAAGGGCTGAGAAGGGAAGGGAAGGAAGACAGATGGGAAAGAAAGAGAGGAAGGGAGGGAGGAAGGAAGGAAGGAAAGAAGGAAGAAAGGAAGGAAGGAAAGACATCCAGATTGGAAGTAAGTAAAACTGTCCTCTATATGAAGATGACCTAATCTTGTATATGGACAGTCCTAAGGAATTCACTGAAAAACTATTGTTTCTCTAATATGTGAGTTCAGCTAGATTCAGGGTATAAGATCACTGTATACATAACAGTTGTATTTCAGCACATTGTCAATGAACAATCTGAAAATGAAATGAAGAAAACAGTTCCATTCTCAAAGAATAAATACTGAGGAATAAATTTAACAAAAGTTTAAGACATTTACTCTGGAGGCACCTGGGTGGGTCATTTGGTTGAGTGTTAGACTTCTGCTAAGGTCATGATCTCACTCTTCCTGAGTTGGAGCCCTGTGTCTGACTCTGTGCTGACAGCTCAGAGCCTGGAGTTGGCTTTGGACTCTATGTCTCCTCTCTCTCTCAAAAATAAATAAACATTAAAGAAAAAAAAAGTAAAAGACTTCTACCCTGAAAACTACTTCATTGAAAGAAATCAAAGATCTAAATAAATGGAAAGACATTGTATGTGTATGAATTAGAAGAGTTACTGCTGGTAAACTGAAATGCTCCTTACATGATTTCCAGATTCAGTGCAATTCCTATCAGAGTTCAAGCTGGCTTGCTTTTTTTTTTAGCAGATTTTGACAAGTTGATTCCAAAATATAGGTGGATACAAGTGACTCCAAATGGTCAGAACAATCTTGAGCAGAGTTGGAGAACTCAAACTTAGCAATATCAAAACTTACTATAAACTTACAGTAGCCAAGATTGTGCAGTACTGGCATAAGAATTGGACCTCTACCTCACAGCATATACAAAATTAATTCAAGATTGGCCAAAGATCTAAATGTAAGAATTAAAATGATGAAAGTCTCTGGAGAAAACATAGGTCTAGATCTTCATAACCTGATTAATCAGTATTTTCTTAGTATGACACTGAAAACAAAATACACCAAGAAAGTGAAAAGGTAGCCCACAGTTGGGGGAAAATTATATATCTGATAAGGAGTTTTTACCGAGACTATAAAGAACTCAGCAGTAAAAAGACAGTCCAGTGTTTAAGTGGGCAAAGGCCTTGAATAGAAAATGGCCAATAAGCCCATGAAAAGATTCTCAACATTATTAGTCATCTGGGAATGACTAATGAGACAATGAGATATCACTTCATACCCATTAGAATGGCTAAAACAAATAGATAATAATAAGTGTTGAGGAGGGTATGTAGCAATGGGAAAACTGATACACTTCTGGTAGGATACCCAGGAGATATGAAAACATGTACACAGATGTTCTTAATAGCATTATTTGTAATAGGCAGATGTAGTGTTTCTACAGTGTCCCCATCAATTGATGAATGAATAAATAAAACGTGTTATATTCATACAGTGGAGTATTATTCAGCAGTAAAAAGAAATGAAGTACTAATACATGCTACAACCTAGATGAATATCAAAAGCATTATGCTAGGAATCCAGACAAAGGCCACGTACATGATTCCATTTATATGAAATATCAATGCAGTCAAATCCATAGATATAGAAAGTAGAATTAGTGGTTGCCAGGGGTTGTGGAGAAGTATGGAGAATGAATGATAAAGGGTGTGTGGTTTCTTTTTATGGTGATGAAAATATTCTAAAATTAGGTAATGGTGATGGTTGCACAACTTTGAATGTATTAAAACCCACTGAATTTATACTTTAAAGGAGTGAATTTTATTGTATGTGAATTATATCTGAATAAAGTGGTTATTAAAAGAAAAAAGGTAAAGTACACCTAATATTAGCACAAATTATATAATGAAAACATTTTCAGAATGGAAAATTATATGTAATAAGGGTAATGTGGAGTTCTGGTATTTAGACTTTAAGTCATCAGGCTGGGTTTTTTTTGTTTTTTTGTTTTTTTGTTTTTTGAAAGGGCAGTGTTAGTTCATAAAATGAATCTTTGAGAAAAAATTCACTTAGGAAACGCTCTTCTGAGGAATTCCTCTTATACTCTGAGGCAGAACTAGTTGGTGCTTCTAATGATCACACACAATGTAACCCATACTTAAAGGCTAAGAAAAGATTGAAAAACAAATTGTAGCCAACATTGCTTTAAAGTGGAGTATCTTTTAGTGGAATAGAATATATAACTAGAATTCATGTTCTTGTGCAAAGTTAAGGAGCCCTTTTCAGTCTGCCATTCTCCTGGAAGGTATTCTTTTCTCAGTATGCAGGAAAGGGGTTATTAATGACTTTCTACCATAAAAACTCAGTGTTCAGTAATAGTAGGATTTAAAATTGAAAATACATATCACAACCTGCAGAAAAGGGATATACACATTGATGACTACCCACTCTGTGATTCAAACTGTGCTTTTGTTAATGTTTATTTCATTCAATTCTCAGAAACACTTTTTGAGGTAATTTATTATCCTACTTTTGAAAGGTTCTATTGTCTACATATAGGGTAAAAACAATAGATGAAGCAAGATCAATGAGAAAAATGATGAGCTCAGTTTTGGATATATTAAGAGACTTGGGTTTTCTCGAGAGTGATCTAGAGACACTCAGCTCAGGAGAGAGTTTTAAGCTGCTTAAATTCCCAAGGGTGTTGTTCTTGCAGAATGTGCCCAAAACCTGCTTATTTGCAAATCCAGCAGTTTATTTAAAGTATGCTGGCTAAAGGGAGCTGCAGTTGAGGGGATGATTCAAGTCTGGCATGTGAAATTTATATTGGCTACCTTTCCTTCTCAGAAACTAAACTTCTTTACATACTCTTTTCCTGCCCCCATCACACATTTTACTGTTTTTTTTTTTTTTAAAGAGTAGCATCTTAAACATTTTTTTTTAGTTGTGCACAGTAGCATCTTAAATTTTTTTTAGTTCACAGATTTTTTTAGTTTATCAGCTGGTGTGGATAATGTCTTTTTAGTTTATCAGCTGGTATGGATAATGTCTTTAATTTTATCTTTAACTAATTTTCTATTTTCTTGGCTTATTCTTGAATGAAGCCTTCAGATATTAGGACTGTTTTAACAGTTTATTAATCAAAAGTAATGGTTCATTAATCAAGATTGTGTGGTACTGGTATAAGGATATGCATGTAGATCAATGGAATAGAACTGAGAGTCCAGAAATAAACTTTTACATTTATAGTAAATTGATTTTCAAGGGTGCCCAAACAGGAAACCATAAAACAGGAATTCAACAGGAAAAAAGTCTTTTCAACAAATGGTATTGGGATAACTGAACTGATATCCTCATGCAAAAGGAATGAAGTTGGACTTCTACCTTACACTATGAGATTAACTCAAATGTAAGAGTTAATTCTTTAAAAACTGGAGGAAAAAAAACCTAGGTGCAAGTCTTTGTGATCTTGGTTAGTGGTATCTTAGCAACAACATCAGAAAAGCACAAGTGATCACATAAAGATGGATAAGTTGCACTTCATTAAAATTAGAAATCTTTGTGTTTCACAAGACACCATCAAGGTAAAAAGAAATCCACAGGATGGAGGAACGTATTTGCAAATCACATCAGATAGGTATAGAATATATGAAGGACTCTTAAAACTCAATAATAAAAAGATAACGTAATTCAAAAGTGGACAGTGGACTTGAGTAGATATTCCAAAGAAGATCTACAAATGGCTGATAAGCATATGGGAAAATGCCAAATGTCATTGGTCATAGGAAAACATAAATCAAAACCACAAGGAGATGCCATTTTGCAAAACCTTCTAGGATGGCTAAATAATCAAAACAGATAATAAGTGTCAGTGAGGATATAGTGAAATTGAAACCTCATCATTGTAGGTAGGTTTTAAAAAGGTATAGCCACTTGGGGAAAACAGTTTGGCATTCTCAGAAAGTTAAACATTTAGTTACCATATGAGCCATTAATTCCATTCCAAGTTATGTACCCAGAAGAAGTAAAAGCTTATGTCCTCATAAAAATTTAACTCATAATAGCATTCTTCATAGTAGTCAAAAAGTAGAAGCAATTCAAATGTCTGTCAGCTGTCAGCTGATGAATATATAAATAATATGTGGCATATCTTTATAATGGAATATTATTCAGCAATAAAAAGGAATGTGGTGCTGTTAAAAAAGCTAACAACATGGATGAACAACATGGATAAATAGGAGAAATCAGTCAAAGAAAACACATACTATCTGATTCCATTTACATGATGGTTCAGAAGAGGCAAATCCATTGAGTCAGAGTAGATTAATCATTGTGTAGCGTTGGGGTGGGTGGGTGGGCAGAACTTGGGGCTGGAGGGTGACTACTAAAGGACACAAGGTTTCTTTTTGTTGTAATGAAAATAACTCAGATTGATTTTGGAGATGGTTACACAGCCCTGAATGTACTAAAAACTATTGTGTACTTCAAATGGGTGACATATATGGTGTGTAAATTATATCTCAAAGCTGTTATGATACCACCAAAAAAAGAGTAATTGTTCCACTGTGATATATTACATTGACTAATTGCAACCTAAACTATATACAGGTAGACAAAACAATATACTGTATTATTTTAAATACTAGACATAAACATTTACCTGTATTTAAAGATTAAATGTTTCCTGTAGCCTTACTGAAAAGTCACACATTATTGCATATTTCAGAATTCATCAGGAAACAAATCCAGATGATCCAGTTATTAATATGTAGTTGGTAATTGAAGCCACAGAAATATATGTGATATCCTGGGTAGAGTGAGTACATGAATAGGCCTACAGGGCTGTAGACAGAACATAGAGAAGAACAACATGGAGAGATGGAGGAGGAAGACCATAGAGGATGGTATACAAGCTAAGGGGGTGAGAATGAATGGTAACAGTTTTCCTGCAGAGATGCCACATAAGAATTGTGTCCCATGCATCATCTTGGTAGTAGCAGTGCCTATGGAACTTTGGTTGAGAGTAGGCTAAGTGAACAGAAGTGAAGACAGTATAGACCACTCTTTGGCTCTAAGAAGTAGAAGATGATGTAGGGTCAGGAAAGGCTTAAAAAAAGATAAGATGAAAGAAACGTGAGGTTACTCGAGATGATAGGAAATATAGGTTGAAACATGGGGGAGAGAGATAATTGATGAAGCAAGATCCCTAAGATAAGAGCAAAGACAGACCCCTCTTGCTTTGTCATTTGTTTCAGGAGGAAGGAAGAGGATGTGGAGGATGCAGGTTATCGGGGATGGCATTGGAGAGGAGGTTTGAGGGAATTACTACTATCTGTTGATTTCTGTTTTCTTAAATAGGAGGTCTGGTCTTCTGTTAAAAGAAAGGATACAGAGAAGGGGGTTTGAAAGTAATGACCTTTGGTACAAAATCTAACTAGAGCACCCTGGAAAGATTTCCAAACAGGAAGCATAGAGATCTTAGTTGAGATTAGAGACCTAGAATTGGTAATACCCATAACGGAGGGAGGCTGACTTTTTTTCCCTTCTCTTACAGCACCTAGCAGTCCAGCTTTTAGAGTGAGAATTGAAGTGACCCAAGGTTAGCTTTTTGCCAGGGCAATAAAGTATAAAGTATGTAAGAAGGAAGCAAAAACAAGAGGGAGTTGATACGTTGGGAGAAATTCAAGGAGTTAAGGGATTAAAGTAATCTTTGTGGATCTAGGTCAATCTGTTGAATGGCTAATTAATGGGAAATTGTTTAATGCCTTAATTGGATCTAGGGAGAGTGTTGCTACTAGAATCAGAGATTCCTCAAATTAGAGAACACTGCACATAGTGTTTAAAATTCATGCTTTCCATTTCATGTTAAAATGTTGAACATTTCATGGTTTTTGAATGAAATGTTAAACATCCAAAATTTATCCTAATTGGACTGGCAGATCTGTGTTGGCTTCTCATGAAAGGATTGCTGCAGAGTCTTGAGGCATGGTGAAATTGAAATTTAGGAAAAAGGAAGAGCTTCAGTCTGTCCTGACCAGCTTCTTGAACTAGGTTGTTTGAAGGGTGTTGAAGGCACCAGCGGTGCTGTCAAGACTTGGTTGGGGGAGGAAAATTGAGCCAGCTGCTGGAGTCTTAAGTGAGTATAAAGGAGATAGTGACAGAAATGAGAATGGACATGGGGGATATGTGGCTAGATGGTATACGCGTTTTCCACAGTTGCGTTGAACTAGTCTTGAAGTCATACAGACATTGACCCTGACACATGTGGAATATGATATCATTATTAATAAAGATGAAGATAACTAACATGTATTGAGGGCAGGCACTGCCCCTGTCACAGTCAGCATGAATTGAATTTATTTGTCTCAGTAACCTTTTGAGGCATTGTTGTCTTCATTTTATGGATAAAGAAGCTGAGATAGGCCAGTGACATTCCTAAAATATCAAAGTTTGCATGTGGGGGAGCCAGGATTGAAATGTAGACCGCTGACTCCTGAGCAGAAGTTTCTAACTGCCATGTGGTACCATCAGCAGTGCACTAATGTAATTTGCCCAGTATACATGTATTCAGTGTACACTGATGCATTCACATTACTTATAAGTACCTTAGAGAAATATTGTTCAGTAGAATTTTTTGAAGCTTTCTAATTGGTGACAGTTGAGTTGCTGTATGTTTTATATAAGTATTACCCTAGAGTTGTACCCTAGAATTGTGGTTCTTAGTAGTGTGATTCTTGGATCAGTAGCATCAACCTGGGATCTTGCTTGAAACAAATGCTTAGCCCTTGCCCTAGACCTGCTCCTCTAGAAATTCTGGGAATGGAGTCCAACAGTCTGTTTTAACAAGCTAGGTTAATTCTGACACAGGCTAAAGTTTGATGACTACTAACCTATAGCAAAGTGTAGTATGAGAAGATAAATGAGAGTTTGAAGTAGACACTAGAGTGGTATTGAGATTGTCCATGTTTTTCAGATCATGTTCTTTGAATCAAAATCTGATGGGGAATTATTAGCATTAGTTTATACTTTGCACAGCTACAGTTTAGTGTATTGATGCTATTAGACACAGAGAGATGGGAAGCAAAATGTTAGTGGATCACTACTATTGACAACTCAAAATGGTGTACATCAGTAGTATTATTTTCTTTCCTTTAAACATTTGAAAATTATGTAATATTTGATATGCAATTTTGATGCAGTAGGGATACCTGGGTGGTTCACTTAGTTGTTTGAGCGACTGAGTTCAGCTCAGGTCATGATCTCGTGGTTTGTGAGTTCGAGCCTCGCATCAGGCTCTGTGCCAACAGCTCAGAGCCTGGAGCCTGCTTCACATTCTGTGTCTCCCTCTCTCTCTGCCTCTCCCCTGTTCATGCTCTGTCTTTGTCTCTCTCTCAAAAATAAACATTAAAAAAAAAACAACTAAAAAAGTCAAATTTTGAAGCAGTAATAAAACAGATATTCATGAATCTAATCAGTTTAAGAACTAGGACAAATATTTAAAATCAAATGTGTGTAAGTCATTGCTTTGCTTTTCTATACTATAGGAAACAAAAGCGTACTTTGCTTTTCATTACCATACATGTCTGTATCTTGAAATAACATATAGTATTTAGTTTTGCTTGCTTGTTTTATAAAATAATATGAAATACTCAATTTAAAAAATAAGGATTTTTGGGGGTACTTTTTTCATGTAACGTTACATTTCTGAGTTCATGTAGCTGTAGTTCATTCCTTGTTGGTGAACTGTATCTCACAATTTATTCTCCTTTTAGTAAACATATGAGTTACTTTAATATTTTTATTTTGGTTTTCTTTTGTTTTAGTTTGTTTTTTTGCTGTTACAAACTAATGATGCCAGAAACCACTTGTATATGTCTCATGGTACATATATGCGTGAGTTTCTGTAGGATTTATACCTTTGGGTAGAATTACTGTCTCCTTGGGTCAGCTTTACGAGATTTTGCCAAATTGTTTCCCCCGAATTGTTGTAGCAATGTATCTTTTACCAGTTACTCTACATCCCTGTGATGTTTGGCAGTCTTTTTAAAAAAAAATTTTATTAAAAACTTTTTTTAACATTCATTTTTGAGAGAGAGCTTGTATGTTTGAGAGGGGGTGGGGCAGAGAGAGTGGTGGGGGAGACACAGAATCTGAAGCAGGGTCCAGGCTCCTAGCTGTCATCACAGAGCCTGATGCGGGGCTTGAACTTATAAACCACGAGATCATGACTTAAGCTGAAATTGGACGCTTAATCGACTGAGCCACCCAGGCGCCTCTAATGTTTGGCAGTCTTAAGAGCAAGATGGTATCTCATTGTGATCTAAGTTTACGTTTTGGCTAATAAGGTTGACTATCTTTTTTTTTTTTTAAAGATTGTTTTTTTTTTTTAATGTTTATTTTTGAGAGAAATAGAGCACATGAGCAGAGGGGTTGCAGGTAGAGAAGAAGACAGAGAATCCCAAGTAGGGTCCTTGCTGTCAGTGCAGAGACTGACGGGGTCTCAAAGTGACGAACCATGACATCATGACCTGAGTTGAAATCAAGAGTCAGACACTTGACTGACTGAGCCACCCAGGTGCCCTTAAGGTTGACTATCTTTTCATATTGGCTATTATTTTATCTTTTATGAAATGCTTTTTCTTGTCTTTCTCATTTTTTTCTGTTATCTTACTGATGTGTGAATATATATTCTGGGTATTTACTTTTCACTGTTCATGCTTCAGGTATCCTTCTAGTTTGGCTTGTCCCTTCACATTCTATGTGGCTTCTTTAAAAAAAAAATGAAATTCAGAGTTTTAATGGAGTTGTTCTTTTGGTTTTAGCATTTTTTATATTCTCCTGAAGAAATTTTTCTCTACTCTGATTTCTTTAAAAATTTAAAGTGTTGCTTTTATAAGAATTGAAACCATCTGGAATTGATTTTCTATATGGTGATATAGTTGGTATCCAGTGTCATTTTCCCCCCCAAAAGGATAATTATTTGGCTCAGCACCATTTACTGAATAGTCTGTTTTTCCCAGTGGTCTGCAGTGCCATCTCTATCATATCAAGTTCCTATATATGTTTGGGTTTATTGGGGGCTCTTTCTTTTTTTTAAGTTTATTCATTTTGGGAGAGAGAGAACACGAGCAGGGGAGGGACAGAAAGGGGAGGAGCACGGAGCCCAATGCAGGACTTGAACCCACAAACCATGAGATCATGACCTGAGCCAAAACCAAGAGTCAGATGCTTAACTGACATGAGCCGCCCAGGCACTCCCCAGGGCTCTTTTCTATTGGTGAATTTAATTTTCCTCTTTAATGTGTATATACTTTGTTATATACCTTTAAAAGTTGTCTGTTTTTAAAATTACAGCTAAACATGATTAATACTAGTAATTTACCATTAAAGATCCAGTCAGTGTTAAAATTTCCCCAGTTGTCTTTTATGTGCAACATATGCATATGCATGTGTGTATAAAACACATGAGAGTTTATTTGGACCTTATCTAAATAAGGTCCACTTATTGTGATTGGTTGATATGTCTCTTAAATCTTTTAATCTGTAGGCTCCTACTCTAGTTCCCAAATCAGTCCTCCCCCCTTTTGGCCTTGTTGCCTGTTGCTAGGGAAATGGGGTTATTCTGTATTTGGCTGGTTGCATCCCATTGGTGTGTAGTATGTGTAGTATGTCTTTCTGTTCTCTGTATCTCTTGTAAATTGGTTATTTGATACAAAGGTATGATGTGGTTTTTGTTCACTTGCTAAGACTGATTCATAAATAGTATCATATATTAAAAAAAATTATGGACATATAATTCACATACATTTTCATATGGTGTACAGTTCACTCATTTAAAGTGTACTTAGTGGTTTTCAGTGTATTCATTGAGTTGCACAGCTATAACCACAGTCAGTTGTATCTATTTATTTAAAAGTTTTTTAATTTTTATTTTTAAGTACTCTCTACACCCAGTGTAGGGATCAAACTCACAACTCTTAAGATCTAGAATCACATGCTCCACTGACTGAACCAGCCAGGCATGCCATTGACACTCAATTTTAGAATATTTTCAGGATGTCTGGGTGGCTCAGTTGGTTTTGCATCTGACTTCAGCTCACGTCGTAATCTCACAGTTCATGAGTTTGAGCCCTGCATTGGGCTCTCTATGGTCAGCACAGAGCACCCTTTGGATCCTCTGTCCCCTTTTCTCTTTTTCTTTCTGCCCCTCCCCACTCTCTTTCTCTCAAAAATAAACATTTTTTAAGAAAAGAATATTTTCATCACCACAAAAATAAGTGTTACGTCCCTTAGTAGTCACTTCCCATTTCCCTTTCCTCCCCAAACAACCCCCTTCCCCAGATGTAAGCAACAGTGAATCTACTTTCTGTCTCCATAGATGTGCCCGTTAAGGACATCCATATAAATAGAGCCATGTAATACATGGTCTGTGGTCTTTTGTGACTGGCTTCTTTCACTTAGCATAATGTTTTCAAGGTTCTTGCATGTTATTAGTATTTGTTAGTGTTTCCTTGCTTTTTATTACTGAGCGGTATTCCATTTTGTGGATATATCACATTGTATTTATCCATTCATCAGTTGATGAAGGTTTAGGTTGTTTACACTTTTTGGCTATCGTGGGTAGCATTGCATTGAACATTCATATGCAGGTTTTTGTGCTGACATATGTTTTCATACCTCTTGGGTATTTACCTAGGAGTAGAATTGCTGGATCATATGGTAATATGTTTAACCTTCTGAGGACCTGCCAACTGTTTTCCAGAGTGGCTATGCCATTTTACAGTCTCACCAGCAGTCTGTGAGAGTTCCAATTTCTTCACATCCTTACCAGTACTTATCTGTCTTTTTAAAATTATATTCATCCTAGTGAGTGTTTCCTTGTAGTTTTGTTTTGAGAGAGAGAGAGAGAACGAGTGAGCAAGCACGTGAGCAGGGGAGTGGGGGAAGAGGGAGAGAGAGAGAGAGAAAGAGGGAGGGAGAGAGAGAGAGGGAGGGAGAGAGAACCTTAAGCAGGTTCCATGCTCAGCATGGAACCTGAAGCAGGCCTTGATCCCACAATCCTAGAATTAGGACCTGAGCCAGAATCCAGAGTGGACACTCAACCAATTGATCCACCCAAGCACCCCTTCATTGTAGTTTTGATTTGCATTTTCTTGATGGCTAATTATGTTGAGCAACTTTTCATGTGCTTATTATTAACCATTTGTTTATCGTCTTTGGAGAACTGTATTCAGATGCTTTGCCCATTAAAAAAAATTTTATTGTCATCTTATTGAATCAGAAGTCTATTATATATCCTAGATAAAAATCCTTTGTCAGGGCCACCTGGATGTCTCAGTCAGTTAAGTGTCATAATATTCAGAGATGAAGTTTCCAAAGGAATTTTTACATGTTAAAGTAGACTTACAGGGTCCTGGAGCTGGGGATAATGTTAAGCTAAGATTCCCTTTGCCCCTAGCAGAGTGTCATTGAGGCAGCTGAGTTCCTAGAGGAATGTCACTCTGCCTGTTTCAAGGACTTGTCAGTGGGCTGTAAGTAGCAAGGAAATTTGATATTTTCTTTTGCCTTTGTTTCCCCATCAATTATTTATTTATTATTATAGATTCTTAACCTGGGGTTGACAGAGACTTCTTTTTTTATTTAAGATTGTATTTTTAAGTAATCTCCATACTCAGTGTGGGGCTTGAACTCAGAACCCCAAGATCAAGAGCTACACACTCCTGACTGAGCCAGCAGGTGTGCCAAGCAGGTTTTCATAGCTCTAGAACCACCTGAAATTGCATGTCACCAATATGTTCTCTGCAGGGCCTGTGTTTTGACAAAGCAAAATTTTAGGAAAGTGACAATTATTCAAATACAGTCAAAACCAAAACCATTGAGTGTTATTTTATTAAAGTGATTCTGAAATTGTTCCTATGACTGAAAAGCTTTAGGAAGGAAAAATTTGGGGATGTGCTGTTTAAAAAGTAAAAATTAAAAACTGTGTACTTTATAATTTCATAATAAAGTTACATACCTATAAAATATAACCATTTATATAAAGGCCCACCTGAGCAAATAAAATCAATAGAAAAAATTTTAAGTCAGTTTTCAGTCCATTGTGTTTTAAAGATAGTCTGTTTTCCTCTGTTTTCAGGATTTCTTTGCTTTTTATTTTTTCCTTTTGTGTCCTGTGGTTTTATTGTGATTTCTTTTTATTTTCCTGCTTTAGGGAGCTTGGGTGGCTCAGTCCGTTAAGCATCTGACTTCAGCTCAGGTCATGATCTCATGGTACTTATGAGTTTGAGCCCCGTGTCTGGCTCTGTGCTGACAGCTCAGAGACTGGGGCCTTCTTTGGATTCTGTCTCCCTCACTTTCTGCCCCTCTCCTCCCCTGCTCATGCTCTCTCTCTCTCTTTAATTTCCTGCTTAGGGTTTGTTTGGCTTCTTAAATGCATGGTTCAGTTTTTCATCAATTCTGGAAAGTTCTAAGCCAGTATATCTTCAGATAATTGCTTCTGCACAATGCCTCTTATCTTTGTGGAACCCGAGTAAGCATTGTTTTGTATCTTCTTACTATATCCTCTATGTTTCTTACCCTTTTGTTCTATAATTATAAAATTTGTGCTTCTTATATTTCATAATTGATCATATTTTCTGACCTGCTTTACAGTTCACTGAATCTTTGTTAGACTCTATCAAATCTACTGTAAAACCCATTTGTTGAGATCTTAATTTTGGTTATCCTACTATATTTCAGCAGTTATTTTTCATATCTCAAAATTCTGCTTGTTTTTTTTTCAAATCTGGTAATTTTTGATCATTTCTTCTGGCTTGCTGATAATTTTAAATTTCATTCTTCTGTTCCTTGAATATTTGCTGTCATTTTTTATTTCATACTTTAATTCTAGTATTCTAATTCCAAGCAGGTTGGGCCTTTATTTTTAATTGTTGTCATTGATTCTGGTTATGACTCTCTTTAAAGTGATTTATTTTCTTATATATTTGGTGACTTTTACTTAATACTGAGAACCTGATGGAACTGCTTTTCAGCAGAGATGGTTTGCGTTTGTTGCTAAACAGTCCATTTGGCCATCTTGAGCATTCTGGCTAAGTAAGAAGTTTAGTTTTCTAACGCTGCATCAGTTTGGACTCAATTTCTGTTCCCAGCGTGAAATAGATTATTAGCCTCATACTTTGCGTTTTACACGTTTATCTTTGATGACTTGACTTCCCCCATGGGTTTAACTTTACTGGCTCCTCTACCCCTTTTTATAACTTACATGAGTTTAGCAGTGCATTAAAAAGTATTTTTCCTGTTATAGCTGGGGTCCAGTTTAATGAAACAGATGACCTCTCAAAGGATGAGGTCTTCCAGAAGTGACATATTTGTTTTTTAAGTTTATTTATTTATTTTGAGAGAACTAGAGACAGTGTGAGTGGGGGAGGGGCAGACAGACTCCCAAGCAGGCTCCACAATGTCAGTGTGGAGCCCAACATGGGGCTCAAACTCAAAAAACCATGAGATCATGACCTGAGCGTATCACACAGTGTTTATTACTATAGCTATGTAATCTTGAAATTGGATAGACTGGTCCCTCCCACTTTCTTCTTCTTCATATTACTTTGCCTTTCTATGTAAGTCTTTGAATACTGTTTTCTCTATCTACAAAGAATGAATATTGCTGGGATTTTGAGAGGAATTGGGTTATAAGTCTGTATGTTACTGTGGGGAGAAATGACTTCTTTACCCATTTGAGTCTACTAATCCATGAATGCAGTATGTCTCTCCGTTGTTTTAGATCTTTGAATTCCTTCATCAGTGTTCTATAGCTTTCCACATGTATGTCCTATACATGTATCATTAAGTTTATACTTAAGTATTTTTTGAGAGATTATAAATGATACTGGGTGTATTTTTAATTTTGGTGCCCATGTGTTCATTGCTAGTATATAGACATACAATTGATTTTTGTATTTTTATGTTGTATCCTGTGATCTTGTTGAACTGATTTATTAGATCTACCTTATAAATCACTATATTTTTTTTGGTCTAGTACCCAGAGGCTTCCTCCCTCCCTTCTCCCCTTCTTTTCTTCCTTCCTTCTCTATTTCTAACACATCTTAGTATTGGTTTCTCTCAATTGATTTCTCAGGCATTGGTGTACTCTTTCAATATTTCAAGACTTTTAGTTGCAGGACTTTTTTTTCTCTATAGTTTTTTAAAAAATTTTTTAATGTTTATTTTTGAGAGAGAGAGAGAGACAGAGTGTGAGTTGGGAGAGGGGCAGAGAGAGAGGGAGACACAGAATCCAAAACAGGTTCCGGACTTTGAGCTGTCAACACAGAGCCCGATGCAGGGCTCAAACCCATGGACCCTGAGATTGTGACCTGAGCTGAAGTCTGATGAGAACTGACTGAGCCACCCAGACACCCCATTAATTATGGTTTTTAATATTTGCTGTATTTCATTGCTTTGGTTTTCTTCTTTGAGGACTCCTTATGTGTATTTAGGATCTTTTCTTAACTCTGTTGTCACTTTCATTCTAATAATTTTCACCTTCATTTCCTTCTTTTTTTTTTAAGATTTTATTTTTAAGTAATCTCTACACCCAACATGGGGCTCGAATTTACAACCCTGAGATGAAGACTCTCATGCTCTACCAGCTGAGCCAGCCATGCACCCCTTACCTTCTATTTCTTTTTGATTAAAAATTTATTTGCACATTCTTTATCTCTTAAGCATTATCTGTTGTGTATTGAATCTCATGATTGTTCTTGGTTAGGTTTCCTTTCTGAAATAATTTATTTCTTTTACTTCAAATTCTTCCCTGATTTCTAGCACCTAACTTCTGAGTTTTTCTGATTCTGATATGAATGTTATTTCACATTATCTTGAATATAATTTTTATCTGTTTTATAGGTATGGCTTTTTGGTGGCAAGCTTTTTAGTGCCAACATTCTGCTGCTTATTTTCCTGTTTCTTATGGCATGGGATTTGATACCAACCCTTTTATGTTATTCATATTATAATAGGTTTCCTGAACTTTTTGGAGCAAGAGGTTAGTCAGGGTAATTTTTCTCTTTTACCCCTCTATCTTTACCCTATTGATTTTTATGAAATGATAAGAAGTATTTGGCTTCCTGTGTTTGGAGATCTGACTCTGTTTCATTAACCCACGTATATCTGGACCCTCCTTTTCTTTGCTTCATTGTGCCTGTCTTGCTCACTTGGGATTCTTCTTCCAGAAATTCTTTTCAGTGTAGGGCTTTGCCCAGGAACGGAGATTTTCAGTCCTTAGTTTTGAGTTTAGAGCCTTATCCTGATTTATAGTGTCGGTATATATAAAAGATCTTTTCCATTTGTAGCTATTCTTAAATTGCCATTCTAAACTCTAGTGATTTATGATTTGGGGTTTTTCTGGCCTCACGTCCTTTATTTACCCTATTATATTATTTCTGCCCTTGTGTTTCCTTCTATATATATAGGCTGATACCATGTGATATATAAATTGCCTATAATTGGCGATTTAACCAAATCCTGCTTGTATTTGAGAATTCATGGGGATACCCTGTCACCCAATCTTGTAGATTTTGTCCTTGGGATTTTGGTTTGGCAGATTTTTTCTGGTTACTTTTTCCCCCCTTTTTTGTATGAGGTGAGAGATTGCAGGAGATTAAACACTTCATTGAGAAGTTTTATTCAAGAGAAGGACAACACAAGTACACTAGCTATTGTGGTGATCCAGGTGAGATGATGGTAGCTTAGTCTAGGAAAATGACAGTGGAGCTAGAAGGTTTGAATCCTATTTTGGTGACTTGTTGGATGACAAAGAGTGAGAGACTACATAGACATGGATGATCTCCCAAGATAGGTGTTCTTATAACTGTTTGGATGATGGTGCTTTTTCCTAATATTGGGAATGTTCACGGAAGAGTAATTTTTTAGGGGAAAGTATTTTTGGGGGGAGGTGAGTAGTAAAGGGTCAAGCGGGTACAGCTATTATGATATTTGCAAGCATCCTGAATGTGAGGCCTTGCAACAATCCATCCTCTACCCCCAGACACACATACAGACATAATTCATTTCTTCAGGGAGCTTTTCCTGACTTCTCTGGTCATGTCTCTTGATATAGAACTTTATTTACTTTCCTATCCTAACATTTAACACATTTGTATTACTGCTTATTAAACTGTGTTTTTCTCTAGACCAGCTGTTGTCAAACTTTTTCTTAAAAGGACAGATGGTAAATATTTTAGGTTTTGGGAGCCAAGAAACAAAAATAAGGATATTATGGGGTCCATGAGTGGCTCAGTTGGTTAAGCATCTAACTTCGGCTCGGGTCATGATCTGGTAGTCTGTGAGTTCGAGCCCTGTGTCAGGATCTGTGCTGACAGCTCAGAGCCTGAAGTCTGCTTTGGATTCTGTTTCTCCCTCTCTCTGCCCCTCGCCCGCTCACACTGTCTCTCTCTCTCTCTCTTAAAAGTAAATAAACATTAAAAAATTTTTTAATAAAAAAATAAGGATATTATATGGATTCTTTATCATTTATGATATAACCACTTAAAAGTGAAAAGCCATTCCTGCTGGGCCCTACAAAAAACAGACAGCCGTCAGATTTGGGCTGTAGGCTGCAGTTTGCTGACCACTGTACTAGACTGTAAATTCTTATACTTGTCTTCTAGTTGTAGGCACCGGCCTTTTAGATGAACTCAGTAAATTTTCGTTGAATGAGTGAATATTATTCTTACAGATTGGAGCTCAGGCAAGAGGGTTGAACTAAAGATAGATATTTGAGAGTGGTCATCACACAGTATTTGAAGACATGAGAGTAGATGTGATCACTTCAGAAGAATGAAAGAGAGGACCCAAGATGGAGCCTTTTTCTGTAATTCAGAGAACAGAACAAGTCATCACTAACTCAGTGGTACTTCCATCGTGTACATAGTAGTCAGTACCTGTTGCTAACTGACTTAAGCTGTTTGGCTATTTTACATACATAGCGTTCTTTGGATGAGTAGGAGGACTTTAACTATTAGAGATAGGTGAGATAGTAGGTTTTTTTCTTAGAAATTTTACTACCAGTGTGTTAGGTTATAATAAAACAAGCTATGGAATTCTGCCACTTACCCAAACATGTATTAGCAAGCATTTACCACCTTACAGTAAAACTTCAACTGTAAGCATATACCACAAAGAACTAATCAGAGTTAGGTGACAAAATTCTCCTAAAATGGGTGGGATATAGTATCAAAGGGAGGCCTAGACTCAAAAACCTCTCTGAAGACAGACTGCAGGGCTTACCAGATTCTTAAACTGCAGACAGATAAAAATCAAGACACCTACACAATATTCCTAGTCAATCTATATATCTTGAACAATTCCATTTCAGCAGTAAGAAGTTATTTCCAATATCTCTTTATACTAATTAGCAAACCATTGTCTAAATTCAGATGTTGATATTCGAAGCACTTATAAACTGGGAGCTAACTTCTGCTTTGGATGCTTCAAATGCTAACTAACCCACTCTGAAGTGTGGCTTCCTAATTTAGGGAACTTCAGAAGTTGACTCACTACTCCTGTTGATCCCAAGGTTTTTTTTTTTTTTTTTTTTAATGTTTGTTTATTTTTGAGAGAGAGATAGAGCACAATAAGGGACACAATCTGATGCAGGCTCCAGGCTCTGAACTGTCAGCACAGAGCTTGATGTGGGGCTCAAACTCCCAATCCGTGAGATCATGACATGCCCTATTCAAAACTAGGACAGAGTGAGATAGTTTAATAGGCAGTTCCATCAGGGCAATCCACCACAAAGGATATATAATTCCCCCAAAGAAACCTGGATGCAGTTAGGAAAGGGGAATGGATTCTAGGCAGCCAAGCCCCACCAACAGATTAGCCAACCGGTAAAATAGAGGAATTTGGGCTTCCCCCCCCCCCCCCGTGTTTATTTACTTTTGAGGTAAAGGGACGATGTTTATTTACTTTTGAACGGGGGAGGGGTAGAGAGAGAGAAACACACAGAATCTGAAGCAGGATCAAGGCCCTAAGTTCAGCACAGAGGCTGAGCCGAAGTCAGACCCTTAACCAACTGAGCCACCCAGGTGCCCTAAGAGTTTTGGCTTTTTAACCTCCCATAGTTCATTTGAAGTCTAAAACTGACCAATTCTGGGGCGCCTGGGTGGCTTAGTCGGCTAAGCATCCGACTTTCGCTTAGGTCATGATCTCGCGGTTCGTGGGTTCGAGCCCCGTGTCGGGCTCTGTGCTGACTGCCAGCTCAGAGCCTGGAGCCTGTTTCAGTCTGTGACTCCCTCTCTCTCTGACCCTTCCCTGCTCATGCTGTCTCTCTCTCTCTCCTAGAAAAAAAAAAAAAAATTAAAAAAATAAATAAATAAAACTGACCAATTCTTAATCCTTAACAATGAATTACTTCTAAAAAGCTTTTTAAATATTAAATGCCTACAAACTTATCTATTAACAATATCAATACTTAGACACTTACATATTCTTTATTTTTCTTTTTAGACAATGCGAAGACACCGAAATGAAGTGACAGTTGAACTGCGAAAGGTAAGGGTGATTGCATTTAACAGAAAGTAATTAGATTTTTCTGATTTTAAAATTCTCTATGACTTGAATAATGAAAATACTGTGGCAAATTGGTGGTCAGCCCTAAACCACACAGCATAAAAATACATCATTAAATAGTTTATAATGGTATGTATTTATAATAGCTTTCATTTATTGAGGTGTACTATGCACTGTGTGAAGTACTTTAAGGCCAGCATTGAAATTCGCACATCTGATGAAATTTAGATACTCTTCTGGGTTTTTTCTTAGTATCCTCTTTCTTTGAGCTATGTGCCAGACAGATTTCCTCCACCTTCTTCATGTAAAAGTTATACATACTTGTTAAAGATTCTTTAGAAAAACAAAAGTAGAATAACCTTATATCTTACCAATTAAATGCAACTGCTGTTAAACTGTATTGTATTTTCATCTACATTTTTGGAGGACTTTAGAATTACCTTTATGAGATTGTTTTTTCATGCAAGCACATTTTATTTGAAGCAAATATTTCAGTTGCCAGTCAAGAAAATACACATAATTGGGCGCCTGGGTAGTTTGGTCGGTTAAGCGTCCGACTTTTGGTTTTGGCTCAAGTCATGATCTCGTGGTTCATGAGTTTGAGCCCCACATTGGGCTCTGTGCTGACAGCTTAGAGTCTGCTTGGAATTCTCTCTGTCTCCTTCTCTCTTCTCTCCCCCACTAGCGCTGTCTCTGTGTCTCAAAATAAATGAATTAAATAAAAAATTTTTTAAAAAAGAAAATACACATAACTAGTTCTCTATATTATGTGTGAGTTAAAAAAACAGATTTTGAAACTTATTTCCAAATCTTTGTGTTTGTCTTTGGTTAGATCTTTCTCCGATCTTAATTCACTCCTAAAATTTCTAAATTAAAATTATCATCTTGAAATTTTTCAGTTTTAGAGAGAAGGAACGTCTTGATTCTGAGAGTAACACTCTCCCAGTCACTAGAACTAATTAGATCTGTGCATTTATTTACTTAATAAGTATTTATTTAATACCCATTTTGTGTCTTGAATTTTTACCCAGCATCGATGTTTTATGCTCATAAATACTTAGTATATAGTTCCTGAAATTCATTCTCCTGCAACCCCTAACCCCCAAGACTTTATTACAGTTGAAAAATGCTTCTAAATCCAGTGTTCTTTCAACTCCTTAACCTCTTCAAAGATACAGATTAACAGCAGTGATTTGGTAATCATATTTTCAAGCTTTTTCATATCCTTGGTTCATTTGGACCAGAAAAGTGAACTTAGCTTAAGAAAGAGTGAGGTGGGCTCCTTGCCAGTCTTAACAGTTTGTATCTAGCTCATATTTTTTTTCTTTTAAACTTTTTATTAGCACATATATACAGAAAAAAGTCAACACACCTTAAGCTTGCTGAGTTTTCACAAAGTGAACACATCTGTATAACAAGCTCCTGGATCAAGAAAGAGAACATTACTTATATTCCAAGGCTCCTTCCCGGTTATGCCTTTCCCCCAAGGGTAACCATTATCCTGATTTTTAATATTATAGATTATTTTGCATAGTTTGAACTTTATGTAAATAAAACAGTGTCCTTTTGTGTCTGGCTTTTCATTCATTATGTGAAGATCATTCTTCTTGATAGAGATGGTAGCAATGGTAGGAATAAAACATCAGTAATACCACCTATCCCCAGATGTGGGCCTTTACTTTCCCATAAATTTTCATGCTTGGAATACAACTCTAAAACTTTTGTTTTGGTTCTGGTATTATTCAGAATCCTCTTCTTGTTTTAAGCTTTTTAGCCCTTCAGATATGCTTAATTTAAGCTATTCACTTGTCTTAATATTTGGTTACTTGTTTCTTCTTCTGTAGTTGTACTGTCTTCTGTATTTAATTTATAGAATTAAAATTTCTTGCTTGTCAGTACATCTTTATAAATAACCACTTTGTTTACCTTAGAGTCCTCTTATTTCTTCTTTTTATTCCTAAATAACATTATTCCTTTCTAGTTACTAGAATTAGTTCCTAGAAATCCTTATAGAAGGACCAAAAATTAAATTAACTAAAGAAATCTCAAGAAATTTCCTTACTTCACATTTCAGAATTCCCTGAATAAGCAGCAGAGTGTGAACAGTTCCTAAAACAAAGCCTAAACTTCAGACAGAACTTAATTGATTTTGATATGATTCTGTAGAGGTGTGGAGAGCCCTTCAAGAGAAGATTCCTTTATTCTTTATGGCCAGAGTGTCTGTCTCTACTTCTAGCCTTGCTATCTCTATAGCTCCCTTAAGGAGAAAATCACAGCATTGTCATTAATGACATTGAGATTCTTGTTAATAGAAGAAAGCTAGTTTCCAGAGTTTCATAGATGAGCTCTATTTGTATTAAATTGTAACCACACTACCCCAATCATACTCCTAAATCTCTTTCCCAGCCCATCTCTAAAGGCCTACCAAAATTCTGGACCAATGGTTCATCCTCATTAAGTGCTCATTTTCAAGAATTAAACTGATTATAATATCTTAAAATTTTCTGTATATTTAAATCATTTATTGAATTTTTAAGAAGCAATAGTATAGATACGAGCAGTGCTACTCAAAAGTCCTAATCTATAACAAGTTAGGGAGGTTGAGTCAAAATCCTAAACCAGACTGTTTCCTTTACTAAAAAATCTTTCTACCTAAACAAATAAATAACGTAACTAAACAATGTGTGTAGTTTCACAGTTGATTTCTGGCACAAGCTCCATATTTTGTAGCAGGCCTATAACTTAGAGCTCGAGAAATCTTAGCCAGTCCAAGGACTGTACTTTGGATAGCACTGATACTGCTCTGTCAGATTAAGGATGAAATCTAGTTATTAATATGTACTGTTTTTACTGGCCTCAAATTCTTTTTGTCTGAACTTTTTTGTCTTTACCTCTTTGATATTTTACTTTCTCCTATTTAATTAGGTACTTATGCCTCAACACTTACACAGAGGTCTTTACTTCTGTTTTATATCATTTTGTAAACAGTTACATAGGAATTAAATAACTTGCCTAAAATCACATAGCTGATAAATGGGAGCGCTGAGCTCTTAACCGTTATGCTATAATGGCCCTCAATATAAATGTTTGTTCAGTGAATATATTAAACTTTATATAATCTTATCTTGATGATTTAACAGTTAGATATCCCATAGGATTTTATTGTCATTAGATCTGGGGTGGGGCACGTTAAGTTCTTACATAATGAAAACCACCACCAAAATACCATACTTTGACTACTCAGATATAGTACAGTTGTTTTAATTGTCTGACCTTTCAGTAAGATGTCTTTTTTAAAAAATACCATAAATTCCTATATTAACAAGATAATAAAGAAAATTTATATTATCATATCAGTTGATATGGAAAAAGCATTTGACAAAACCTAACACTTGTTCCTGATAAAACTCTTGATAAATTGCAGTTAGAACTTGTTCAACTTTTTTAAAAATTTTCTTTTGAGAGAGCACAAGCTGCAGAGAGGCAGAGAGAGAGGGAGACACAGAATCTGAAGCAGGCTCTGGGCTCTGAGCTGTCAGCAAAGAGCCTGATGCACAGTTCAAACTCGTAAACCACGAGATCATGACCTGAGACAAAGTCAGATGCTTAACTGACTGAGCCACACAGGCGCCCCTAGATCTGCTCAATTTGATAAAAGAGCATCTGCAAAAATCTACAGCTAACATCATACTTAATGGTGAAAAGACTGAATGGATCTGAGATTCTAAGATCTGAGAACAAAGCAGGATGTCTATTCTTACTGTTCTTATTTAATATAGACTCTGCAAAAAAGCTCCTAGAATTAAAAATTGAATTCAGCAAGGTCACAGAAACAAGATTAACACATAAAAGTCTATTGCTTATATATGCTAACAATGAATATGCAGAAACCAATGTTAAAAGCACAATGCCATTTAGAGCCACTCTGAAGAAAATAAAATACTTTGTTGTATGTTAACAAAACATGTACAGGATACGTACACTGAATATTATAAGATGCTGATGAAAGAAATAAAATAAGATTTAAGTAAATGGAGAGATGTATACTGTGGTAATGAATTGGAAGATTCATCATAGTAAAGATGCCTGTTCTCAGATTGATCTATTGGTTTAATGCATTTTTTATCAAAATACCACCAAAGTTTTTTTGTAAACACAGACCATCTTATTCTAAAATGTATATGGAAAGCCACAGGCTCTAGAAGACCTAAAACAATCCTGACAAAGAATAAAATAGGAGCAATTACTCTACCTAATATTAAGGCTTATCAATGGAACAGAAGATAAAACCAGAAATAAATCTACACAAATACACTCAAGTTACTTTTGACAGGTGCAAAACTAGTTAATGGAGGAAGAATATCTTTTTTTAGCAAAGGGTATTAGAACAATTGGAAATTCACGGGCAAAAATAAATAAATAACCTCAATCTAATTGTCACACCTATACAAAACACAAAATGGACCCTAGATTTAAATGTAAAACATAAACTGTAAATGGAGGGAAATTTTCAGGATCCAGAGCCAGGCAAAGAGTTCTTAGAGTTGACCACAAAAGCATAAACCATAAAAAGGAAGTTGGAGCTTAACAAATTAAAAACCTTTATTTCTGTGAAAACCCATGTGAAGAAGAGAGTGAAAATACAAGCTAGAGACAAAAAGAAAACCACACATCCAATACAGGGCCAGTGTCTAGCATATTTAATGAACTCTTAAAGGTTAGTAGTAAAAGACAAAAAAAAAAAAAACAAAAACGATCTAATTAGAAAATGGGCAAAGATGAGAAGAGACATTTCACTGAAGGATATATACAGATGGTACTTATGATGATGATTATTTATACATCATTAGCCATCAGAGAACTATGGACTAAAACCAACTAAGCATCTATCAGAATGACTAAAATAAAAAATAATGACAACATGGAATGCTAGTGAGGATGCAGAGAAATTGATTAAGTCAAAGGTTGCTGATTAGAATATGGAATGGTATAATCATTCTGGAAAACATGTAGCTACTATATAACTACCAATTACACTCCTACTCATTTATTCCAGAGCTATGAAAACTGGTATTCATACAAAACCTGTACATGAATGTTTGTAACAGCTTTATTTTGCAATAGCCAAAACCTGGGAACAACCCAGATGTCTTTAAAGGGTAATTAGTTAAACTTTTTTTTTTTTTTTAATATTTTTATTTCTAGGAGAGAGAGAGAGAGACAGCGTGAGCAGGGGAGAGTCAGAGAGAGAGGGAGTCACAGACTCTGAAATAGGCTGCAGGCTCCGAGCCGGCAGTCAGCACAGAGCCCGACGCGGGGCTCGAACCCACGAACCGCGAGATCATGACCTGAGCGAAAGTCGAACGCTTAACCGACTAAGCCACCCAGGCGCCCCTAGTTAAACTTTAGTATGTCTTTGCCATGAAATGCCACACAGCAATTAAAAGGAACAGACTATTAATAGAAGCAACAACTTATGCAAATATTTAGGAAATTCTGCTGGGCAAAAGAAAGCCCATCACAAAAAGGTTACATACTGTGCGATTCCATTTATATAACATTTTTGAAATGATAAAATTTTAGAAATGAAGGACAGATTAGTGGTTGCCAAGGGTTAGATACAGGGAGAGGGAGATTGTTTGCTTATAAAAGGGCAACAGGAGGGCATCTTCTGTTTTTAGAACTGTTCAGTATTTTCACTAAAATGGTGGATACATGAACCTGTACAGGTGATAAAATTGTATCGAATTAATGCACAAAACATTAATCTGGATAAGTAAGACAGGAAATCTGGATAAGATCAGGCGATTATGTCAGTGTCAGTGTCTTGGTTGTGATATTATACTGTAGTTCTGCAGAATATTAATTAAAAGAACCTGAGCTAGGGATTTCTGCACTATTTCTTACAACTGCATTCAAATTTACAGTTATCTCCATCAAAACTTCAATTAATAAAATGCTAAATTAGTTTTAACTCTGAATTAGTTTTTTTCTTTAAGTTTTTATTTTAATTCCAGTTAGTTACATAGAGTTAACTTTCAGGTGTAGGTACATCTTTCTGTTGTACAACTGTACAACTTTCAGGTGTACAGTATAGTGATTCAACACTTTCGTACAACTGAGTGCTCATTACAAGTGCACTACTTAATCCCCATCACCTATTTAACCCCTCCAACCCACCAACCTCCCCTCTGGTACCCATCAATTTGTTCTCTAAAATTAAGAGTCTGTTGGGGCGCCTGGGTGGCTTAGTCGGTTAAGCGTCCGACTTTCGCTTAGGTCATGATCTCGCGGTTCGTGGGTTCGAGCCCCGCGTCGGGCTCTGGGCTGACTGCCAGCTCGGAGCCTGGAGCCTGTTTCAGTCTGTGACTCTCTCTCTCTCTGACCCTCCCCTGCTCACGCTGTCTCTCTCTCTCTCTCTCTCCTAGAAATAAAAATAAAAAACATTAAAAATTAAAAAAAAAAATAAAATAAAATAAAATTAAGAGTCTGTTTTTTGGTTTCTCTCTCTCTCTTTTTCTCTTTGCTCATTTCTTTTATATCTTAAATCACATATGAGTGAAACCATATGCTGTTATTTTTTCTCTGAGTTATTCCGCTTAGCAAAATACTCCCAGGCTCTATCCATGTCATTGTAAATGGGAAGACTTCATTCTTTTTTAGGGCTGAATAATATATACATATACTGTATCTTTTTTTAATAGTTGATTTATTTTTGAGACAGAGACAGAGCATGAGCTGGGAAAGGGTAGAGAGAGAGGGAGGCACAGAATCCAAAACAGGCTCCGGGCTCTGAGCTGTCAGCACAGAATCCGATGTGGGGCTCGAACCCACGAACCATGAGATCATGTCTGAGCTGAAGTCGGACGCTTAACCGACTGAGCCACCCGGGGCCCCTGTACTGTATCTTCTTTATCCATTCATCAATTAATGGAAACTTGGGCTGCTTACATATCTTGGCTATAAGAAATAATGCTGTGATAAATGTAGAGTTCCATGTATCCCTTTGAATTAGGGTTTTTGTATTCTTTGAGTAAATACCCAGTAGTGTGATTGCTGGATTATAGGGTAGATCTATTTTTAGTTTCTTGAGGAAACTCCATACTGTTTTCCAGAGTGGCCGCCCCAGTTATCTTTCCCATTAACAGTGCACAAGGATTCCTTTTTTTCCACATCCTTACCAACACTTGTTCTTTCTCGTGTTTTTGATTTTAACCATTCCAACAGGGTGAGGTGATAATCTTATTGTAGTTTTGATTTGCATTTCCCTGATGATAAGTGATGATGAACTCCTTTTCACGTGTCTGTTGACCATGTGTATGTTTTTGGAGAAATGTCTGTTCATGTCTTCTACCCATTTTTTAATTGGGTTATTTATCTTGGGGATGTTGAGTTTTATAAATTCTTCATATTATTTGGATATGTCATTTGCAAATATCTTCTCTCATTCTGTATGTAGGTTGCCTTTCAGTCTTGATGATTATTTTCTTCACTGTATAAAAGCTTTTATTTTGATGTAGGCCAAATAGGTTTATTTTTGCTTTTGTTTCCCTTGCCTCAAGAGACATATCTAGAAAAAAAGTTGTTATAGCTGATGTCAAAGAGGTTATTGCCTCTGTTCTCTCTTAGGATTTTTATGGTTTCAGGTCTCACATTTAGGTCTTTAACCCATTTTGAATTTATTTTTGTGTATGGTGTAAGAAAGTGATCCAGTTTCTTTTGCATGTTGCTGTCCAAGTTTCCCAGCACCATTTGTTGAAGAGACTCCTGTTCCCATTGGATAGTCTTTCCTGCCTTGTCAAAGATTAATTGACCATATAGTTGTGGGTTTGTTACTGTGTTTTCTATTCTTTTCTATTGACCTATATATCTATTCTTGTGCTAGTACCATAATATCTTGATGACTGCAGCATTGTAGTATAATTTGAAGTCTGGAATTGTGATGCCTCTAGCTTTGCTTTTCTTATTCAAGATTGCTTTGACTATTTGGGGTCTTTTGTAGTTCCATACAAATTTTAGAATCATTTGTTCTAGTTGTGTGAAAAATGCTATTGGTATTTTGGGTTTTTTTTATGTTTATTTATGTTTGAGAGAGAGAGAGAGAGACTGAGCGCTAACAAGGGAGGGGCAGAGAGAGAGAGGGAGACACACACAGAATCGGAAGCAGGCTCCAGGCTCTGAACTGTCAGCATGGAGCACAACATGGGACTTGAACCCACGAACCGTGAGATCATGACGTGAGCCGAAGTCGGACACTTAACTGACTGAGCCACTCAAGTGCCCCTTTTAGGGTTGTTGTTTTTGTTGTTGTTTACTGTTGGTATTTTGATACAGATTGCATTATATATGTGGATTACTTTGGGTAGTATAGACATTTTAACCATGTTTGTTCTTCCAATCCATGAGCATGGAATGTCTTTCCATTTCTTTGTGTTGCCTTCAGTTTTTTTCATCAGTGTTTTCTAGTTTTCAGAGTACAAGTGTTTCACCTCTTTAGTTAAGTGTATTCCTGGGTATCTTATTATTTTAGGTGCAATTGTAAATGAGAGTGTTTCCTTTATTTCTCTTTCTGCTGATTCATTGTGTATAGAAGTACAACAGATTTCTGTGTATTAATTATGTATCCTGCCACTTTACTGAGTCATTTATCAGTTCTAGCAGTTTTTTGCTAGAATCTGTCGGATTTTCCATACAGAGTATCATTCATCAGCAAAGAGTGAGAGTTTTACTTCTTCCTCACTGATTTGGATGTCTTGTATTTCTTTTTGTTGTCAGATTGCTGTGCCTAGGACTTGCAATACTATGTTGAATAAAAGTGGGGGGAGTGGACACATCCCTGTCTTGTTACTGACCTTAGGGGAAAAGCTCTCAGTTTTTTCCTATTAAGGATGATGTTAGCTGTAGGTTTTTCATAGATGGACTTTATTATGTTACCTCTAAACCTGCTATTTTGAGGATTTTTTTTCATAATGGATCTTGTACTTTGTCAAATGCTTTTCCTGCGTCTGTTGAAATGATCATTTGTAAAACCTTGAATTAGTAAAGGAGAATCCAAAAGAAAGCAGCAGTTGTTTGATAAGATTGATAAGATAAGTGATCCTTCAGGAAAAATAATTTCTGTTGTGTTGTCAGATTTTTACATGATGGATGAACCAGTAGTGTTTTGGTTATAAAAAAATTAACCAAAGTATAATACACTGAGGAGAGTGGCCAAAATGTAAGTATAACATATAAAACTTGTGGGTGAATATCCATATGTCTATACAGCAGTAGTGTAATTTCATAAATGTTAATATTGAGGAGAACGTCTTATCTTGTGTGCATTATTTAGAAGCAGTTAGAAGCAACCAGAGTTGAGCTACTTCTAAAAGAAAAAAATAGCAAGTAGTAGAATGTATCTAAGAAGTAGCTCTGTAGCCACAAACTGGATTCACATCTTAACTGATACTTCCTAGGTATATAATTTAATTTATCCAGGTTCTCTGTATCTCCATTTTAGTGCTCTGTGAAATAAAAGTAATTTTATTTTTAATTTTACAGGAACTAAAGCCACATAAAAATTTAACACAATGAATGTATTGCTGGATAAAAACAAATTTAATTATGTCACGTTCAAAATGGGGCTGATAAATATTTTTTTCGTAACATGTTTAAGAAGTGAGTGCTGGGGCTACCTGGGTGTCTCAGTCGGCTAAGTGTCTGACTTTGGCTCAGGTCATGATGTTGCGGTTTGTAAGTTTGAATCCTGCTTTGGGCTCTGTATTGACAGTGTGGAGCTTGCTTGGGATTCTCTCTTTCTGTGACAGTAAATAAATAAACTTAAACAAACAAAAAAGAAGTGATTGGTGACTTATTCCACAAGTTCAGGTATACAGTGTTGAGCTACTTTTTCAAGATAAGGAGAGAAATCTGGGGAATGAAAGAGAACTTTATATAGAAATCAATACACAGAATTTGTTCACTCAAAAAATATTAGGTTGAGTCTTAAGAAATTGCCCATGATAGGGGCACCTGGGTGGCTTGGTCGGTTAAGCGTACGACTTTCGCTTAGGTCATGATCTCGCGGTTCGTGGGTTCGAGCCCCGCGTCGGGCTCTGTGCTGACTGCCAGCTCAGAGCCTGGAGCCTGTTTCAGTCTGTGACTCCCTCTCTCTCTGACCCTCCCCTGCTCGCTCTGTCTCTCTCTCTCCTAGAAATAAATAAAAATATATATAAAAAAAGAAATTGCCCATCATAATTAACCTTTTTAACATACAAAGTGGACATTCCATGTGGTTCGACCCTAATAGTCAGAAAATAGAAAGTCTAAATAGTTGGGTTAATAATAATAGATTTTTAAAGGACCGTTAGAAATTGATCCTGTTTTTCTGTGTGTGTGTGTGTGTGTGAGAGAGAGAGAGAGAGAGAGAGAGAGAGAGAGAGAAAGAGAGATTGGACATAAAGTAGGTGTTGAAACTAGTTCCAGTATCTTCTGAGCTCCCCTCCCACTTGATGAAAGAGATGCCTTTTATGGATGCTGAATTTATTGTGGTACAATGTCTAGGAGGATAAAAATCTCTAGACTGTCAAATAAAAGTACAGTTTACCTGGTTTGATGAAGCTCCCTTTAATGCCTAATTAAATCATCAGAAACCTACCCAGAGATTATCTTTTCATGGGTTATACATAGTTTTTATTAAGAGTAACATGATTTTCATGCCCTAGGATATTTTGGCTTATTTAGGATGCTTTCAATTCAAATGTGGGATTCATTACTTAATTTTGATAAAAGAAACAATTTACTAAGTAGCTACAATAACTTTAAAAACAAATTAACTTGAACTTGCCTTTGAAAACCTTCGTGGCTGGTGTGAGGGAGACAGGAGGGTTTGTGTAGGACGACTTTCACCATCACTAACAGAATCACTACTATCTATTGGCTCAATGGAATCTTTTTCTTTTTGTGCAACTGTAACAAAGAACCTATCCAATGACACTTGCTTTTGCCTCCTTTTGAGGATTTTGTGGAAATGTGACATTGCATTGTCGTTAAACAGATTCATTGCTTGCACTGCTTTATATAGCCTTATTTGGGTGGTGCTTTTCTAGAAAATTTTGCACTGTTTCCCACATTTTACACATCTATCTCATCTCATTTGAAGTGAGAGTTTCCTTCGCCTTTTTCTCCTCCTCCTCTGCAGGCAAGATGCAGACATAGACTTCTTAGAAAATCTTGCCGTTTTGGCTACTCGGATACCTCGTTTGTACTTCTTGATGATTTCTTTTGTAACTTCCACTGTAATCATCTTCTTACCGCCTTTCTTTTCAACCTTTTTCTGCATGGGAGCCATTGTATATGCTCACATCAGTGTTGACTACAGTACAGTATTAATAAACTCTTGTCATATACTGTATTTAATGTAATTGGCAATAAGGCAGCAGAAGGAAGGGTCTGTATCTGCAGACAGCCTGACCTAGAATGAAGCAAAGCATTCCTAAGCTTACTCTTCTATGGAAAGGAAAGGACTGTCCACAGGTGCTTTGAAGTGACAAAAAATACACTAGTGCCAGTTGTGGGCACCTTCCAACATTCTGAAAAATTACTGATTTCTGCCAAACACTGTGCCTTTAGACCAAGCATCTGAGCATGGGAGATGGTTTCCCCACAATCCCGCGCTGAGAGAGAGCGCGAGGAGCTATTGGCTCAATTATGATCACATGACATTTGACATCACTTACTACTTGTTTATCAAAGTAAAATTTATTAGCAATGTTTGTTTCTCTTGCAGAACACTAGCAGAACAAGTTACTTGCAATCCAGTGTTGTACAAATACATATAAACCAAAACTTGACAAAATTATAAGGCAGAATTTGTCAAAGGCAAAATCATTGTGGTAGATTTTCTTTTCAGTAATAAACACACCAATTAAGAGGGGAATGAAAAGTTAAATAACTTAATTTGCAAGTGTTTTCTAAAAAACATGTATAAGACCCCTCAAAAATGGCTTTGTGATAGTATAAAGCTGTAATTTCCAAACTGTGCACTGAGGTAACATGGAGCTCCAGAGGGACATTTGGAATATTTTGAATTTTTAAGAGAAACACAGCAACATTTAACATCTTTTAGGTATCATAGAACTACTAGGGATTGAGGTAGTTTACAGTTTAGACATTAGATCTCACTCAATTCGTTTAATCACATATTTTGTTTTAAGAGCAAAATAAAGGGGCACCTGGGTGGCTCAGTTGGTTAAGTGTCTGACTTTGGCTCAGGTCATGATCTCATGGTTTGTGGGTTTGAGCCCTGTGTCGGGCTCTGTGCTGACAGCTAGCTCAGTCTGGAGCCTGTTTCAGATTCTGTGTCTTCCTCACTCTCTGACCCTCCCCTATTTATGCTGTCTCTCTCTCTCTCTCTCTCTCTCAGAAATAAATAAAACATTAAAAAAAATTTTTTAAAGTGAAATAAAATTTTTTCTTTCAATTTATAACCCTCTCACCTCCCCCCCGCACCCCCCAATCTCCACCCCACAACCCGCTGTCAATGACTATTAAGCTGTTTGGACCTAACTACTTGAAAAGGAAATTTAGGGGCACCTGGGTGGCTCAGTCGGTTAAGTGTTCAACTCTTGGTTTCGACTCAGTTCATAATCTCCGGGTTTGTGAGTTCGAGCCCTGTGTCGGGCTCTGCACAGACAGCTACAGAGCCTGCTTGGGATTCTCTGTCTCCTCTCTCTGCCCCTTCCCTGCTGTCTCTCTATCTCAAAAAGAAACATTAAAAAAAAAAAAGAAAATTTAGCTATTTCCTTTGGCCTACTCTATGGACTGAGAAACTTCAGGAAAATCTAGTATAAAACAAATATCAGTTATTTTCAGAGTGTTGTACAGACTATGTTCTCTGATCACAATACAATTAAATTAGAAATCTGTGTATAAGATAGTTACAAAAACCTCATATTGTGGAGGAAAAGAAAGAAAGAAAGCACTTCTAACCTTGACCATCATAGAAATCCCAGTGGCTATTAGGATTACCCAGAAATGAACAATAGAAAAAATAATTACGTGTCAGATCCTGTGGAACACAGTTAAAAAGATACTTCTCAAGAGAAATTTATAGTAAATAGAGATATAGAACAAATAAAAATAGGAATTTAAAAGGCATATTAATGTATATGTGACATAGGTTTTAAAATATTTGTATATCACTTAGTTTTTGCTGCATAATAAACTAATTCGAAAATCAGGTAGCTTAAAACAATAGCCATATTATACAGCTAATAATTCTTTGGGTTGGCAGAGTGGTTCTTCTAGTCTAGGCCAGTTCAGCTGATATCTGCTGGGCTCCCTCATTCATCACTGGTGGGTTGGCTGGTGATTAGATGATCTAAGGATGGTCTCACACAAGTTACTGGGTATTGGCTGTGTCCTTGGTTGTCTTCTACATAACCTCATCTTGTAGCAGGCTAGCACAGTGCTGTTCACATGGTGGTTTTAGAATAAGAGCAGCAAGAGAGGACATTCTCAGATGTATAAGCAGTTTTCAAGTGCATTTGATTAATGTTCCATTACCAAAACAAGACACACAGCTACACCTGGAATTGGTGCAGGACCAGACTATGCAGAGGCATTGGAAAGGGAATTATAGCCATTTTTGCCAACGATATACTACAGTTTGACCATGAGTAATTTTTTGCTAATAGATTTGAAAACTTAGCTGAAATGAACAACTTCCTAGTGGAAAAAAAATGTACCCAGCTAACTCAAGAAGAAATGAAAACCTGAAGAGTTCTAAAAATAAAGAAATTATATCAGTAGCTAAAAATGTTTAACCTCTTCCAACCCCTTGAAAAAAGGTAATCTTGCAGATGGAACTCCAGCAAACATTCAAAGAACAGATAATTCCTTATTAAATGATGTAGAGAAGGTAAGGAGGGAATACTACCCAACTCATTCTGTGAGGCTAGCAAAACCATGACACTGAGAATGTGACCAAGACAGCATGAGAAAAGGTGCTTATAAGCCAGTTTCACTTATGAACATAGGTTTAAAAATTATAAATAAAACATTAGTAAATTAAATCCAGTAAAGAATACCTGTAAAAATTTCAGGGGGGGTACCTGGGTGGATCAGTCAGTTAAGCATCTGACTTCAGCTCAGGTCATGATCTTACGTTTTATGAGTTTGAGCCCCGCGTTGGGTTCTGTGCTGATAGCTCAGAGCCTGGAACCTGCTTCAGATTTGGTGTCTCCCTCTCTCTCTCTGCCCCTCCCCCACTCATATTCTCTCTCTCTCTCTCTCTCTCAAAAATAAACATTAATTTTTTAATTAAAAATTTTTCAAGAAAGGTTTGTCCCAGGTCTTGCAAACTTGCAAATTTTACATTGCAGGGCTCTAAGTTTAACATTAGAAAGTCAGTTAATTTACCGCATTTATAGATGAAAGGGGAAAATTATATGTCCATATCAATGGGTGCAAAAGAAGCACAATTTAATAACATGAAACACCTATTTGTGGTTGAAAAGGTAAAAGAAAAAAATCTTAGGAAATTAGGAATACAAATGAGCTGCCTTACCTCCCCTTCCAAGAAAAAAGACTGCAAACATCATATGTCATGATAAAATGCTATCCCCTGAATTTAGGCATTGTTGTATTTAAGAGGCTTTAGTTGTATTTATGTTTTGTATTGCTTTTATGTCTGAAATACCTGCGGGAGTTGGAGGAATGGAAAGAGTACCATTCCTGAAAGCCCTTTGGAAGCTTCATTATTCAGACTGGAAAATAATTAGAGGAAAACAGAATAAAAATAGAATGGGATGAACTTTAGTGAAACTTCAGATAAATTCCAAGAGATGTTAAAATTGCCATATAAAAGATTTTAAAATTAACCATGTTACAAATCACAAAGTGCAATGCATAGATTCTTTTAAGTTTTGAAACAATTTCAAACTTACAGTTTGAAATTCAAATTTGCAGTAGTACAAAAAATACTGTGCACTCTTCACTCAATACCCAGCTTCCTTGTTTGTTAGCTTTTTTCTTTATTTGCTTTATTCTCTCTCTCTAATTTGCACACACATACACATACTTTTTCTTAAAACAGGTAAGTTGCAGCATAATGCCCCATTACCCTTATGTCAGTTCATATTTCATAAAAACATACGCTTTCCTATGTAACCACATTGCATTTGTCACATTAACACAGATAAGTATTTACTGGTTCATAGATCTAACTCGTATTTTGCTAGTTCCTAATAATAATGTCCTTTATAAATCTAAGATCCAATCCAGGATTAGACATTGCACTTGTCACGTTTCTTTAATCTCATCCAATCCTGCAGTTCTTCGGTCTTTATCTTTCATGACACATTTTGAAGAGTACAGACTAGTTTTTATAGAATGGCAGGTTTAGGTTTGTCTCATTTTCCTCAAGTGGTGGTGGTGGTGGTGGTGGTGATTTTGGTCAGGAATACCATAGAAGTGATATTTTCTCAGTGCATCAGACCAGAAGCACACATTGTGGATAAGTACTTTGTGGGGAGCCACTTGAGACTATAAAATATCAGTGCATGGATTTTAATATCTGTGAGATACAGTAATTTAAAAATAATGTAGAATTGATTGAGAAGTTGCTAAAGAAGTATGCTGTGATATAAGTAGAAGTTGGTAGGTAATCTAATGATTAGCATATATAAGCCTCAGCTTGTTTGAAATGCTTGCTTTTACACTGGACAAAAGTAGATGTTACACAGATAATACAGAAAGCTTTAGATATACATATATTTCCAGCTTTAACTTTCTACTTGATCTGAATTTTAACATCAGTATTAATACCTCTTCAGTAACTTTCTGTTATAACCAGACACTCTGTAAATAATGTTTTGAAGACTAGGTAGTGTGTGTATAGCCTTTGAAATTGTAGATTGAAAAGGATTTTTGAAGTCATTCAGACTTTTATCTAATTTATTTAGACCTAATTCTATAAACAAACTAGAAACTTAAAAGAAGATTGATTTATGGGACGCCTGGGTGGCTCAGTTGTTTGAGCGTCTGACTTCTGCTCAGGTCATGATCTCATGGTTTGTGGGTTCAAGCCCCGCGTTGGGCTCTGTGCTTACAGCTAGCTCAGAGCATGGAGCCTGTTTCAGATTCTGTGTCTCCTTCTCTCTCTGACCCTCCCTTGCTCATGCTGTCTCTCTCTCTCTCAGAAATAAATAAAACATTAAAACTTTTTTTTTTTAAAAAGATAGATTTACCCAGTGATTGATATGTTATGTGAAATGGCACATGTTGCTGCCATTACAAACAATTGAAATCCCATAAAATACAGAAATATATTTGCTAGTGGAGAATTTTTGTTTGCAAAAGCCAGATAGCAAGAATTTAAATCTGAGATGATGGCAAGTAGGCAGCATTTATCCTAATGAATTCCCATTCCCCACATTCCCAACAAGTATACAAACCTTAACATTTGAGCATTAAACTCTATCCCATCTAGGTGACTTCTTTCTTTAAGTAAGTAGATGAAAGCTAGCATAATAGTTGAAATGTATTTGCTAGACTTTTATAGTAATAATTCATTCCCAAATTTGAATCTTTACTAAAGATTGGGAGGCACGATATTGGTCAAAACTATTGGTGTTTAATAAATTGTGTGTGTGTGTGTGAAGGCTGTACTGTTACTGTAATTTTCTGACCAAGTCCAGAATGTAGCCTGTCGTTGGTTTGTAGTATACACATTTAATTCATGTTATCCTTATCCAGAACAAAAGAGATGAACACTTACTGAAAAAAAGAAATGTTCCCCAAGAAGAAAGTTTAGAAGATTCAGATGTTGATGCTGATTTTAAAGCAGTAAGTTACTTTGGTATTGTAAGGTGTTTTTACAATAATTTTATAATCAGAGAACTTCATTTTTAATCTAAGACCAATTTTACAATGATAATAATGTATATTAACTCATAACTATTAGAATATTATTTAATAAATGTAATTTAGCTAATAAACTATTCCCTGAACTGTCTTTTTTCCTTTTAAGCAAAATGTAACACTAGAAGCGATATTGCAGGTATGTTATTAACTTAATATTCACATTTTGAAGTATTTTGAAATTGATTTTTTTTAAATTTCTAAAATTTACATTTGGTGTTACAGAATGCCACAAGTGATAACCCAGTGGTCCAGTTAAGTGCTGTCCAGGCTGCAAGGTAAATACTAATTTGTTCAGAGGAAGTATTATTATAGGTATCTTAGTAGTCTAGAAGTAATACATTGCTCTCTCTGTTCATGGTTTGAAAATTACAGCAATTAATTTCTTATATTTCTTTTTCTAGAAAGTTATTATCCAGTGACAGAAACCCACCAATTGATGACCTAATAAAATCTGGGATTTTACCAATTCTAGTCAAATGTCTAGAAAGAGATGATAAGTAAGTATGGATTTGAATCCTTTTTCACTTTTTTCACTTAACTGAAAACTTAGGGTTATTATTTAACCAATGGATTCATTTAGGTTTTGCATTTATTATTTATTTCATTTGTCATGTATTTTTATGTAGTTTTCTAATTCTATGATCATATTCCGTAGACCTAAAGTACTTCTTTTTTTAGTATTTGAAGTGTATGTATATCTTCTAGTAAAATTTTAGCTTCTGTTTATTGCCTATTCTAACTTACCTCAAATATTTATAGTCTTTATTTATTTTGTTTTTGTTTTTAGTAATATTTTAAAACAACCCAAATAGTGTTTTGAGTCACTCTTTGCTTATGAATCTATATATAGATTAACCTCATGACTGAGTCAACATGAATGATTTCCAGAACCAAGTGGCTCTTACCCTGGGAATATTCCAGCTGATCCACTGATCTTCTGTGAAGTCTTTAACAGAACTCCAACCATGATTAATTGTCTAATATCATGCTTTTTATTTGCAGTAAATTAAAAATCAGGTTATACTTTTCCAGAATGGAAAGGAAAAAATACTACATTGTATCTTTTAAGGTGTGGCCACATTTCTATTAGTGTTCAGAGATATCTTGGTGTGCGGTATCTTAAACCTCATCAGTTTGAATTAACTGGGAAAATGTGAGTTTTCACTCCACAAAGTATTTTAAAACAAATGCGTTTTGCATTTGAGAGTATTTAGACTAAAATTTGGTGTATTTTGCTAAATTTTATCTTAAGGAATTTTCAGTTGACTAGATAAATGTTGCCACTAAGGATTTTTATTTAGAAATACTTCTTTCTGCTTTTATTATATGCTGTGACCGTCCCTCAAAAATGCTTAACACTTACTTTACACAATCATATATATTTTCTGTAGCAAGATTTATTTAAGTGAAAATAAGTTTTATTTCAGCTATTTAAAAAACTGTCTTTTAGGGACCCTCTTTTTCTCCTTGATCCCCTTCTCTTTCTTGCATCCTTTTTTTTTTTTTTTTTTTTAAAGCTTTATATTCCAGCCTTTGGCATAGCCTCATTTGTGTGGATGTGTCTGTGGATATATACAAAAAATTATGCTAAAATATATACAGACCTGTGTAACTATTACCCAAAGCCAAAACAGAAAATTATCAGTATTTTGGATCTGTATTTATGAATTTGTCATGGGAAATAGTGTTATCATATAAAAGCCCATAGACCTTGGAACCAAATAGACATTGATTTAAATCCGGAGTTTGCTATTGACAAAAACCTTTTGAGGCTTTTGAGCTCAGATACCTCATCTACAAAAGTGAGGTGGTTGTGAGGAATGGAAATAATATACACAAAACACTATACAGTATCAAATTTACAATAAATGCTCATTTATTGTTTACTTATTGCACTCATTCTTTTTCTATATCTTCATTTTCTTTTTTTTCAAATGATAGAATATTCCCTGCTTTGTAATTTTATTTTGTATATCTCACTGTTTTCTCGTTTAAGGCCTTCATTTCCAATATTTTGCCAAGCTACGAGGGCTAGCTTAATATAATGATCCCTTCTAGCCTGGAATGGCATAAACTCATCATCTTTGATCTTATTGTTCATTAGCTTCTTCTCTACCTCTAATATCCTCTTTATTCCCTGCCTTTTGCCAAAATTCGTCCTAATTCTTATCTGCTACTCCATTTTCCTATCTGGCCCATCTTTTTTACCTCACTGCTTGTTCTGTCTCCCACTTATTCTCCTTAAAACCTTTTTCCTTCTTGGCTTTCTCTAACCTTTGATATTACAACCTTACTCTCTTTCTTTGATATTTATAGAGCTTTCTTCTAAGTCCCTAACCTTTGGTTCTCCTCAGTTTTTGCTCACTACACCCCCTCCCACCTTGGTATTCTATTTAAAGGAATTTATATTCTTACAGCCAATCTGTCCTAACTTGATGTACATAATTTCCTTTCAGTAGGTCTTTCCATCAGTCTTTAACCTTTTTTATCCTAATTCTACATACCATGGACTCACATTATTATTTTCTATACTCTATAGTAGCCCTCTATACTCAGTATGTCTATAGAATAAATTCCAATTTCTGAAGCTTGAGATTTGAGTTCTACTCCCCCTCCCCTCCACTGACACACACTTGGATAACCTACCCTTCCAGTTTCATCCCGGTACATTTTCTGCATACTTTCTTGGCTTCTGCTCTCTTGATCTGTTCCTTGTCATCCATACACATTGTGGTCATTCCACCCATGATACTTTTATTTGTATTTCCAGCTGTCAGTGCCTTTCTTTCTTTATCTGTCTTTGGAAAGCTAGGTCAGTTTTCACTTTCTTTGTGAGGTGTTCTGTTGCAATTCCAAATTGTAATGATCTCATCTTTTTAGTAAAATTATGCAGCCTTGTAATACTATCTCCAGTGTGTAAAGCAGATTGATGTAGTGGAGTCAGATGGGGTCCTGGCTTTAAGACAGAGGCTGTGGCAATGATTCAAGGTAAATGGGTGAAGGCCTCAACCAGTACAGTGATGGTAAGAGTGGTACTATAAATATAAGGTATAGTTAGAAGGTAAAACTGACATGACTTTTAGATTAGATGTTTATGGGAGAGAAAGGAGTCAAGGACAATAATGACTACCCAAATGTTGCAGCTATCAGTCACTAGACATAAACAAGTAGGTTTATATTGCCTGACTTTGGGAGCCAGTGAGATAGTCTGTTGGAGATATCCAATAGGCATTTGGATTATAACAAAGTGAAATTAAAGGACAGGGTAAAGGATAACCATATAGATCTGTGGGTCATAAATTTAAGTGGTACTTAATGTGTCTAAAGATTTTTTTATTGTGTTTTACAGTCCTTCATTACAGTTTGAAGCTGCTTGGGCGTTAACTAATATAGCATCAGGAACTTCTGCACAGACTCAAGCTGTTGTACAGTCTAGTAAGTAAATTAACATCCATATTTGCTGGGATTTAAAAAAAAAAATTAAGGCAAGGTGGGGCACCTGGGTGACTCAGTTGGCTAAACATTGGACTTCGGCTCAGGTCATGATCTCACGGTTCGAGTTGAACCCCATGTTAGGCTCTGTGCTGACAGCTCAGAGCTGGGAACCTGCTTCGGATTCTGTGTCTCCCTCTATCTCTGCCCCTCCCCTGCTGTCTCTCGTGTGCTCTCTCTCTCTCTCTCAAAAATAAAAGCAAGGAAGTGGAGTTTATTGTAAAGACTGAATTTTATCGTCTAGTATTTTTAAAGTAGTGAATTTTAGGAGTTACTTTTGATGGTTGATATTTTTCCCATAGCTATCATCAGTCTATCATTAAATAATTTTAATTGTGGTTACTGAAAGTGAATAGTTTTTTCTTTTTGGGTAGGGACTGTCTGCTAACGACAGGTTTTAAAATTTCTGTTTCTGGGGCGCCTGGGTGGCTCAGTGGTTGAGCATCCGGCTTCAGCTCAAGTCATGATCTCACGGTTCGTGGGTTCAAGCCCCGCATCGGGCTCTGTGCTGACAGCTAGCTCAGAGCCTGGAGCCTGTTTCAGATTCTGTGTCTCCCCCTCTCTCTGATCCTCCCCTGCTCATGCTGTCTCTCTCTCTCTCTCTCTCTCCCAGAAATTAAAAAAAAAAAAAAAAAAAATTAAAAAAAATTTTCCGTTTCTAGTACCTCCAGTGTATTGAGTAGCTTATGCCTTTTAACTTGGAACATCTATATTTTTAAAATTTTGCCCGCCTCAGGATGGGCTGTTATTAGTGTATATTGACCCAAACTGACAAAAAAGCACTTTGAAAACAATTAGATGTCACCAAGTACTCTTAACATGTGTAACACTTAACTGGCTTTAGGTGGCACTGAAAATGATTTTAAGTAGTATATGATATAGCAGTAAGTTACATTGTGTCAGTTAGGGAGAATACTACTCTCTCTCAGATATTTTGGTAATATCAAAGGAGAAAGCTCCTAGTTAGATGTTAGTGGTACCGAAAAGGTAGCAGGTTTTAGACTAGGGCTTTCAGTAGAGACTAGTAGGTATAAGTTAAAAACAGTGTTTTGTTTGCATTTTTAATCTTTTGGTTGCTTTCTATTTGTGATGCTGGTAAGTGCTGCTTGTCTTCTATTTACAGAAGTGATAAATAACATTAAATTACAAATGTGAGTCGGTTGAAACCCTCATACATTGCTGGTGGCAAAGTAAAATGGTACAGCCCCTTTGGAAAACAGTTTATCAAAAGGTTAATAATAGAGTTATCATATGACCCAGCACTTCTACTACTAGATGGAAGCAAGAGATACGAAAGCATGTTCACACAAAGACTTGTACACAGATGTTGTACATTTACTCATAATGGCCCAAATATGGAAATAATCTCAATATCCATTAACTGATATAAGTAGATAAACAAAATTTGTTATATGATGGAATACTATTCAGCAATAAAAAAGAATGAACTACTCACTATCAACAATAGCCAAATTATGGAAAGAGTCCAAATGCCATTGAGTGACGAATGGATAAAGAAGATGTGGTGTGTGTGTGTGTGTGTGTGTGTGTGTGTGTGTGTGTGTGTGTAGTGGAATATTATTCAGTGATCAAAAAGAATGAAATTTTGCTATTTACAACAACATGGGTGAAACTAGAATGGAACTAGGATAATTGCTAGCAACAATGTGAATGGAGCTAGCATAATTGCTAAACTAAATAAGTCAGAGAAAGACAAATACCATATGATTTCACTAATAGGTGGAATATAAGAAACACAACAGGTGAACATAGGGGAAGGGAAGGAAAGGTAAGATAAAAACAGAGAAGGAGACAAACTTTAAGAGACTCTTAAATACAGAGAACAAACTGAGGGTTGCTGGAGGGGAGGTGGGTGGAGAATGGGCTAAATGTGTGATGGACATTAAGGAGGGCGTTTTTGGGATGAGCACTGGGTGTTATGTGTAAGTGATGAATCACTAAGTTTTGTTCTTGAAAACATTATTACACTATATGTTAACTAACTTGGATTTACATAAATTTTTTAAAAAGGATGAACTACTGATCCATGCTATATATGGAGGAACCTCAAAAACATTATGCCAATTGAAAGAAACCAAACACATACACAAAAACCACTTAGACAATATCATGTGTATGAAGTGTCCAGGATATAAAAATCTATAGAGACAGAAAGCAAATTAAATGGTTACCTAAAGCTGGAGGAGTGGGCAGTAGGAGTGCTATATGGGTGTGACACTCTTTTGGGGGTGATGGAAATGTAAAATTAAATTGTGGTGGTAACTACACAATTCTGTATAAATACTAAAAACCATTGCATGTATACTTTAACAGGTAAAACCTTTATCTTAATAAAGCTGTTAAAAGTGTGAGTTGATTTTAATTTAAGTGTTATATAAATAATACACGTGGTGCAGAGAGATACAGCAAAGAGGCCTGGAAGTAGTACACACTTGACTGAAATTTAAGAAAAAATGATCTAGCTTATGTTTAGCTGCCCACCTGGAATGGGTATGATACCATTGTTTTAGAACTTAAGTTAACATATAAATTATGTAAGAGTAAGGATTATAGTGATAAATTCTTTTATTATACAAGGCAAGCCAGATATGAGAATAATCAGTTCTTTAATACCATATCAGCAATTGGGATCATATTGATGAAAGTATTATATTCTTTATTTAAAAATTTTTTTACTGTTTATTTATTTTGAGAGAGAGAGCGAGCGCCAATGGGGGAGGGGCAGAGAGAGGGAGAACAGAATCTGAAGCAGGCTCCAGGCTCTGAGCTGTCAGCAAAGAGCCCAGCGTGGTGCTTGAATCCTCGAGTGGTGAGATCATGACCTGAGCTGAGGTTGTATGTTCAACTGACTGAACCACCCAGGTGCCCTCTAAAGTATTATATTCTAAGTTTATATGTTTAGGGAGTGGATGTCTCTTTTTTTTTTAATGCATTATAGGAAAAATTTCACATTGCTATTTTTTTTAGTTAATGATACAGCAACTTTTAAATTTTGTCAGTACATGTGTTACTTGAATATTATTAGGGGAAATACAAAAATTAATTTTTTTAGGGTAAAGGTTATTCATTCAGTGAACTATAATGGGGTAACTATAGTGTGTCAGGCTCTGTGTGTGTGTGTGTGTGTGTGTGTGTGTGTGTGTGTCTCTGTGTGTCTGTGTGCGTATATATTTAAGTTTATTTATTTACTTATTTATTTATTTTGAGAGAGAGCAGGAGAGAGAGAATCCCAGCAGGCTCCGCTGTGCCAGCACAGAGCCCAGTGCGAGGATCAAACTCAACAAACCATGAGATCATGACCTGAGCCAAAATCGAGTTGGTTGCCTAACCAACAGAGCCATACAGACGCACCCAGACTCTGTATGTTTTATCAACTTAGTCTGAAATCTATAAACTCCTCAACATTTTATAGTGTCAATATTTGTTTTTCTTTATTATAGATGCCGTACCTCTTTTTTTGAGACTTCTCCATTCACCACATCAGAATGTTTGTGAACAAGCAGTATGGGCTTTGGGAAATATTATAGGTAAGTTGGATTTAGGGTTAAAAAGACTCCAATTAAGAATCTTAATTAACTTTTTTCCTACATTGGCATAGCCATTACATCCTATGTTTCCTCTAATTTTAATGTGAGTTGACTATCTTCTTGCCTCATAAATACTAACTTAAGATGGTACTTCTTGAAACAGATATGCAGTTTGCTATCAGGATTTTTAGGTTAAATTTGTGTTCTCCAAATCAAAATCTGGAGAAACAGAAACACTTGATGCCCTTGTCTAATGGTGAGGAAACATAGAACATCAGTGTTCCAACATGAGCCATTGCATACATTTCAGACTTTCTCATCCTGAATGTAATTTTTTTTTAAATACAATTTTCATTTCTGTAGGTGATGGTCCTCAATGTAGAGATTATGTCATATCACTGGGAGTTGTCAAACCTCTTCTGTCCTTCATCAATCCCTCCATTCCCATCACCTTCCTTCGGAACGTCACATGGGTCATTGTCAATCTCTGCAGGAATAAGGATCCCCCACCGCCTATGGAGACAGTTCAGGAGGTAAATGAAGAATTGCAAAGCCCAGATGGTATATTTTCCCTATGTTATGCTCTAGAGTTTCATGCACAGGGAATGAAATAATGCATATACTGATTTCATTGCAGGTATGAGATTTTTTTAAGTAACGTATCATATTTAATTTTTGACTCCTGTGAAATAGAAGTTGAGTATATTGTGGCACCTGAAAGAATGTTAGTCCACCTTAATGCTTACTTTTTAATGACTCTTTTCATAAAAAGAAAACAAACTTTCAAAAAGAAAAATACAAAAGGGAGAGAGTCAAATCTCAGAAATTGTATTACTACATTGCATTGTTGGTTTACTGCTAAAAAGAAAAAAAATAAAGGATTGCTGCAGATAAAACCTAGTGTATTTAAATTCAAATGTTCTTGAATGAATTTACATTAAATCCAATTGAAATTTCCTTAGATTTCTGACAAAATTAGTGTTCTTAAATGTGTGACATGCTTTGCATTAAACTATTAAAACAAAGTAGAAAATTTTCTATTTACACTTAATTTGTAAATGGATCTGAATATTTTAAGTTTTTAAAAATTCTTCCTTTAATCACTTAACTGTGTCAAAAAATGTTAACTGTGAATCTTTATAATTGACATCTTACGCCAGCTTCTGCTGCATTGTGCTATTATGGAAAGGATACTTAGTGTGATTCCACCTCCTTCCTCCCAGATTTAAAAAAAAAAAAAAAAAAGAAAAAAGCCTTTAAGCCCTGAATTCAGCAAACTGTATACTTTGTACTGATTGTGATTTTCTTGACTAAATATGGAGCCAGAAACTTTAATTTGACTCAAGTAGCTTATTAAATAAAATCTTATTTTACTTTAGACAGGTAAGTGAGATGACAGTTTTAAGAATAGCTTTTTTTTAGGGACACCTGGTTGGCTCAGTCAGTTGAGCATCAGACTTCGGCTCAGGTCATGATCTCGCGGTTCATGGGTTCAAGCCCCGCATTGGGCTTTCTGCTGACAGCCAGCTCAGAGCCTGGAGTCTGTTTCAGATTCTGTGTCTCCCTCTCTCTGACCCTCCCCTGTTCATGCTATCTCTCTCTCTCTCTCTCCTGTAAATTAAAAAAATAAAATAAAATAATAAATTAAAAATAAATTAATTAAAAAAGAATAGCTTTTTTTAGGTGTGCCTGGCTGGCTCAGTTGGTGGAGCATGTGACTCTTGATATTACGGTTGTACGTTTGAGCCCCACGTTGGGTGTTAGAGATTACTTAAAAATAAAATCCTTAAAAAAATAGCTTTTTTTAGATAGCTATTTTGTATAGTTTCATCTCCATTCTTTCCACTTGACATTATATGTCATAAAGAAAGTTACTGAAAACTGTTTTTCTTTTAAGGTACATTAATCTCTGCCACACTTATTTGGATGTTTTAATTGGATATCTGAAGTATGTTTTTGGTTTTTCAGATTGAATTTACCAGATTTCCATTTTCCTAATAGAGATTCAAACAAATTTAATGTTTTCTTTTCTTGCTCTGCAAATAGTATTTAGTGCTTTTTGTATCACACTCGTTCATTTTTACAAAGACGTATTCATCAACTCTGTGTTATTTATTGTTTATCTTCTTTCCTCAGATTTTGCCAGCATTATGTGTCCTCATATACCATACAGACATAAACGTAAGTAATGGAGAAGCTTAGATTTGGGATTTTGCTCTTGATGGGACTGGAAAGTTTATTTATTGTTTAGACGTTTGTAAGTGTCAGCATATATTTTAACTTGTGAAGCTTCCACAGCGTGTAACTGTTTTTCAGTAACAGGATTAAGGTTATATTAAATTTATATCTTAAGTCATCCAGACAGCAATAATGCTAATTTTGGAGAAGATTCACATGTATAATATATCTGTATCATTGATGTATTTTAAAGTATTGGTATTTATAAAGAGGTAAAATATTTACAAAGCACCTTCATGAGGTGCCCAGGTGGCTTAGTCTTTTGGGCTTCTGACTTCGGCTCAGGTTATGGTCTTGCAGTTTATGAGTTTGAACCCTGCATTAAGCTCTGTGCTGACAACTCAGAGCCTGAAACCTGTGTCAGATTTTGTGTCTTCCTCTCTCTCTGCCCCTCTTCCACTCATGCTCTTTCTCTCTCTCAAAAATAAATAAACATTAAACAAAATTTAGAAAGCACCTCCATATTTCTTTAAATCTTCTTTGATTCTTTTTTTTAATGTATGTATGTATGTTTGTTTGTTTGTTTGTTTATTTAGAGAGTCTGAACCAGGGAGAGGCAGAGACTAAGGGAGAGAGAGAATCCCAAACATGCTTCTCACTGTCAGCACAGAGCTCTACATGGGGCTCGATCCCACAAACCATGAGATCATGCCCTGAGCTGCAATTAAGAGTCAGACACTTAACCTACTGAAATACCCAGGTGCTCTTCATTTGATCTTATAATAGGATAGATATTGTCACCATTTTACTGAGTAAAAAACTGAGCCTCAGGGAAAGAGTAAGTGACTTATCCAAAGTTGCAGAGCTTATAAGAGTCATAGTTGATATTCAAAACTGAGATCTTCTGATGACAGATCTTGTGTGGTTTCTCTGAAACCATACTGTCCCACAAGACAACACTTGGAGGTACAGTATTGAAGAATATCCAGTATAGTTTTAAATGCAAAGGCATTTTTAGATGAGTTGGTCATTACATGAGATTTACTTAAGAATTTCCTATGTATATTCTGGCAAATTTTTTTAATTAGATAATCTGAAAACTCTCCTTAGTGTAGCAATGCAAAATGTTACTCTTCCATGGGGTAAAATAATGAATAAATTTCAGGGAATCTGGTATTAATTCTAGTGTTCAGATTTGGCATCTCTTGTTTCAGCTAAGATCTCTTTCTGATTTGTTCTGTGTTTGTGTTTTTATAATCCTGTGTTTACATACATACATAATATGAATGTGCCTATGCCACAATTATGAGTATGATTTGTTATTGCAATGAAGAAAATACATCTACGCTAACATTGTACCACATTTCTTTAGTTTATTTTAGAACTTTAAGCTCTTAGGAAGGAATACTTTTGCAACTAAAGTAACTGTCCATTTGTGACATATTAGCCCAAAATACCATAAAAATTAAGTGAAACCTCTTTAGCTATATACTATCCTATTTTCAAAAAATATTAAAGTGACTTAGCAAAAGGCAAAAAAAAAAAAAGTATCTTAAGAGAAAGAAGGAGGGGCACCTTCATGGCTCAGTTGGTTAAGCGTCCAACTTTGGCTCAGGTAATGATCTCATAGTTCATGGGTTCGAGCCCTGTGTCGGGCTCTGTGCTAGCTCAGAGCCTGGAGCCTGCTTCAGATTCTGTATCTCCCCCTCTCTCTGACCCTCCCCTGCTTACTCTGTCTCTCTCTGTCTCTCTCAGAAATAAATAAAAACATTTAAAAATTTTAAGAAAAATAAGGAGTAAAATTATATAAAAAACTAGTTTGTTGCTAAATTTACTGTTGAATGATAAATTTAATTTTAAGCATTCTGACATTAAAGAGAAAATAAACAAAATGTTTGATATTGCCATCAAGACTTTTGTCCAAGGACATTATGGAATTGACTACAGCCAAATAAAGCTTCCACCATCTACTGATCATGTTTATTTGAAAGCCAGGGATCACCTGGGTGGCTTAGTCAGTTAAGTGTCCAACTTCGGCTTACATTGTGATCTCTCGCGGTTCTTGAGTTCGAGTACTGTGTTGGGCTCTGTGCTGACAGCTCAGAGCCTGGAACCTGCTTCAAATTCTGTGTCTCCCTCTCTGTCTCTGCTTCTCCCCTGCTCATGCTCTGTCTCTCTCTCAAAAATAAACATTTAAAAAAAAATTGAAAGCCAGGGGTATTAAAATGGCAAAGCGCTGTAGATATAGGTATATTTGTCAAGTTTAACAGATACTCATGGATTGTTCCACTTAAGCCAGAATTGTGCTGTGGATTGTAGGCTCAAAGATAAGACCTATAGACCCTGCCTTCTAAGACCTTAACATTAGTAGTGGGCAAAAAGACTTGAAAGGAGTGAACTTTTGTCAATGACTTGCTGTGCTGAATCTCTTTCTGTAATTTCCTTTTACCTTTCCAGCACTGTTGTGTGATAATTTTTATTCTCCTATTTTACAAATAAGGAGTTTGAAACTCAGTAAAATAACCTGAGGCCCATATGATGAATAAGGGCCATAGCCAAGGCTTGAAGCTAAGTCCAAGGCCTGTCCTTTTTCATACCATGATCACATAAACACACATGATATGAAACAAACCAAACAAAACACAGGTGAAATAGAGGAATGATTGAAATGCTATTATGAGAGCACATGTTCTCTCTGGCAACCCGAAAGCTTCACTGAGAAAGTAACATTTCAAATAAGCATCATATGGAGAAGGATGGTGGTAGAGGTGGTGGTAACAAAGATGATTATTTTAATAGCTAGCATTTATTAAGGGTTGAAAATGTGCCAGGCACTAGTTTAAGCACTTTTCATATGTTAACTCATTTATTCCTTACAAAAATGAGATTGGTACCATCATTATCTCCCTCTTACAAATATGGTAAAAGAGGCACGTAGCTAATAAGTAACTAATCTGTCTGATGTTACACAGCTGGAATGAGTAGTATTCTGTTAAGTTGAAAAGTCATGTATATGAGGAGAAAAATATTAAAGACTCAAGAGAATACTTAGGAGGTTTGGAGAATACAGGTAATTAATAACCCCAACACATTTACTGGGGAGTTAAGTTGCAGGGTTTTGAATCCTGTGTTAAGGAGTTTTGGCTTTATCTTGTAATCAATGCAGAGTCATTGAAAAATTTTAAATACAGGAATGATGTGCTCATATCTGTTAAGGTCAAATAGCTTAGAAGAGATACACAGGGTTTGGACTGGGGAAAGTATGAATGTAAGTAGGCCTATTTTGCTGTCATAGTAGGTTTAAAGAAGTTGATGAAGGCCTGAACTAGAGACCGTAATGGCTAAGAGAGGAAAAGTTTGAATGTTAAGAGATAAAATAAGTAGGACTTTAAGAGGAAAGGATCAAAGTGAAGAAAAAGTAAAAATTACTTTGGTTTCTAATTTAGCAGTCCTCATAGATAATCATGCCATAACCATCAGGAGTAAAGCAAAAGGGTGAGACTGGTAGAGGAAGGTGATGAATTTATTGTAGGGCAGACACATTGATTCTGGTTTACTTGTTGTTCCTCCATAGCAGTATTTCAAGAAGGAAAAGGCAATACAGATTTGAGATCTGTCAGTATTTAGGGGATTCATGAGAATATGGAAAAGGGGCTAAAAATTGAATTCTGAGAAATTCTCTGCATTTGAGCAGTGGCAGCAAGAGAAGAAGAGCCAGCAAAGGAGTTGTTAAAACTAGAGAGATGGAAGAATAAGGTATAAAACAAAGATTGAGGGGAAATATGGCAGAAATTTAGCAGTTTCTGAATCACACAACATCTTGTATACTACCTTAAGAGCCATATATCCTTTTTATGTAGCTGATAGTGAACCAAAGAATAATGGTCTAATTTGTGTTCTGGATTGATGATTCACTTAATAAATGGAGTGTAGATTTTAGGCGAAAGTAAAGTTGGGAAGACAAATCAGTGGTGACTTTGTAGTATGGATGAGAGAAAATTAGCATCAGTGTTAGAGCTCAGACGTTAGGAAGACAAGAGAAAACTTGCAAAATTTTTCGATGATAAATTTGCTGGGTTTGATGTGGGTGTTAAGAAAAGAGGAAGTCAGGGAGGGATATTTTCCAGCTTTCTAATTTGGGTTTTAGGGTGTAGAACACAACGAAAATAAGAATAGCAGCAGGCAAAGGAATGAAACAGCAGGAATGACTTAATTTATGGGATAGTGACTAGTGAGAACACTGGAGAAGCTGGGTTGGGGTGTGGAGATAATCTGTTGGTTTCTGGACTATAATATGCCTGTGTGACATTAGGAGAAAAACTAAATATTGACCCTTAGGACTAGAGAAGACATCTGGACTGATTCAGGTTAGTCTGTGTTTATTGCTTTCTGGTTATTGTGTTTCTCAAAGCTAATTTGCAGTTGCAGTGATTCTGTAGCATTCCAGCCCTTTTTGAAGTTGTTCACCCATGGCTTGACATGCCTAGACAGTTTTTAGTGTTACCTAACATTTGATACAAATCTAGCTTATTTTACTGCTAGTACAAATGAAATTAAACAGTTGTAGCAGATTGGTTATGTGTAAAGACTTGATTGTTAGTGACACTGGATGATAAGCATGTCAGGGATCCTGGAGACCACCCTCAGGTCCAGTGAACTGCTAGAAACAATTACTGAAAAGCTGTTATACTCATGCTTATAGTTCATTACCACAAAAGGATACAGATTCATTTAGGAGAAACTCCGTTTTTTCTTTTCTATGTAGAAAAAAACCTAGTTCTTCCTGGCTGTGTGTTTATCTTTAGTGTGTCTCCTTTATTACTCACACAGAACACTGCACTTCTGACACTTGTGGTCACCACATGTGTGGGAGTTTTCCCCACAACAGAAGCCAAGTCTCTGACAGCAAGTGGGTATCCTACAATTTAATTTGATTGTGACATGGTCTGCCTGGAGAGAGTGTCGGGGCCCACAGGTTAAATGCTCAGCTCTTCCAGATTTTCCCAACCCACCCCAAGACATGCACACTAAAGATGCCAGTCGCAAGCCCAGGTTATCACCTGTGCTTATGACAGACTGGCTATAGATTGGAAGTTCCAACAACCCCCTCCTTGGGTTTGATTAGGTTAATTTATCAAAGTGGCTCACAGAACCCAGGGTAATACTTATATTTGCCAGTTTACTAAAGGAGATGATAAATGATACAGATGAACAAAGAGTCAAGAGATCCGTAGGGCAAGGTCTAGGAGGGCCCTGAGGCAGGAGCTCTGTCCTCGTGGAGGTAGGGTGCACCACCCTTCTGTCAGGGACCTGTTTACCTACCTGGAAACTTACTGAACTCTGTCCTATTGGAATTTTTATGGAGGTTTCCTCATGTAGGCATGATCGATCATTAACTCTATTTCCAGCCCTTCTCCCCTCTCTGGAGGATGAGGTATAGGGTTGAAAACTCCAGAACTTCTGATTAAGGCTTGGTCTTTCTGGCAACCAGTACCCATCCAGGAGCTCACCCAAAGTCGCCTCAGTAGAAGATTGCTCCTACTACTGCTCTTACCACTTAGGAGTTTATAAGAGTTTAGGAGCCCTGTCAGGGACAGGGTTAAAGGCAAATACTAGAACAAGAGAAGCTCCTAGTACTCTTATAACTTTAAAAACTACCAGGTTTTAGCACCTCTGTGCCAGGAATCAGAGGCAGACACCTATATATAAATATACTACTCACATATATAAATATATGTATTTCCTATTATGTCACAAGATTAAAATCAACAAAGGCGAAAAGCACAGAAGGCAGAGTTTAGGAGAAACCAGATGCAAGCTTCCAGTTCTCCTCTCCCGGTAGACTTGTAAGGACAGTGCTTTATTTTCCCGACAGTCATGGGTGACACATATGAACACGTGAAATACTGCTAACCAGGAACCTTCTGAGCTTTGGTGTGCAGTTGTGTACTGGCAGTCAGTCACATAAGCATGGACAGCCCAGCCCATATGATGGCCCTTACCTACTCAGGCTTCATCCTCTTCTGGAGGTCAAACTGATACAAGTGTGTCCCACAACCTCAAGCAAACTAAAAGAGGTACTCACCATAAAATCACACTGTTACATAGCTGTTTGCCCAAGATCTGAGGTATACAACATCATTAGGCAGTATAACCCAAGAGTTCAGAGGTTATCTCAAAGGAGCTGATCAAGGGCCAGTTCTTTCTTTGGAATGTGTAGAATGTGAGTACCTCAGGTCTCCTTAGTTACCCTTTATTGCATATATGGATGAAATGTAAGTATATACTTGTAACTTGATTCAGCTCTAGTTGTCTCTGAAGCATGTGTGAAGTTGACATTTCATAGACATTCCACAGACATCTAATCTTCTAGAAAATGCTGTACATGTTAATAGCATTTTCAGTAATAGTACCTAACAGGACATTATTTGTTAGCACATTTATTTGGAGTGGAGACCAGTGAAGGTCTTTGAGCTGAGCATATGCTTGTTGGAAGACTTGGCGTTGCTAGAGATTGTCCTTTGGTTCATACACTAGTTTTCAAGAAGATTGTTACTTCAAAACATTAACCATGTAGAGTTGTCAGTCTTTTGTATGAGTGCATATGTGCTTTCTCTTGTGTGTCTGGAGATCAGCTTTCCTGGCAGTCTTTAAATATATGAAATATTGTCTGAAGTAAAAACTTTTAAAGCTTTCCAGCAGAAAAAAACAGACATGAATGTGGTAAATAATTAAAGTAGACCAGGATGCTGAAGACTTTGTTGGAACATCATTAATCAGATTACTGGCTAGAAGGAAAAGAGTACACTCCTTGACTGTTAGCGGCTGTAAGAGCCAGGTAGTTTAGCATACAAATCAAGAAAAGGGGAAATCCAAGAAAAAAGAATAGTAGAGGGAGAAGGTGTAAAAGAGCAGAAGCACCTCAAATGGGAAGAGGCAACAAGAGGTAAAATTATAAACATCAGAGACATAGAACAGTTGTTAGCCTGATAATGGAGATGAGGAAAGAAAATTTTGATGAAAACAGAAGAAGCTAGAGTGGCCTGATAATTTTATGCTGTGAATTTAAAAGTTTTGAGAGCTTTTTTCCACATGAAATTTTCATTGAAGACCCAGTATATTACTAAACAAAATTAAAGAGAGACTAGAGGAGTCTGCAGTTTCAGGAGGCCTAAGACTTTGCTGTAGCCTACCTTCCCCCATCAGTTTTTGAGATACTGTCCCGGAGATCCCAGTGAAAATTATTCACTGACCTCAGCTTAGAAACCTTAAATATTTCATTTTTCTAATCCTCCGTATAATAGAAAAAAGTGATTTTCTGCTAGTAGCGGGTGCCACATGAGGGGGGGAAAAAGGTGAGCAGCCTCCTAAAACACAGGCCAAGTCGACTAGTATTGTTTTGTGAACATGGTTTATTCAGACACACTATTATGGATAGGTACTTGGGCTGTTTCCTGAATTTTGTAAATATAAATAATGTAGCAGTAAATAATCTTGTGTATTTTCGTATTATTGGGGATACACTTAAGAGTAAATCCCTACAAGCAGGATTGCTAGGTCAAAGAATGAATGCACTGTAATTTTGTTATATACTGCCCAAATTCCTTGTTTTAGAGGCTGTGCCATTTTGTATTTCCAGCAGCACCATACAAAAGTGACTTTCTCCATAGCCTTACAAATAGCATGTGTCACATTTAAAAATTTTGCCCATCTAATGGGTAAAAAACTGTATACCAGTTTTAATTTGCAGTTCTTTTTTTTTTAAATTTTTTTTTAATGTTTATTTTTGAGAGAGAGTGAGACAGACAGAATGGGAGCAGAGGAGGGGCAGAGAGGGAGACACAGAATCTGAAGCAGTCTCCAGGCTCTGAGCTGTCAGCACAGAGCCCGATGCGGGTCTCGAACTCATGAACTGTGAGACCATGACCTGAGCTGAAGTTGGATCCATGACCAACTGAGCCGCCCAGGCGCCCCTAATTTTCATTGTTTTAAATGAGTGAAGTTGGACATGATGTTGTATATTTAGGGCCATTTTTATATCTTTCCAAGTAGCCTGTTTGTTGTATTTATTGCCTGCTTTTCTATCAGATTTTTGGTCTTTTTCTCTTAGTTTTTAAGAGCTCTTTACATATTAAAGATATTAGCTCTCTGTGATATGTATTTCAGATACTCTCTTAATTTGTCTTTTGTCTTTTTATATTTTGCCATGCAGACTTCTTGCTTTTTTATGTGATCAAATTTATCAATCTTTTGTTGAATCTAAATTCTTTTCCTGAGGTAATAAATTTTTAACTATGTTAAGGAAATTTCCATAAAATCCAATTTTGAGTTTTGACATCAAAAAGAGTGTTTAAGGGCACCTGGGTGGCTCAGTCAGTTGGGCAACTGACTTTTGCTTAGGTCACAATCTCACAGTTCGTGAGTTCGGGCCCCACTTTGGGCTCTTTACTGACAGTTCAGAGCCTGGAGCCTGCTTCAGATTCTGTGTCTCCAGCTCTCTCTACCCCTCCCCCACTCACATACACTTGCAGAGTCTCTGTCTCTGTCTCTCTCTCTCTCTCTCTCTCTCTCTCAAAAATAAACATTAAAAATATTTAAGAATGGGTGTTTAATTTTTCAGTGGCTGTGGAGATCAGGATTTTTCTCCTTAAATCTATTAATATGACATATAAATGATATTTCTAAAATTGACCTTTCTTTGCATTTCTTAAATAATTCCATTGGATCATCATATATTGTTTTCTTAGTGTAGTATTGGATCGTATTCACTGATGTTTTATTTAGAATTTTTTGCACCAGTATTCACCTAAGTGATACTTGGTCTGTGGTCTTTATGCTATCTTTACTAGGTATTAATATTATATTTTTATTGCTTTTTTGAAGTTTAGGTATTAACATTATGCTTCCTTTATTTTTTATGCTCTGAAACAATTTATGTAGCATTGGGGCTATCCGATCTTTGAAACTTGGTAGTTTTGCCTTTGAAATGTTCAGGTCTTGATACTTTGTGTGGGGTTAGTTCCTTGATAATTTCCTTTATCTTTGCTATGGGAATTGACTTGCTTAAGCTATGTGTTCAGAGATCAGTTTTTCTAAACCATTGCCCTAGGAAACTACTCATTTCATCTAGATTTTCAGCTCTACTTCCATTTACTATTTACTATTCATTTTCTAGCTTTTGATATGGGATTTATTTATTTGCATCCTTTTAGTTGTATAAATTTTTAGGGATATGAACTTTCCATTGATCACTGCTTTAATAAATCCATTGTTTACTAGGATGTAGTGTTTTTATTGTAATTTTTTCAAAATTTAGTTTTTTGGGTATTTTCTCTTTCATCCAAGAGTTGTAATATGGCTCTTAAATTTCCACACAGAAAAGCCTTTTAGGTTTTTATTTTATTAATGTCTAGCTTTTTGTGTTGTAATAATTTTATAGTATTTCTGACTTATGTAATTTATTGATGTTTTCTTTGGACCTAACATGATTTTTATATTCCATATGCAAATTATATTATCTATTATCAAGGTATAAATTTCAATATATATTCATAAGATCTGTATCTTCATTTTTTGTCTACTTCTCTCATACTGAAAATCTGTGTGTGAAAATCGATTACTCATATTTTTACATTTTTGTCTTACATCCTTTTAGTTTATGCTATGTAATTGTGTTTGCAGGGTTATTTGGTGGATAGATTTTATAACTGTTATTTCTTTACTGTAAATTGTAGGATTTAGCTTTATAAAGTAGCCTTATTTGTTCTTTGTAATGCTTTTTAGCCAAAGTTCTGGTCTACTAACAGGATTGTAGTCTCTGTTTTCTGATTGTTTACTTGGTTTACCTTAGTTCATTCTTTTATTTTTAGCCTTTTTGAATTACTTAATTTTAGATGTGTCTCTTGTACACAGCAGAGAGTTGGGTTCTGTTTTGGGAACCAATTTAAGAATCTTTTTCTTGTTTATAGGTGAGTTAAGACTGTTCACATTGTTTGATATGTTTGGTTTTAGCTCTGTCACATTATTTTGTATGATATTTTGGGTGTGTTTTATTTTTTATTTGGTGTGCTTTTTTTTCATTTTGTTATTTAGGAAGGTTCATTTTGTTCTAATGTTACCTTTTTATTTATACCTTTATAATGCTCTTTTCTTTTACTCTGGTTTGACAGATAGTGTTTTTTGACTATTATCTAATACAATAATTGATGAACTTTATTCTTTTTTCTCTTTTGTCTTGCCTCATCTCTCATTTTGGAATCGTTAGGCTTATGTCTTTTGCCAAATTTAGGGTATTTTCTGCCATTATTTCTTTAAATATTTATTCAGCTGCACTTCTACTGGGACTCTGATGACACAAGCGTTAGATCTTCTGTTATTGTTTCACAAATCTCTGAAACTCTCTGTATTTCTTTGTGATTTTTTTAAAAATATAATTTATTGTCAAGTTAGCTAACATACAGTATATACATTGTGCTCTTGGTTTCAGAAATAGATTCCTGTGATTTATCACTTATATACAACACCTAGTGTTCGTCCCAACAAATGCCCTCTTCAATGCCCATCATCCATTTTCCTCTCTCCCCCAGCCCCCATCAACCTTTAGTTTGTTCTCTGTATTTAAAAGTCTCTTATGGGTTTGCCTCCTTCTGTTTGAAACTATTTTTTCCCCTTCCCTTCCCCCGTGGTCTTCTGTTAAGTTTCTCAAGTTCCACATATGAGTGAAAACATATGACATTTGTCTCTCTCTGGCTAACTTACTTCACTTAGCATAATACACTCCAGTTCCATTCACATTGTTGCAAATGGCAAGATTTCATTCTTTCTCATTGCCAAGTAGTGTTCCATTGTATATATAAACCACATCTTCTTTATCCATTCATCAGTTAATGGACATTTGGGCTCTTTCCATGATTTGACTGTTGTTGAAAGTGCTGCTGTAAACATTGTGGTACATGTGCCCCTATGAATCAGCACTTCTGTATCCTTTGGATAAATTCCTAGGACTGCCATTGCTGGGTTGTAGGGTAATTATTTTTAATTTTTTGAGGAACTGCCACACTGTTTTCCAGAACGGTTGTACCAGTTTGCGTTCCCACCAACAGTGCAAGAGGATTCCCATTTCTCCACATCCTCACCAGCATCTGTTGTTTCCTGAACTGTAAATATTAGCCACTTCGGCTGGTGTGAGGTGGTGTCTCGGTGTGGTTTTGTGCAATCTTTTTAAAAATATTTATTTTGAGAGAGAGCGCTAATGGGGGAAGGGCAGAGAGAGAGGTTGATGCTGGGCTCGATTTCATGATGACCACCTGACCGACCAACCGTGGGATCATGACCTGAGCTGAAACAAAGACTCAGATGCTAAGCCTTAGCCAACTGAGCCACCCTGAGGGCCCTCTTTGCAGTCTTTTTTGATGTTTGTTTTCCTGTTATTCAGATTGAATGATTTGTATTGATCTATCTTTTGAGTTTGTTGATTGTTTTTTTCTCTTTCTCCATTTTAACAGTGAGTTTTAAATTTGGATTACTGAATTTTTTAGTTTAAAATGATCATGTTTGGGGAGCACTTGGGTGGCTCAGTTGGTTAAGTATCTGACTTAAGTTGTGATCTCACAGTTTGGGAGTTTGAGCTTCATGTTGGGCTCTGCACTGGAGGAGCAGCGCATCCTTGGAATTCTCACTCCCTTTTTTTCTGTCCCTCTCCTCCTCATACTTTTTCTCTTTTCTCTCAAAATAAATAAACAAAAACTTTTTTAAAAATTTGTTTGGTTCTCCTTTATGTCTCCTGTTCTTTGCTGTGATTTCCTATATTTAGTTGTTTTAAATATGTTCACAATGTTCACTGAAGTATTTTTATGATAGTTACTTTAAACCTTTGTCAGAGAATGTCAGTCTCTGTCATCTCTGCATTGAATCTATTGACTCTCTTTTTTCTCTTTTGAGTTGAGATGTTCCTGGTATGACAAGTTGTTTTCATTTGTAAGCCTGCACATTTTGGGTGTTCTGTTACGGGACTACAATTTCTATTTAAATCTTGTTACCTGTTACTGCCGCACGAGGTAGTCGACAGGCTTTGTTGACACACACCACACCCGCAGGTCCCCTTCAGTGGGGAGGCCTTAATGATGTGTGTGTGGGGCCGGGGGGGAGGTGGGCTCAGCTCTCACGCACAGCTTTCTTCTGTCCCAGCTTTCAAGTTGCAGTATTTCTGTTTTTCAGAATATTTACCTTTATAAATTTTTCCTCCCCTCTTATTTCCACTTTTGTTAGTCTGTGATCTGTAATGAACTGTTTCCTCAAGCATCTCTTAGTTGAATGAAGCCCATCCTCTAGTGAAGAAGGTGTCAGCAGATTTTTCTGAAAAAGACAGATATTGTAGGCTTTTTGGGCCACATGGTCTCTGTCCCACTAACATGAGGTAGTTTTAAACACTTAACTCTCCTTAACCTCTCCTCTTCTTTGAAATCTTACACATTGGGCATGGTTTATACTCTGTGCTCTTCATTTGGGCACCTTTTTCAAGGGCTTTGCAAATAATTTTCCAACGTTAAAATGCCATCTTCCTCCTTTTATCTGTTTACTTTAATAGTCTAAAGAAGTAACTATATTGCTAAGCATGTTTGAAAACCACTGGTATAGACAGGTGACCTTTCTGGTCTCTTCTAGACGTAAAGCAGCATGGTGTATCTTGTTCTATATATCAAGTGTTTCCTTGTGATTATTAGATACTCAGTTTGTGGGGCAGAGAGAACAACTTTTCTGCCTGTTTTTAAATTTCATCTATTTGGTATAGAAATGCATAAATGGGGTAGAAGTTGTCTCACACTTCGTCTCATTTTGTAGAGTGATTGATCTGAGGTAGGCATTGAGAGTTCTCTGCTGCTTAGTAGACTTATCAAGTAAGCAGACGTTTTTGCCACCAAGCTAAAACATAGTTTAATTACTTTTTATGTTACCACCTCTGAGTTCTGTATTTTAAGCATTCAAAACAATAACTGGTAATTCTTTTTTACTTCCTATAGATTCTTGTAGATACTGTTTGGGCTCTGTCATACCTGACAGATGGAGGTAATGAGCAGATACAGATGGTTATTGATTCAGGGGTTGTGCCATTTCTTGTGCCCCTTCTGAGCCACCAGGAAGTGAAAGTTCAAGTAAGTATTTTAAAATTTTTCGGGGCGCCTGGGTGGCTTAGTCGGTTAAGCGTCCGACTTTCGCTTAGGTCATGATCTCGCGGTTCGTGGGTTCGAGCCCCGCGTCAGGCTCTGTGCTGACAGCCAGCTCAGAGCCTGGAGCCTGTTTCAGTCTGTGACTCCCTCTCTCTCTGACCCTCCCCTGCTCACACTGTCTCTCTCTCTCTCTCCTAGAAATAAATAAAAATTTTAAAAAAAAGTTTAAAATTTTTCTTACCTGTATAAAATTTTGTTTGCTATAACCTGTTGACTTGAACAACCAGAGTTCAGTTTGGTCTATATGTACATATCTTCTATATTTCTCCATTGTTTTATTGAACCTCATTTTGTTGGTTTACAAATATTTATCTCACCCAGATATTTTGCAGTTTCAGACTTCCAATACCCAGTTGTCCTTGAGCCCTTAGACATCTCCTCTAAGAACTTCTTCAAGCATTCCATTGCCATTTAAACCAGACAAAAAATATATCATCATCTCCCACAAATCTGCTCCTCCTTATGTATCTCCTTTCAGTAGACCACATAGTCCAAGCTTGAAACCTTGATTCCTCCTTTCCTTTCCCCTCCATTACAAAGTTCTGTTAATTCTTATTATATAGCTTATGAATCTGTCTATTTCTTAAGTATCTAGAGCCACTGATTTAGTTGAAGACCCATTTTTTTCTGTCCAGATAATGACAACAGCACCCTAACTTCATTTTCTCCTTATTCTTCTCACTCTAATTAGGGGTAGGTGGCTGATAGATGTTCATTCCACTTCTACCAAAGGGACTTTCTAGATGGAAATGTGTGCCCATTCCAGACCTTTATTAAAGTATTTCTGTGGGACTCGTCTAGTAATTGATTAAAAATAGCTCCTGTTAAAATGAACCTTTACTTTTTAAATTTTTATTTTTTTTAATTTTTTAAAAAAATTTTCAGTAGTTTTTCACACAGTTTTTCTGTGTAGTTGCATTTTTTTTTATAAGACTATTGTTTAAAATTCAAAATTGCCTCTCAGTTCTACATACTACTTTCTCTAAGAATACAGTAAGTATTAATCATTCACCCCTTGCATTTTTACATTTTCTCAGGATTATGAAAAATATAGAATCCGTTTCCTCATAAACAGATAAATGTATAGAAAGCATTTTATTCCCACCCCAGACAGCAGCACTCAGAGCAGTTGGCAACATAGTGACTGGCACCGACGAGCAGACCCAGGTTGTTCTCAACTGTGATGTCCTGTCACACTTCCCAAATCTCTTATCACACCCAAAAGAGAAGATAAACAAGGTAAGGCACATAGTAGCCTCACTGGAGCATTTCTTTCTCTCTGTATAAACTGTCCCCTTGTTTTCTGTTGCTGTCTGATCATAATTTTCTTCTCAAGCACTGCAGTTAAGATGAGAATTATTTCAGATCACCTCTGCAGTTACTTTGTTATAAGTACTGCCCTGATAAAGTAACCAGTGTGTGCATTTATCTAGCTAGCTAGCTAGCTATCAAGTAGTTTATTGTCAAGTTGGTTTCCATAGAACACCCAGTGCTCATCCCAACCAGTGCTTTTATTTAAATAGATTGGGCAGTAGCAAGGATCAGTAAGTTAGTACCCACGAAGTGAGAATCCATACAAAATCTCTCAGTGGATGGCTGGTATCCTTTATAAACAGATCATAACTTAATTTCCCTATGAAATCAGATTGGACCAAAAGATGAAATGCCTAAATTAAAAAATCAAAAAAGTCTTTTTTAAAATTTCAAACTTTAGATACAAACTTACTGTGAATTGTTAAATATATACTTAAGTACCTCAGTCTTTTTGTATCTGTCTTATTTCACATTGCATACAATTTTTTAAGGTTCATCCATGTCAAAGCATGTGTCAGGATTTCATTTCTTTTTATAGCTGAATAAATATTCCATCGTATATATATATATACCACATTTTGTTTATCCAGTCATTTGTTGGTGGACACTGGAGTTTTTCTGTTTGTTTGCTGTTGTGAATAATGTTGCGGTGAACATGGGTATGCAAGTGTCTATTTGAGTCCCTGCTTTCAGTTCCTTTGGGTATATATCTAGGAGTAGAACTGCCCAGTCATATGGTAATTCTATGTTTAGCTTTTTGAGGAACTGCCAAATTGTTTTCCATAGTGGCTGTGCCACTTTACATTCCTACAAGTACTGTATGAGGGTTCCAGTTCCTTTTTTTAAGTTATTATAGCCACTCTAGTAGGTGTGAATTGATGTCTCAGGGATTTGATTTGCATTTCGTTTAATGTTTTTTCTGCCTGAAATGCCACCATCCCCCAAACCAGCAGAATTGATCATTTCTTGTGTGTCTCAGCTATATTTATATAGTTGCTCAACTATAACTTGACAGTTGGATTCTTAACAGAAAAGTATGTTGTCAAAAATGCATTTTATAAATGCATTTGCTCCAATGAAGGGAAAGAAGCCAGAGTCTTTTAGACTCTGGGCCAGTTATTTTTACTGTAGAAGTTTCAATAATATAGGTGATTTTTACAGCAAAATGTAGTCCATAATTGGAAACAGAGCTGAGAAGTGAGGCCGCTGGACAGAAGTGAGTGCAGAGAAATTCTGGCATGTGATCAGCATGCTCTAAGTGAGGTATCATGGGGGGAAAGGATTCACATACGTACTTGCTCAGCCTCAGGAGCCACTTAATTTCCTTAGAAGTTTTTTATCTTGAGCATTTTTGTTTTTTGGACTTGGGATCATCATGGGACCCTCGGGTAGAATAAAACTTAGGTTTATTCCCTCTGCTTATTAGTTTAAAAGTTTGCAAAGCTATAAGAAATTTGTAAAAATGGTACAGTGAATACCCATATATACTCTAAACACTGATATACCAGTTGTTAACATCTTCCCACAATTGTATGACAGTGTAAATTTACAGTTAGCTTTTTTAATTGTAGAACAGGAAGAAGACACAACATTTGACACTAAAATTACAATAGACCTGCATGTTTGTGATTTATAAATCCTTTAAGGTTATAGTAAAATGTGTTATACAGACTCATCCCAGACTAATTGGACACCTAAGTTCTAAATATATCTTGCAAGTAAATATTTTTACAGTAAAGCAATGCTCCATCTTAAAAATAGTTTTAACAATCTATTAGGAAATTGAGTCTTTTATTTATTTCTATCATTATCTTTTAGAAGGAGCAAGCTGCATGAGTAAAGATTTTTTGTCTGTTTTGTTCACTGCCATATTACCATTGTCTCAGATAGTGCCTAGGGGCACCTGGGTGGCTTGGTTAAGTACCTGACTCTTGATTTTGGCTCAGGTTATGATCTCACAGTTCATGTGATCGAGCCCCATGTCAGGCTGTTGACAGCACAGAGCCTGCTTGGGATATTCTCTCTCTCTCTCTCTCTCTCTCTCTCTCTCTCTCTCTCTCTCTCTCTCAGAATAAATAAATAAACATTAAAAAATAAATAAGATAGTGCCTGGATTATGTAGGCATATATTTTATTGGATAAATGCAAGGTTAGTGGGGCCCAAGTGTTATGGATGTTTCCTTATAACGTATTTAAAATGAGACATTCTCTGTCATCTGATTACTTTTTAGATCCATTTCCCCTAATGCAACTCAAGTGATTTTGTTATAGTTTATGTAAACTGCATAAAAATAAAAATACAAATGCATTAAAAATAATTTTTCAAACAAAGGTACCTTCTATTTTGTTCAATCATAGGAAGCAGTGTGGTTCCTTTCCAACATAACAGCAGGCAACCAGCAACAGGTCCAAGCTGTAATAGATGCTGGGTTAATTCCTATGATCATTCATCAGCTTGCTAAGGTCAGTCATATTATGAGTTTATTGTGTACATTAACATATTATAACCAAGATTTTTTAATGAAAAATTCATAGTCATTTCTTTTTTAACCTTCAGGGAGACTTTGGAACACAAAAAGAAGCTGCTTGGGCAATTAGCAACTTAACGATAAGTGGCAGAAAAGATCAAGTAAGTTTGGAAAAACTCTTAGGATTGTTAATACTGGAAAGTACACTACTCTTTTATGTTTAGGAGATGCTCATTGTTCATAAGCCCTGTACTGTGTTCTTTCTGGGGAAAAGATAATTGTATAAATAAACATTTTTCTCTTGTTGCCTAGGTTGAGTACCTTGTACAGCAGAATGTAATACCACCATTCTGTAATTTACTGTCTGTAAAAGATTCTCAAGTTGTTCAGGTGGTTCTAGATGGTCTAAAAAACATTCTGATCATGGCTGGTGATGAAGCAAGCACAATAGCTGAAATAATAGAAGAATGTGGAGGTAAGAGTGCATTGAAGAAAAATAGTTGAGCATTGGAATGCTGAAAGATCAATTCCTTTAAAGGCAACTAATTAGAAAGAAAACTGTCAGAAAACGTTGCAGCTCCACCATCAAAGTATGTTGCTGTTTTTTATTCACTAGTTAGCATTAAGGAGGATTTTCCAGCAAGGATTAGTCCATACTTTGGGAAAATTGGTTGTGAAGGTCATTCCGTGACCTTCTTAGAGGGTTATGTTGCTTTTTAGGTAACATGAACACACCTCTTACAGTGTGTGAGAGCAAATTAAAGCTCGAGAGCTGCTATGATAGAGAAACTTAGACGCTTTGTTTAATCCAGAATTTCATAGAATCCTTGATAGTGAAACACTTGTTTCATGTTACATCTGGTATGTGATACTACTCCATGTTGTTGGGAAAGGTTAATGATTTTGGAGTCATCTAGGTATTTTATTTTGATCTTGTGATTGCTAGAGCCGTATGTTGCAATTACTACCACAGAAATGACTTTGAAATTTTAATGAAAAAACTGTGATTTGAAATATTAAATATTTCTCTGGCTATGATATATGAGGTATATTTTTGAGGATACCTGTTCAATATGTATTACATTGCCCAAACCTTAATTTATTCTACTGTCATGTTTATTTTGTATATTTTATTGACTATTATGTATTATGTATATTACCCCTTTTATTTTTTCTTAAGAGAAAGCAAATACAATCACATCATAAAGTACTCAGACTGGAAGTATTTTCTTAATAACAAGAAATTATCCTAGAGATGTTAAGGAGTTTTATATAGGGTCATGGAAGTAGGTCTGCATACTCTTAATTCACTGCTCATTCTCGTTTTAAGGTATTTTGAGATTATTTGAAATTAGCATTGTAGTCTAAATCAGAACTTACCCCAGAAAGTTTGAGCTGCAGAATTGTTAATTTTCAGCTTTTTATCAACATAGTTGCTTTGGTCTGTGGGAGGTGTACTCACAATTAGGATACATGTTTACTTAGTATTTTATAATTTTATAAAGAACTTTACATTAATTATCTTTGACACTTATATTCCCATTTTTCTGGTTTTTATATTACTGTTAGAAAAAAATGCAACCATTTCAAAATAACCTAGTTAAAAAAACATTCCAACAAAGAGTATTGTTAAGGATTTAAATTTATAGACTTGTGCATTTGATGCATGGAGTAAATATTTTGGGAATGTAACTGAAGGCATTCTACAGTTCTGAAAAATTATTTTCCAATTTCATTGTGGCTATAGGATATAAGCACCCTCTGTTTTTTTCTTTAAAGAAATTATTTCAAAATATAAAGCTTAGTCTTCTGTTTATATCAGTTAATCATGAAGTTTCTGAAAACACGTTTTTGGTGTTATATAAAAGTAGTAACATTTTGAAAACAAAAGGAAAGATAAAAATTACTATATGAGGTAGTAGGATTCCACTAAAGCAGTCTGGGGAGATCTCAGTTCAAATTCTGTCGCTGACTTGCCACTCAACATAAAATAAACCCCTTTACATCTCTGTATGATAGCTTCCTCGTCTGTCAAATGGAGTGTTTAGGTATTTTTTAAACTGACTGCCTCAAATACCAGATAACCCTTAAGGTTAAGGGTTTCCAGAGAGGAAGAAATTAGTGGGATGCTGGGTCTCCAATCAGAACTCAGAGTTTTATCTCTGTTTCAGACAAACTTGTCATTTTTGGGGTGTGGTGGGACAGTGTTATGAGTTCTGTAGGATTTTCTGTGACTGGAATGAGCGCAGTTTTTATTTGTGTCTGCTTGATTATTTGATTTTTTTGTTTTTATAAGGTTTGGAGAAAATCGAAGTTTTACAGCAACATGAAAATGAAGACATATATAAATTAGCATTTGAAATCATAGATCAGTATTTCTCTGGTGATGATGTAAGTATACATTAAAGTATGGTATGCCTGCATGTACATTAAGACTTACACATACTGTTAAGTTTACTAAGAATTTTCCTTTTATCATTAATATTACAAGTTTATACCATATTTATTTTTTTCTTTTTAAGTTTATTTTTGAGAGAGAGAGAGAAAGAGTGAGCACATGCATGAGCTGGGGCGGGACAGAGAGAGTGGGAGACAGAGAGTCCCAAGTAGGCTCTGCACCATCGCACAGAACCCAGTGCAGGGCTTGAACTCATGGACCATGAGATCGAGAGTTGGTCCCTCAACCGACTGAGCCACCCAGGTGCCCCTATACTGTATTTCTATCAGATACTCTTGAGGTGGCATTTTCCACTTATTTTTAATTATCTAAATTTAAAAAAAAGTAATTATCTTCCATCAATCAGTTTATTTTTTTTAAGTTTGTTTATTTTGAAAGAGAGCGCAGGGGAGAGGTAGAGAGAAAGAATCCCAAGCACACTCCATGCTGTCAGTGTGGAGTCTGACATGGGCCTCAGTCTCGTAAACTGTGAGACCATGAACTGAGCCAAAATCTAGAGTCGGATGCTGAGCCTCCTGAGCCACCCAGGCACCCTTCAGTCCGTTTTTTTAAGTACTGTGTCTGAAACTTCATTATAAGATAAAAAATGTAAAAACAGTTCTTTGAGGGGCACCTGGCTGGCTTAGTCGGTAAAGCATGTGACTCTTGCTCTTGGGCTTATGAGTTGGAGCCCCACGTTGGACATAGAGATTACTTTAAAAAAAACAGTTTTTGTTACACTTGTAATCTGTTAAATGGGAAGAGTACAGTTGACTCTTGAACAGGGTTTGAACCATGAGCGTCCGCTTATATGCAGATTTTTTTCAATACAGTACTGTAAATGTAGTTTCTCTTCCTTATGATTTTTCTTAGTAACATTTTCATTTCTCTAGCTTACTTCATTATAATAATACAGTATATAATACATATGACATACAAAATATGTGCTAATCAACTGTTTATGTTATCGGTGAGGCTTCCAGTCAATGGTAAGTTATTAGTAAAGTTTTCGGAATCAGAAGTTATACTCAGATTTTTGACTCTGCAGGGGATGGGGGGTTGGTGCCCCTAGCTCATGTTGTTCAAGGGTCACCTGCAGTTATAGAAATGATGTGTGCTCGTGGCGCCCAGTGGCTCGGTTGGGTGGCCAACTCTTGATTTTGGCTCAGGTCATGATCTGATGCTTTGTGAGCTCAAGCCCCACATCAGGCTTTGTGCTGACAGTGCAGAGCCTGTTTGGGATTCTTTCTCTTCCCTCTCTGCCCCTCCCCAGTTCATCCACACACATGATCGATCCTCAAAATAAACATTACAAAACAAAAGAAATTATATGTCTTTAAATAGGTAAAATAAATCTACAGATACAGAAGCTTAAGAATGGGGCAGGGGCGGGGGAGGGGGTAAAAAAAAGAATTTAAAACAGATTTTAAACGTGTGTTTAGTTTAATTAAATTGTTAATTAAGTTAAGTTTCTTAATAATGTTATTGATTTACTTAAATATTTTAATTTATTGATTGAAACATCATATAGAATGACTACAACATTCGTATAGAATTCTCTCATAAGTAAGTTATGCTTATACCATAACATGTAATATCTTAACAGAGGCCTTTTTTTTGGTTTGCTTTTTATAGATTGATGAAGATCCTAGCCTCATTCCTGAAGCAACACAAGGAGGTACTTACAATTTTGACCCAACAGCCAACCTTCAAACAAAAGAATTTAATTTTTAAGTTCAGTTGAGTGCAGCATCTTTTCCCAATTCAATACGAAGCACCACCAGATGGCTACCAAATGACAAGAAGAACAACAACAAAAGGCTCCAAAACACACATGCCTCTTCGTTTTGATGCTTCTAAAAGCAAGCCATGTCTCAGTCACTTTGCAGTTGCCAAAAGTTACTATCACATGGACTGTAAATGCATATGCATGATTTCCTAAACTGTTTTAGAATTCTCCTTAACAATCTCAACTACCCTATTTTCCCTGTTCCCTGGTGCCACACGCTGACAACTGCAGTCTCCAGTTTAGAATATTCCATAGTGGTGGCATGTCAGCTGCCCACTTGATACTCCTTTGGAAAATGGTGCGCTGTGGATCAAGACACTTCGGTGTGATGCATATACACGTTGGAAGACTTTAAAGAGGTGCAGTCTGATCTGAGCCTCCATCATTGTCCTCCACAAACATATTTTCATATTCTTTATGTGGAAGAATAGATTTTAAAGTACAAGCCAAATGATTTTCATTGGTGGAACTGACACACAAAAAAAGTAACTTAAAAAAAAGAAACTCGGTTATTGATTAAACAGTTAAGTTTAAAAAAAACTGTGCTTCATCTACCAGTAATTGATGTGTTTATTATCTGCCTCAGAAGCCAGGGTTGGAGGAAGAACCTTAGCTATGGATGGTAATGCTTTCGCCATTATACCTAATTTTTGAGAACAGCAAGCCCTATTTGACCACTCACTTCAGCCTGTGTGTTCCTGCTGTTTTGAAGTAATCAAATGCTGTGCATGGTATTTTACCTGAGCTGCAACCTGTTACGGACTTGAACTTCTGTTTAAGTTGAAAGCAAGAGTCCCTGACTACAAAGAAAAAACAAAATAAAAAACAACAACAAAAAAACAAAGGTCTAAGTACCAATTGGTGATGTTTTAAAAAAAATCTTGCTTTCAGCTTTCAGGAGTTAATATTTTTTGTTTTAAATTGATAATTGGATATGGTTGATTTATATTGGGTTTAAACTGTGGAGCCTTCATGTTTACTGTAATCTAGTCTTAAAATATTTTTTACTTAGTAACCAGTGCTTTTGATAATGTGGTTGGCAACAAACCAGCAACTATTTAGAAGTGTTATACAACTTCATTCTTTGAGTATTGGGAAAGTTAATTCAGATCCTACTCTCAAAGCATATTCACATATTAAAAGATTCAGACAAGGATCTGTGTAGAGGAATAATCTGCAGTTATTTGACACAAACCTGGTTCGCAGTGATCTTGAAGCAGTTCTGCAAAATCTGGCATTACTATGTAAAGTCATTGCTTTTGGTAAATTGTCATCTGACCCAGTTATTAATGAAAGAATATGGATTTGAAAAATTTTAAACTGAATGATTTGTGCTGTCACAGAAATGGTTTTGTTGCTATTGTTTACGGGGTATTATTTCCCAATGCATTGATGTGAAGGGATAGAAAATCTAAACTAATGTAGTTATCCAATGGGGGTGTATTTACTGTGATGAAGATGAGACTGATGCCATCAGAGCTTTGTGAATCAGCTGGGGTGTTTTCACTGATAAACAACACATAGCAGGTGTGCATTCATTACAAATACATGTATCTGCCAAGGTGGAGCCACTTTAAAGAGTGAGTTTTGTCTTGTATCTAAAATGGATACAAGCGTATGTTTAAACTGCAAGATTTTTACTTGCTAGAGAATCTGTTTTAATATAGTGGTTTGGCCTCTGATTATTTATAGGTTTTATAAATTTTAGAATCAATTTCTCTTTAAGGTGGCTCAGATTTTTCAACTCTTGTGCACATAAAATTGAGTTGAAGTTCATTGTGCCTTTTTTTCTTTATCCAAATTTTGAGTTAAAGCTTCATATGGTAACTGCATCCTGTTCAGACACTGTAGTCTAAATTTTTGAAACTGTGTGGTGTTCACTAAAAGTAGGAATAACAAAGTCAAAGCTAATTTAAGGTCACAAACTTCAGTGAAACCCTTGAAGTCCAAATCTTCTTGATATTGTGAATTGTACCCCTTCTGGTTTAGTTTCTTCTGGACTCTCCATCCTACTTACTGACAGTTACCTTTTAAATTTTGCACACGTTGAGATTAAATCAGGCCTCTACTATGCCGATTCCTATTTCCTCTTGTGTTTCAAGTGCAAACTAACATAAGTGAACATTAGCATCAAGTAGTGCAGACATATGTATGCATTTGCTTGATTCAATTTGTTGTGACCTTATCAGTTTGGAATTGGAATTGCACCATTTCTTAGACAAAGGAAACTAAGTATATTGCTGCACTTTTAAGTTTTCAGAACAGTGTTGAAAAATTGCATTGTTTTTATTTTTTTTAAACTCAGTTAAAAAAGACTAAAACGTTCTTTCAAAAGAGGCATCTAAATGTGTTCCTAATTTTGTATATGGGCTTAGGTTTTGTAACCAATAAAAAAAAGCTGCTATCAAATCCGATAAAACATCGAAGAACTTATTTCTAAAAGTTTCTTAATTTCCTAGTTTTGTTTTCTGCATGGTTAAATTTAAATTTGAAATTATTTTTTAAACATCAACCACAGTAGAGGCAAATCATGAATTACTCTTTCATTGTATTTTAGTATGTCTTTTCCACTATCACAAACTAGGGCAATAGCAGTGCTATACTTAAGAGTATTTTGTGACAAATAAGCACCCACATCTTTTTTTTTTTTTATCATTTAATTCTGCTTTATCACATAGTCTTTACTGTTTCCTTAGAACAATTTTTTTTTTTTTACAAATAGTTTATTGTCAAATTAGTTTCAACATAACACTCAGTGCTCATCCCCAAAGTGCCCTCCTCCATGCCCATCCCCCCCTCCCCCCCACATCCATCAGTCCTCAGTTTTTGTCAGCATTCAAGAGTCTCTCATGGTTTGCCTCTCTCCCTTTCCCCCACCATTTCCGCCCTTCTCCCCCTTGTTCCTCCGTCAAGTTCCTCCTAATCCTCCTATATGTGCAAACATATGATATTTGTCCTTCTCTGCCTGACTTATTTCGCTCAGCATAACACCCTCAAGGTCCATCCATGTTGCTACACATGGCCAGATTTCATTGTTTCTCATTGCCATGTAGTATTCCATGGTATAGATAAACCACATCTTCTTGATCCATTCATCTGTTGATGGACACTTAGGCTCTTTCCATGTTTTAGCTATTGTGGAGAGTGCTGCTATGAACATTGGGGTACATGTGCTCCTATGCCTCAGCATTTCTGTATCCCTTGGGTAAATTCCTAGCAGAAGAAGCACCCACATCTTTATGAATTTCCAGAGCTGCTAGACCGTACCGCAAAATAGGTGGCTTAAAACAATAGAAACCTATCATTGCACGGTTTCGGAGCCCAGAAGTCGGAAATCAAGCACTGGGTATGGCACGCTGTCTCTGTGGGCTCTGGGGAGGACCCTTGTCTCTTACTGGCTTCCAGTATCCCGGCAGAGCTTGGTGTCTCTTGAGGCTCTGCTTTCACCATCGTCATGTGGCGTTCTCTCTGCATACCTCAGGTTCAAATACCATGACTTAGAAAGGACTGGTGAGAAAATGGTGTGCTTGTGACTTTCATGACACAACAATGACATAGTCACACTTTACGGCCTGTCTTATCTTTGAAAACAAGTAACTATGGAAGATAGTAATTGCAGTAAACTGGAAAATTTTAACCTGTGAGATCGAGGTGGTGGCTATAAATGAAATCTTGGATTAATTAAAAGAACAAAAGAGCAACTGAACTTTTGAGTATACAAATATTTTTACTTTAGTATAATGCCACTTCAAATTATTTTTGAAAGAAGTCAGTGTACAAGTAAATAAATGTGATAGTACTTCTACGTAATTGTGCCAAGACTTCCTTCAGAAGGATTGTCCTTTCTCTGGGATTAATTATTTAATTATTGCAAATGAAAATTTATGAATGTCAGTTGTCTTACAGTGATGGTTATGAGTTTTTGTTAACTCTAGTTGAACCGGAGGATCTTAATCTATTTGGAGAAAGAGAATATAATTTCTGTTCATTAGGCTATAGGTTTTAAAGCCTATAACCCAGGGAGTGCTCTGTATAATCCACCCCTCATATGTCTATAAAGTTTAAAGGAACTCTTCATATAAGTGTTGTACTTTATTACATAGCTAAAAATTAGGGGTAGAATGATTCTCAAATATAGATTCTCTATATAGAGATAAGAGTGTTATGTGTTTACCTATATGTATCGATGGTGCTCAGTACTATATTGAGAGAAAGTGTTTGGGAAAAGGGACGCGAGAGTGTCGCCTATGCACCTCCTTAGCCTCCTTATTTGCCCATGAAATCCCTCAGGCACTAACTTTGACCTAAATGAGGGGGTTTCTCAAACTCTGTAATACTGACATTTTAGGTTGGCTAATTCTTTGTTGTAGGGGGCTGTCCTGTGCATTATTGGATGTTTACCAGCATCTTTAGGCTCAACCCACTAAGTACCTCTGTACTCCCCAGTCACAACAACCAAAATTGCCTCCAGGAATGGGCACATGTTCCCTGGGGGCCAAATTTGCCCAGGTAGAAATCACTAGTCTAAATTAATTTCTGTAGGAAACTTCTCTACTCAAGTGAGACAGCCTAAAGCCTCCCTTTTTGCTGTGTAAACAGTCCCAGACTTTGCTCAGATGCATCAGATAGGGGAGAAAAACAGATGCCTTTTTTTCATTCTCCATTTTAGGAGCAATCAGAGCCAGCATTATCACCCATCCGGAGGAACTCCTGGTAACACTAAGTCCCATCTATTGCAAAAGACTTAGGAGAGACATGGGGAGATGGAGGAACTACTAGCCTTGAATTTATCTTGTGGCTAAAAAAGCAAGGTGTGTGAAATAAGCAAATGTGGTGGTTGCCCACAATTTTCTTGACACTATCCTGCAGCAGTGTTTTTCAGACATTTTTAGGTGAGATACTTAAGTCCTCTAGGAAAGCTGAGGTTGGACCAGAAAATCACAGCATGCATAGTTCTGAAAAACATTTCTTTGAAGCATTGTGAGAGACTGGCTGCATCGGGAAGCTTACAAGTTTATTAAAAATGATCAAAAGCAGTGGAACTATGGTTGAGTCATGCTAAAAAGGATGTATTCCCTGCAGGGAACTTCTACAACATTCCTCTTCCATACCCTAACAAAACTGCCCTCCACCTTCTTAAGTCTATTTTTTCAAACTGTGGTACCCAAATAAATGCAGCCTTCTGCCAGGTATACCATGTGTAACTCCACAGGATAAACACGGCATATCTTTACAGGACAGCAGTTCTACTCGATCATAAGTAAAGCAGTTTTATGGTAATACAAGCCTAAGCATGAACAGAATAAAGGCCACATTTTGCATAACATTTTAAAGATAAAATCAGATTTTTGAGGCAGGCCATTTTATGGAAACATTCCGTCAGGAGTAGGAAATGGAGATTTGGAGAAGCAATGATGAAACACTAAATGATTCTGTTCTACTTTGTTGAGTAGCATTAGTTGTTACCAACTCTTAATACTGAACCAAAGGCACCACTTTTTTTTTTTTTTTTAATATTTTTATTTATTTCTAGGAGAGAGAGAGACAGCGTGAGCAGGGGAGGGTCAGAGAGAGAGGGAGTCACAGACTGAAACAGGCTCCAGGCTCTGAGCTGGCAGTCAGCACAGAGCCCGACGCGGCGCTCGAACCCACGAGCCGTGAGATCATGACCTAAGAGAAAGTCGGACGCTTAACTGACTAAGCCACCCAGGCGCCCCAAAGGCACCACTCTTAAATGACCATCTTTATAAATAAACTTTTTGTTATTCCTAGTTAGCAGAAGAAGCTGATCTGCTTTCATCAGTTGCCTGCCTCACCCTGAACACCCCATGCATTTCAGCCACCAGCTTACAAAGTCGTTCCTGGAACTGGTTCCTGTCACATGGTGCATCCCAAGACCCCGAGAATAGAGTGTGATGTGACTAGGTTCTGGGTACGATGGCATAGGAACATCCTATTATCTGGACACTTAATTCTATTTTTTCTAAATTTTTTTGAGTTTATTTATTTTGAGAGAGAGCACAAGCAGGGGAGGGGCAGAGAGGAGAGACAGAATCCCAAGAAGGCTCTGTACATTAGCACAGAGCCCGAGGCGGGGCTCGAACTCACAAATCACAAGATCATGACCTGAGCTGAACTCAAGAGTGCAACACTCAACTGACTGAATCACCCAGGCGACCCTGTACACTTCAAAGTGGAGAAGATTTTTTCAATCATTTTACCCTTCGTCATAATTAGGCTTGTGATCAAGTAACAGCCTCAGCTCCTCTTGTCATCAGCTCTCTTTGACTCAGGTTGGCATTTATACTTTCAAACCTAAATACAGGAATTTATAAGTGCTGGGGCACCTGGATGGCTCATTTGGTTAAGTGTCCAACTCTTGATTTCAACTCAGGTCATCATCTCACGATGACCTGAGATCATGAGATCGAGCCCCACATCAGGCTCTGCACTGACAGCGTGCAGCCTGCTTAGGAATCTCTCTCTCCCTACCCCCACCTGCTTGTTCTCTCCCCCTCCCTTAAATTAAACTTTTAAAAAAGAAATTATAAGTGCCATATTTCTGATTTCAGCCCACTTTTTCCTCATAAGATCAGATTGTATTTATATGTGTCCTTTCCATGTCTTCAGGCATGTAGGAAGCACCATAGTGAGTTAAAGGGAATGCAAGAAAGCAAGTAGAACTAGAACAAAAATAATGATGGGGAGCAGGATTACTAGGGGCATGGGAGGAGGGGCTAAAGAGATTGGTAGGGGCCAGTCCCCACAGCTGTTAAGTCATTCTAAGAGCAATGGGAAATCACTACTCATCATTATTATTACACTTTATCATTACTTAAGAGTGATGATAGAAGAATCTTGTGAAATAACAATCATTGGCCAGTAAGGTAAGGACAGGAAATGTTCTTGGGGTTAGTGATGTCTAGAGGTCATATTCGTGAGTGTGAAGCACTAAGGCAAGAGAGGCTCAACAACTTGGTCCATGAAGTGGATGGGAGCAAGAGATACTCAGCAGCTAAAATAGGAGTTGGTGATGCCTTAGATCTGGAGTTTGGGGAGAAGCAAGTATCAAGGATGATTTCTAGGTTGCAATAACTGATGAGTGGAAGTAACATAAGACAGGAACACTGGAAGAGACCCAGACATAGCAAATAGAGGGTGATGAGTTCAGTTTGGGTTGTGTTGAGACATCTAAATGACTGTCAAGTAGGGCAGTTAGAAATACTGGTCTAATGAAACTAGATCATTTTCTCACACCATGCACAAAAATCAATTCAAAATGGATAAAGGACCTGAACGTGAGACAGGAAACTATCAACACCCTAGAGGAGAAAGCAGGAAACAGCCTCCTTGACCTCCACCGCAGCAACTTCTTACTTGACACATCCCCAAAAGCAAGGGAATCAAGAGCAAAAATAAACTGTTGGGACCTCATCAAGATTAAAAGCTTCTGCACAGCCAAGGAAACAACCCAGAAAATTAATAGGCAACCAACGGAATGGGAAAAGATAGTTGCAAATGACATATCAGATAAAGGGTTAATATCCAGAATCTATAAGGAACTCACCAAACTACACACCCGAAAAACAAACAACCCAGTGAAGAAATGGGCAGAAGACATGAACAGACACTTCTCCAAAGAGGACATCCAGATGGCCAATAGACACATGAAACGATGCTCAGCATCTCTCCTCATCAGGGAAATACAAATCAAAACCACACTGAGATACCACCTCATGCCAGTCAGAGTGGCTAAAATGAGCAAATCAGAGAACTCTAGATGCTGGCGAGGATGTGGAGAAACGGGCACCCTCCTACACTGTTGGTGGGAATGTAAACTGGTACAGCCCCTTTGGAAAACAGTGTGGAGGTTCCTCAGGAAACTAACACTAGAACTCCCCTATGACCCAGCAATAGCACTGCTAGGAATTTACCCAAGGGATACAGAAATGCTGAGGCACAGGAGCACATGTACCCCAATGTTCATAGCAGCACTCTCCACAATAGCTAAAACATGGAAAGAGCCTAAGTGTCCATCAACAGATGAATGGATCAAGAAGATGTGGTGTATCTATACCATGGAATACTCCATGGCAATGAGAAACCATGAAATCTGGCCATGTGTAGCAACATGGATGGACCTTGAGGGTGTTATGCTGAGCGAAATAAGTCAGGCAGAGAAGGACAAATATCATATGTTTGCACATATAGGAGGATTAGGAGGAACTTGACGGAGGAACAAGGGGGAGAAGAAGGGCGGAAATGGTGGGGGAAAGGGAGAGAGGCAAACCATGAGAGACTCTTGAATGCTGACAAAAACTGAGGACTGATGGATGTGGGGGGGAGGGGGGGATGGGCATGGAGGAGGGCACTTTGGGGATGAGCACTGAGTGTTATGTGGAAACTAATTTGACAATAAACTATTTGTAAAAAAAAAAAAAAAAAAAACTGGTCTAGAGCTTAGAGGAGAGAGCTGCTAAGCTAGAGATTGGAACCCTCTGCCTGTTTTGGTGGTTAGTAGTGCAGGGGGTGAGGATGAGACTGCCTGGGTCCAGCATTTGAAGGGAGAGCAGGGCTCAGGGCAGTGCTGTGGAGTTCCAACATCCACTAGGCATGTAGTGGAGGATGAGCTTGCGAAAGGAACAGAGGGTATGGATAGAGGGGTAAAAAGAAAACGCTATGTGTTTCCTCAAAATGGAGGGAAAAGAGATTCTGGTGCCCAGTGATGCTGTTGAGAAGTCAGGTAAAGTAAGGACAGGAAGTGTCCTTTGGGGTAGTGATAGTGGAGGTCACCAGTCACCTTAGTGAGAGCTTGATCACTTGAGACAATGAGGGTGGAAACTAGGGTAGGAAGGACTGAGGAGTGGGGACACAGTATGGAGACATTGAATCTGATCAAGTTTTTAGTTTGCTCTGAAGGGGAGGGCAGGGTCACTGTAGGGTGATGTGGGGAAATTGGTAGGGGAAATCCAATTGAGAAAGATGCTGAATATACATGAGAAGAATGATCATCAATTTTCTTTTTTTTTTTTTTAATGTTTTTTTTTTATTTATTTCTAGGAGAGATAGGGAGAGACAGCGTGAGCAGGGGAGGGTCAGAGAGAGAGGGAGTCACAGACTGAAACAGGCTCCAGGCTCCGAGCTGGCAGTCAGCACAGAGCCCGACGCGGGGCCCGAACCCACGAACTGGGAGATCATGACCTAAGCGAAAGTCGGACGCTTAACCGACTAAGCCACCCAGGCGCCCCTATGATCATCAATTTTCTAAGTTACAGGAGACAATCCAAAGCATAGGTGGCAGGATGCTCACTTCTTCAGTCAGCACTTACGTAATTGAGCAACTAGTATATGCCAGACTCTAACAGGTGCCAGGGATACTCTCATTAAACAAGCCCGACACAATTCCTGGCCATATGGAGCTTATACTTTGGTGGCAAGAGACTAGCAATAAGTGTGTAAATAAATAATTTATCTGGTGTTAGCTGCCATATAAAATATATAAGGAATAACTAAGGGAGGAAGTTTTGAACTTGTGCTCAGTGCCAGAAATCATATTTTTAAACTGTGGTAAAATACACCTAACATAAAATTTACCATCTTAACCATTTTTTTTAATGTCTACTTTTGAGAGAGAGAGACTGAGTAGGGAAGGGGCAGAGAGAGAGGGAGACAGAATCTGAAGCAGCCTCCAGGCTCTGAGCTGTCAGTGCAGAGCCCCATGCAGGGCTCAAACCCACAAACCACTGGATCATGACCTGACCCCATGTAGGACGCTTAGCTGGTTGAGCTCTCAGGGCACCCCTACCATTAACCATTTTTAAGTGTACAGTTCGGTAGTATATTCACATCATTGTGCAACCGTACTCCATAACTTTTTCATCTTGCAAAATTGAACTCTAGCCATTAAACAACTCCCCTTTACATCCTCCCCCAAGCCTCTGGCAACTTCTATTTTCTGTCTCTAGGAATATGACTACTTTAGATACCACATATAAATGAAATCATAACACTATTCCTCTTTTTGTGGCTGGCTTATCTCACTGAGCATAATGTCCTCAAGTTTCATCCATGTTGTAGAATGTGACAGGATCTCTTTCCTTTCTATGGATGAATAATATTCCATTGTATGTATGTACCACTTTTAAAACAAGAATAGGGGCCCCTGGGTGGCTTAGTCGGTTAAGCGTCCGACTTTCGCTTAGGTCATGATCTCGCGGTTCATGGGTTCGAGCCCCACATCGGGCTCTGTGCTGACTGTCAGCTGAGAGGCTGGAGCCTGTTTCAGAGTCTGTGACTCCCTCTCTCTCTCTGACCCTCCCCTGCTCACGCTGTCTCTCTCTCTCTCCTAGAAATAAATAAAACATTTAAAAAAAATAAAAAATAAAACAAGAATAATTTTTTAGCATAAGTACCATAGTGATACTTTAAGTATTTAAACTTTTTTTTTTTTTTAAACCTGAAACTCAAGTTTACCTGGTCATCCTGTATTTTATCTGGCTATCCAAAAGTTAAAAGACAGGCTTGGTCAACAGAAGTTACAATCTTTTTAAACTCTGACTCCTTTCTCCAGTGCTAAGTCTCTAAGTAACAGAGGCTTAAGGAAGGGAGAGGGGAGAAGGTTAAAAGCAAGCAAGATGTTAGCAAAAGCAGAGAGGAAAGGTTAATGTGATCAGGACAAAGTGGCACTTCATTAGAAGAGGGCTATAATTACCATCTAAGAAGTCAGCGTGCAGGGTCAGAAAACAAAGAGGGTTCAGGCTTCAGCCATCAGTGGCAAATTACTTTGTCTGAGGCTGTTTTCCTATTTGTTAACTAAGAAAACATTGACCTCCTAGGGTGGATGTGACGTTAGATAACGTTAAAAGAATCTAGTGTCAAGCCAATATGACCTATTGCTCTTCTGCCCCATACTTTTGCTGCTAAAGCTTCTGTACAGCGAAGGAAACAATCAGCAAAACTAAAAGGCAACCAACAGAATGGGAGAAGATATTTGCAAATGACGTATCAGATAAAGGGTTAATATCCAAAATCTATAGAGAACTTATCAAACTCAACACCCAAAACACAAATAATCCAGTGAAGAAATGGGCAAAAGACATGAACAGACACTTCGCCAAAGAAGACATCCAGATGGCCAACCGACACATGAAAAAATGTTCTACATCACTCATCATTAGGCAGATACAAAACAAAACCACACTGAGATACCACCTCACACCTGTCAGAATGGCTAACATTAATTCAGGCAACAACAGATGTTGGTGAGGATGCAGGGTTTCTTTTGCACTGCTGGTGGGAATGCAAACTGGTGCAGCCACTCTGGAAAACAGTATGGAGGTTCCTCAAGAAATTAAAAATACAACTACTCTACGACCCAGCAATTGCATTACTAGGTATTTATCCAAGGGATACAGGGATGATGTTTCAAAGGGCCATATGCACCCCAATGTTTATAGCAGTGCTATCAACAATAGCTGAAGTATGGAAAGAGCCCAAATGTCCATCCATGGATGAATGAATAAAAAAGATGTGGTACACACACACACACACACACACACACACACAGGAATACGACTCAGCAATAAAAAAGAACGAAATCTTGCCATTTGCAACTTCGTGGATGGAACTAGAGTATTATGCTAAGCGAAATTAGCCACTCAGAGAAAGATAAATATCACATGACTTCACTCAAATGAGGACTTTAAGATACAAAGCAGATGAACATAAGGGAAGGGAAGCAAAAATAATATAAAAACAGGGAGGGGGACAAAACATAAGAGTCTCTTAAATACAGAGAACAGAGGGTTGCTGGAGGGGTTGTGGGTGGGGGGATGGGTTAAACAGGTAAGGGGCTTAAGGAACCTACTCCTGAAATCATTATTGCACCATGTGCTAACTAACTTGGATGTAAATTATAAAAAAATAAATTATAGGAAAAAATTTAAAATTCCCTTGGAAGAGGCAAAAAAAAGAAGTAGGGTCAGAGTAAGCCAAAACAGCTTTAAAAAGTCTGCTGGTGGCTGAAAATGCCTTGGCCCTCCTCTCTCCTGAAGGATTTGCATGGGCCTAATTCGAATCTTTCGTCCCTAAAATTTTCCCCAGTCTATTGGCAAAATTTCTAACATTTTGGACTTCACTTTGTTGCTTAAGGTATTGACAAGGTATTGAACCTTGTCAAAGATCAAACCGCATCAGAAGGTGTGGCTCTACTACCAGTCCTTTGGGTTTGGGCTGGGAACAGATTTGGTCCAGGCAGTTAGGCGACTTCAGCAAGATCCCGACTCTGAAAAGCTCTAGGCGCGGCTGGGTGGCCGGAGGCGAGGCGGGAAGCGAGGCCGCTCAGCCGCCCGCCCAGACCCAGCGGCCCCGCCCCTCCCCGGCGGCCCGGCCCCGCCCCTTCCCGGCTCCGGGTCTCCCCGCGCGCCCCACCGCCGCCGGAAGCATGGACGCGGTCCCCGCGCTGGGGGCCGCGGCGGGCCGCTCGCTGCTGCTGTGCGCCGCGCTGCTGGTGGCGGGCTGCGCCCTGGGCCTGCGCCTGGGCCGCGGGCGGGCGGCGGCCGACCGCGGCGTGCTCGCCTGGCTCTGCTACGACGCCCTGGTGCACTTCGCCCTGGTAAGTGCGGCCGCCGCCGCTCTCGGGACCCTTCCCTCCCCAGTGGCGGGGAGTTTCCTGCGGAGGACCGGGACCCGCTGGCCGCCCCCAGCCCTGGAGCGGGAAGTCTGAGGAGACCCCGGAGGTGCCCGGAGGCCGCGGTGCTGCGCCTCTCGGTTCCCTGGTCTGTAGAAAGCGCGTCTTCCCAGGGGTGCCAGTTCCTCTACCAAATTAAAAACAAGCGAACAAAAAAAAAATCTCTGAAAATTATTTCTGCACTGTGTTATGTTTGATTGTAAGCAGCCCAAAGGCCTTGGCTTGCTTGACTTTGTAACCTGCACATAAATGTTGAACTGAAGCTAATGGAGAGCGGGAGAGTTTTGAATGCTCCAGAGAGAGCAAGAGAGATGAGGAGAGCACTGCGCAAAGTCAAAGAGCCTGTACCAAAACAAACGAAAAAAACCCGTAGTGCCTTAAGAGTAATGACCCTGTTTTGGATAATGACTGAATGTATGCCAGCGCTCTGTTTAACATTTCCGATCTTTACAATACCCTGTAACGTATTTATTGACCCTGTTTTACAGAGGAGAAAGCAGGCGCTGCGAACTTATGTGACTTTACAGTGCCACCCAGCTGGCATGGGTCTGAGTTTAGTCTGGCTCCAAAGCTTGCACTCCTTGTATCGAATCAGGCTTTGAGAATCGTGTCCCACTTTATAAATAGCCAGGAGGTTAATATGTAAGGCAATTCTATTGAAATGCCCCCTTCCACTATGCACACACTTTTTTTTAAAAAGCCATGCCAAAATAGCTTTTTTACAAATTTGACCTTGCTTAATCTAGGCTCCCCTGTGGTTGATGTGTCACCAAAGTCTATGGTATTGAGAAAGGAGAAAGCAAAGTCTTTCATAATCATTCATGTTTAGTTGGATGTGTGCACATACCAGGTGTTGCTAGAATGGAAATACTTTCTTTCCTAATAGTTTACACGTGGAAATAAGAGACAGTGAATAGTTCCTTCAACTCCTTTATTTATGGAATTGACTTTTTCAGCTATCGTTGGACACAAGGTCTCCCAAAGAGCAGGAGCAGTAAAACAGGTGGCTAGGCCTGCTTAAAGAAAATGTATTATGACATACTTTAGTTGTACAAAAATGTATAATAATACTAAAACATAAACCCATATGTCCATCACCTCATTTAATAAAATCAAGCCTGCTTTTCTGTTGTTGTTTTTTTTTAATGTTTTATTTATTTCTGAGAGAGAGAGAGAGAGAGAGGCAGCACGAGCAGGGGAGGGTCAGAGAGAGAGGAGACACAGAATCTGAAACAGGCTCCAGGCTCTGAGCTGGCAGTCAGCACAGAGCCCAACACGGGGCTCAAACCCACGAACCGTGAGATCATGACCTGAGCAGAAGTCAGACGCTTAACCGACTGAGCCTCCCAGGCGCCCCAAGTCTGCTTTTCAAGCACAGCCGTTTATAAGTAACACCACCTACATCTCCATTTGTGGCACCTTGGGGTATATAACCTGATGCCTGGAGTCACTGCTCTGGCTCCTGCCCTTCTCTGTCCTGAAGGAAATGTCCCTCCCACAACTCTTATTTTACCTGTCCCAGCTGCAGAAGAGTCCACTGAATGAATGCGCCGTACCTGAGCTTTTTAAAAAGTGCATATTTTTCCCCACATACTAGAACAATCAATGACATGAAACCACTGTGGGCTATTTTATTGATATTTTATGTCTGTGAAATTGGGATGTATCTTATCATTAATGATGAAATACGATAATTTAATCAGCTCATATTAATGGATGTTTGTATTTTGCTGTTTGCACACAGTGCTTCGACTAGCATCTGTTTATCCTTACCTTAGAGATCGGTGAGGGGGGTGCTTGGATCAAGGTCAGGGCCTGCAAGAAAAACGCATGCCCATATTCTCTTTGGTTGGGAGTTTACTGCATGAATACCCAGAAGTGTGGCATAGGCTGGGATTGGAAAACAGAGCTTCACGGCGAACTGAAATGACAACTAGAACCTGAGGTGCCTCTTCTTACCCCTTGAAACTTCTCAGAGGGGAGGAGATGTTTGGATTTATTGGCCACCATCAAATGCAGAGCTCCTGGTTCAACAGTGTTTCAAACCAAACATTCCAGAGGCCATATCAGCTCCCTGCTATCCAACCAGACTGTGGTTGCACGGGGCTGCCGTGCCCGTCTTCGGTTTAGTTGGTAACGGCCAGGCTGATTTCCCACCAGTGTGCCTTGAAGGAGCCATGGCAACGTGCATAGAGAAATCAGTGGTGTGGCTCATCGTTTCTTAGAGTTGGCCTTGGGCATGCTGTGCACTGGCGCTTCCTGGTTTTCCCCCTCATCTGCCATCTAACTAAGCATTCTAGGCATGGACAGAGCATGGAGGGAAGATATGTAATCCTGTGTTTTTGGGAAACATATCCTGATTGACTAGAGCACAGGGTCTACCTAGGAAAGAAGTAAATATCCTGGTTGATTCCCCCACGTGCCACAGGGCAGCACAGTGAGGGTCCGATGGTACCTGCACATGCAATGGGTGCAATAGGCAAGGAGCTGCAGAATTAGGCTCCTGTCTTATATGGAGTTGCTGGTTACCTGCTCAGACTTCTCTGGGGATAGTCTTTATCTTTACTCAGGATGTAAACAAATCTCTGGGGAAGGAAAGGCAAGGTCTTTATCTTTGCCACTCTGGAACATCTTGGGAGGGAGAGGTCTCTGCAAGCTTTACTACCTTGCAGTGTCTCCTTGTATAAATATTCTTAAATTGGTGTAAATGCCTGTGCTCAGGGACTTCAGACAGTGCAGGAATATCAGATCTACCTGGAGAATTCTCTCCCAGTGTAGTGCATGCCGGATTGGAAAGGATAGAGGGCAAGAAGGGGCTAGAAGGGGCAAGAAGATCAGCTGAAAGAATTTGCAGTATTTTAGGAGATGAAAGAGGACTGAGCTAAGGTGTCACTGGAAGTTAAAATGGGGAGGAAAGTTAAATACGAGAGACCTTCCAGGGGAGAATGTTATAGGTCACGGTGACCACTTATACATCGGAGGTGGAGATGCTGTTGGAGTTTAGAATCTGGCAGACACGGACAGTGTTGACAATGTTAACGAAGACAGGAAGATCAGATATTAGAACTATGAATCTGGGGTTCTGGTGTATAGTAGAGGAAGGATGGTCACAAGGCAGCTGAAAATGCAAGACAAGCTGGTGAAACAGATCCAGGGCAGGATGGAAAGAGTTGGACATTTTTGCTGCGTAGGAGGAGACAGCAGGAACCTCTGGGAGTGAGTGATTTCTGAACAGGAGAGAATAGAAAGGTACAAATGCTGAGGACTGAGACCAGAATCTTTAACATGTGTAAAAATGTGTATATATTGAACAAGCAGGAAGGAGAGGAGCCAGGAAGGGGAGACAGTGGACCAGACCAAGAACCAGGATAGTGCTGGGCCCTGGGACCCAAGGGAAGGAATTTCAAGATCATTGTTAATTGTTGGGCACCATTTAAAAAAAAAGAAAAGAAAAAAAAAGTGGTGAGGGCTGAGCCAGAGCCTCTGGGTCCAGCAATTAAGAAGCCATTGGTAGGGGGTGCCTGGATGGCTCAGTCAATTAAGGGACTGACTCTTGGTTTTGTCATGATCTCATGGTTCTTGAGTTTAGGCCCCGCGTTGGGCTCTGTGCTCCACTTGGGATTCTCTCTTTCCCTTTCTCTCTCTCTGCCCTTTCCCAGCTCGCTCTCACTCTCTCTGTCTCTGTCTCTCAAAATAAATAAACTTAAGAGAAGAAGAAGAAGCCATTCGTAGGGGCTCCTAGCTGGCTCAGTTGGGGGAGCCTGTGACTTTTGTCTTCGGGGTCATGAGTTCAAACCCTGCATTGGGTGTAAAGTTTACTTAAAAAGAAAAAAAAAAAAAGGAAGTCATTGCTAAAGTGGTATTGTTTGAGAAGCTAAAGACAAGGGCTAAGCAGATGGGATAGAAAAGAAATGGAGGCGGCCTGTGAAGACCTCCAGAAGATTTGGTGGTAGGAGAAAGGGGGTTGTAGGAAGGGAGCTGAAGAGACATCAAGGGACCAGGCAAGGATTTTGGGTTCTGTCTGAGACTGGAAGGTCTGGGGGCATCTGTGAGCAAGGGCATGGTCCAAGGAAGAGTGAAGGGGCAGGGAGGTGGGCTGTGCAGCACACACTGTCTGGTGCAGTGCCTGGCTGCGTGAATTAACCTACAGCAGAGCAGAACCTGCCTGAATCTACCACAGCTTGTTCTCACATCAAGCCCATCTGACTAATTTCTCCCACACTTCTCTCGCTGAGGGCATGACTTAGGCTTGTCCATCAGGGTGAAGGGTCATTGTCATGGAAAACATGGGCTTCAGTTGTTTCCATTTATTCTCACCTTAACCCCCATGGGTCTTTCTTTACAAAGTCCTGAGTCCCAGTGGCTGCTCAACTCCCTATTAATTTGTGTATTTGGGACATTACCCTTTTCCATTTAGCATCACCATCTGTTCCCACCTTCCACCACAATCACTTCAGCCTCCGACTCTTAGGATTCTAAAAATTTCTTCCTCCTCCTACGTGCTTTATCATTAGGTCTCAAGTTGCCTTTTAGCTCACAGTCTGTTACTGTCTCTGTTTTCCCTTTCCTCTTTTGGCATTATCCTCTTCCTTGGTTTTGCTCTAAGATAGATATCCTCTCTGGTGAATGCATTTATAGCCTTCGTACCATTTGGCAGACCTGGTGAATCACAGTTGGTTTTGCTATATATTGGTGGTTAAAGCTTTGTGGTGGTTAATTTTCTGTGTCAACTTGGCCGAGCTGTGGCATGTCCAGTTATTCTGAGTGTTCCGTGAGGGTGTTTTGGCTACGATTAACATTTAGGGGGCGCCTGACTGGCTCAGTCGGTAAAGCATGCAACTTTTGATTTCAGGGTTGCGAGTTGAAGCCCCATGTTGGGTGTGGAGCCTACTTTAAAATAAATACACTAATAATGAAATTAAATGGCATTTAAGTTGGTAGACTGAGCAAGGCAGATGGTCCTCCCTAAATGTGAGGAGACCCCATCCACTCAGTTGAAGGTCTGAATAGAACAAAAGGCGACCTTCTGTAGAGTGAGCTGGAATGCCTCCTGGCCCACTGCCTTCACACTGGCACATTGGCCTTTTCCTCCTTCAGTCAAAGTGAAACAGTGGCTTTTCCTGGCTCTCATCCTGCAGCCTTTGGACTAAAACTACCCCATCAGTTCTGCTGGGTCCCAGGCCTCAAGCCTCAGACTAAAACTACATCATCAGCTTTCCTGGGTCTCCGGCTTGCACTCACCGTGTGGGTCACGGCCCTTGTCAGCCTTCATAATCCTATAAACCACTTCCTTAGGCTGAGTCTCTCTGCATGTGTGTGTCTGTGTGTGTCCCCATCCCGCCGGTTCTGAGCCTGGGGAGAACTCTAGCGCAAGCTCTGAAACGATGCCAAATTGCAGGTCCAAGGAACGGCACCCATAGTGACCCTTGGCCTCTCTCAGGGTGTGGGTGCATGGCCCTTGCAGCTCTGCAGACCAGGACTCAGTTTCTCTTCTAACATCATGAACAAGACATGCCACCTAGCAGTGGGGATGGATGTCTGTGTAGCCATCCCTTAGAATGAAATCCTATTCTAGGGGCGCCTGGGTGGCTCAGTCGGTTGAGCGTCTGACTTCGGCTCAGGTCATGATCTTATGGTTCGTGGGTTTGAGCCCTGCGTCGGGCTGTGTGCTGACAGCTCAGAGCCTGGATCCTGCTTCGGATTCCCTGTCTCCCTCTCTCTCTGACCCTCCCCTGCTCACGTTGCCCATCTCTCTCTCTCTCTCTCTCTCTCTCTCAGAAATAAATAAAACATTAAAAAAATTTTTTTTAAAGAATGAAATCCTATTCTGGTGCTCCTCATGTCCGCCAAACTTGAGTCTACCTGGGTGCCCGGTGCTGTGCTGGATACAGACAGAACAGATGGCCCGTGTCCTCTCAGAACTTCGAGAGCAGTGGAGAGTTTTCCCCTAGGTGTTTCCTATGGAGAATAACAGTTATTAATGTCACTCTGTGCGTGACTCATGTGAGAAATTTCTTTTACAGTTTAGTGCTGGGAGAAGCTTAGTTTCTCCTTAAAAAATTAGTCTGTCTTATTGCTTTCTCACAGCAAGAGCAATGTAAATGTTTCTCCTTTTTCACTTGGCTGCCTGGAAGCTCAAAACCACATTAAACTATAGTAACAAAAGAAGGTCTGCATATATATATATGTTCCCACTGCCCTCCTGATCTGGATTCTTAATTTTTTAAATATTTTTTATAATGAATATTTAAAAAATTTTAAGTACATTTTACCATTTAATTGAATGTCTTTGTTGTAAGTAACCTAAAATATAAGATGAAGTATATAAATCAAAAAATTTTAATGCAGCTAAAGTTATTTCCTTTGAAATGGAAGAGATACTCTAGGGAAGTATCATGTTGATTTTTTCCCCTTTGTAACACTAAACACAGTTTGTAACTATTTTGTCTTCCTCTATGCCCAGTATCTGGCATGGTGCCTGGTTTGTACCAGCCATTCTGGAGAATTTGTTAATATTCAATGAATGGCAGAATGATTCTGTGATTTTACTTTATAGTAGTTATCAGTCACATGTTAAGCCACAAACAGCTCAAATATCTAAAAGGTCAGAATGCTTTTTCTGCGTCAGTCTTTTTAAGACAAAATTGGTTTAAATTGTTTTTTTAATTATTTTATTTCTGTAGAAAGAGCGCACACAAGAGTGAGAGAGAGAGAGAGAGAGAGAGAGAATCCCAAGCAGGCTCCATGTCCAGTAGGGAGCCTGACTCGGAGTTCAGTCCCACAAACTGTGAAATCATGACCTGAGCCGAAGTCAAGAATCAGATACTTAACTGACTAAACCACCCAGGCGCTCATTTTTTCAAAATTTATTATTGTATTTTATTTTTAGAGAGAGAGTGTGTGAGAGTGAAAATTGGTTTAAATTGTATATGCCCATGATCATTGCATTTACATAACTAAAAGGAAGAAGATAAAACTAGCTAGAGATAATTATGGTTAGTACTCTTAAGAATAGTCTTCCAGAGCTTATATGAAAATATATATACAGATAAATGCTTTTCAGAGTTCTATTTACAAAAATGGGGTCATACTAACCATTCTTTGTTGCTTTTTTCACTTAACTGTTTTCAGTGACCATCTAATATTAGTATCTCTTGAATTGCTTCATAATTTTAAATAACTGCAGAGGACTCCATTATACTTTATTATAATTTATTTAACCAATCCATAATGGTGGGACTTAAGGCTCTTTTCAGTTGCTGGCAGTTATATGCAAGGTTCTCCGTACATTTTTCTGAACTTGTGTTATTTACTCAGGATAAATCCTGAAAGCAGGATTGCTGGGTCTTAAGGAAAGGAGTTTTTAAAGACTCTAGAAAGATGGTAACCATTTATATTCCCATCAGCTACTTTCTCACACCTGTGCCGGTGCTAGGTGTCATTATTGAATCAGATTATCTCTTTGGCACTGGTTCAGGTCTTCTTGGTCTCATCTGACCCTTGACAAAATGTTCTGTCCAGCCACCACCACAGCCGCCAACTCTGACTTTGACTTCATTCTCTTCCCCGAGCAGACACACCTGCTCTCGCCTCTGGCCCCTGGTCTCTTGGACGCAGCTGAGGTGTGAGTTTCTTGGGACCCACTCAGCTTCCACACACCTGCCACAGGATGAACCTTTGGCAGTGATATTTGGGAGCACCAGGATCAATTCTTCTTCCTCCTTTCCCTGGAGATGGACTCCCCAGAGAAGCAGTAGTTCATACAGGCTCTGGAAAAATTCAAGACTGAGACAGCCAGCCTGTTACTGAGTGCTGTTACTAAGTTACTAAGCTCAGTAATGCAGCCTCAGACCTGGTTCGTCCTTCTCTGTCTCATTCCCCAACCCCCACCTGCTTCCACCTTCCAGTCTTCCTGGGAGAACAACCCCCATAAAAGTATTAGAACACAGTATAATGCTTTCTAGGGAACCAAAGCCAAGATATCCCTTCTCTTTTTTAAGTAATCTCTTCACCCTATGTGGGGCGTGAACTCACGACCCCATGATCAAGAGTCTACCAACTCTACCAACTAAGCCAGCCAGGTGCTCTGATCTCCTTTTTCTTAATAGTTATATACTATTTATTCCTTAGCATGTATAATTGAACCACCTGTGCAGCCTCAGGTTGTGTCTAATTTCTTTGCCACTAAAACCAGCCAAAAATCTATAATAAATGTCCTAGAGCAAGTATCTTTACTTCTGCAGGATAAGTTTAATAGAACTGAAAACAATAAAAATAAATTGAATTGGCAAGCTGATGGGAATCAGTTCATTAAGAAAAAAGAAATTATCTTTTGGGATGCCTGGCTGCCTCAGTCGGTAGAGCATGTGACTCTTGATCTCAAGGTCATGAGTTTGAGCCCCACATTGGGTGCAGTTCCTTATAGTGAACTGATGGACAAGATGGGATCTTTTCCAGGAGTTGGAAATTCAGCCTCAGTTATTAGGGGTTTTCCTTCTTCTGTAGGGTTTCATCCCAGGAGATCCCAGGAGACTTAGATGATTCCCAAGGAAAAAAAAGAGTGTCTAACCTTTACTCCATCCTGATCACAGCTGATGCCCTCACCAACAGAGCCTCATACTTTCTAAAAGGCCAGCAAGACTGCTGTTCTGTGCCAGGCTTACAACAAGAATTTGAGGCTTAGAACCTAGGATTCACTTTCTAAGAGCTTAACCAACTGAGCTACCCAGGCGCCCCTCTAGGGTTCACTTTCTAGTAATCTGTTTTTGTGTAAGGCTCTTCATCTTCCCTTATTGATCTGAAAGGGGTGTCCTATGATAGTACAAGTGATTTCACTCGCATTTCGTTAAGCATCCTCTTCTTTTTGGCCATGGAAGTGTATCAGCTGCATTTGTTGACTAATCCATCATTTTCCCACATATTATGCGTAAATTGGGAGATTTAAAAAATTTGGTTACAGAGGCAACTGGGCCCAGTTGGTTAAACATCTGACTCTTGATTTCTGCTTAGATCATGATCCTTAGAGTCATGTGATCAAGACCCTCCTTGATCTTAGTCTGCTGCAGCCTGCTTAAGATTCTCTCTCCGACCCCCCCCCCCCCGCCCCGGTCAGATAAAAAAATAATATGAAAAATAAAAAAAAAAAATTTGGTTGGTTTATGAATCTTTTGGTTTCAGTTCTGTCCATACAGTTTTCTATTACTTTTGCTTTATACTGCATTTTATTTTTTTTTTAAGTTTATTTATTTATAATCTCTGCACCCAATGTGAGGCTTGACTTCACAATCCTGAAATCAAGAGTCACATGCTCTACTGACTGTGCCAGTCAGGCACTCCAAGGGATAATTTTTTTTCTCCTTGTTTCTTATTACAAAAAATTTTTAAATGTTTTTATTTATTTTTGAGAAAGAGAGACAGAACATGAGCAGGGGAGGGACAGAGAGAGAGAGGGAGACACAGAATCTGAAACAGGCTCCAGATTCCGAGCCATCAGCATGACCTGAGTCAAAGTCAGACACTTAACTGACTGAGCCACCCAGGCATCACTTCTTATTTTTTTAAGTAGGCTCCATGCCCAATGTGGGGCTCAAACTCATGGCCCCAAGATCAAGAGGCACACACTCTACCGAGTGAGCCAGCCAGGTACCATCCTAACAGTGAACTTCAATGTCTATTTGAAAAAGTAAACTTCTTACCACTCATTTTCAAACACTTTAAAATGAATCCTTCCACATGAACTTCAGATTAACTTTGTCACAAGGTTCTGAAACTTAGTATTTTGGTTTGGGATTTTCTTAAACCCATACATTAATTTGAAAATAAGTGATATCTTTACAATACTGAGTCTAAGAACTAAGTGAATCTCAATTGATTTCAATCTTTTGTTACAGTCTCTTAAAATTCTTTTTTTTTTTTATTTTATTTTAGAGAGAACATGATTAGGGGAGGGGGCAGAGAGAGAAAAGGAGAGAGAATCCCAAACAGCCTCCATGCTCTGTGATGAGCCCCACATGGGTCTTGATCTCATGACCCTGGGATTATGACCTGAGCCGACATCAAGAGTCATACGGTCAATGGGGCGCCTGGGTGGCTTAGTCGGTTAAGCGTCCGACTTTTAGGTCATGATCTCTCGGTTCGTGGGTTCGAGCCCCGCGTCGGGCTCTGTGCTGACTGCCAGCTCAGAGCCTAGAGCCTGTTTCAGAGTCTGTGACTCCCTCTCTCTCTGACCCTCCCCTGCTCACACTGTCTCTCTCTCTCTCTCTCCTAGAAATAAATAAAACATTAAAAAAATTAAAAAAAAAAAAGAGTCATACGGTCAACTAACTGAGACACCCCATCTTAAAATTTACTTCTAGGATCCCTAGGTGCCTCAGTTAGTTAAGCATCTGACTTTAGCTCAGGTCATGATCCCAGGTTCCTAAGATTGAGTCCCGCACTGGGCTCTCCACTAACAGTGCAGGGCCTGCTTGGGATTCTCTTCCTCTCCCTCACTCTCTGTCCCTTCCCCATTTGCACGCTCTCTCTCTCTCTCTCTCTCTCTCTCAAATAAACCCAAAAAAATTACTTGTAAATATTTTTATATTTTTATTGCTACCATGATATATTTTTCCTTTGTATTTTAACTGATCATTGTTATAAGTGAAAACTGTTGGGATATATCTATATAGTAACCAGCCACTTTTCTAAATTCTCTTTCTCCCCTTTCCAGCTTTATTGGGTTATAATTTACACCCAATAAAACCCACCCATGAAGAGTACAGTTCAGTGAGTTTGGTGAGTGTGCAGAGTTGTGTGAGCACCATTACAGTCACCATACAGAACATTTCCATCACTTTTTTACAGATGTACAGATGTACAAATTTCTTTGCAGATGTTTCCTGCCCTGACCTCTGGCACCAAGGAACACTGATCCGCTTTCTTGTCATTAACGTTTTATTCTTTTAGAATTTCCTATAAATGAAATCACATAATAGTCTTTTATTTAGCTTAAGTTACTGAATAGTGTCCCATTACATGGATATATCCCAATTTGTTTATCCATTTACCAGTTAATGAACAATGGGGCTGTTTCTAGTTTTAAATTTTTTTAAGTTTATTTATTTATTTTGAGAGAGAGAGAGCGTGCGTGAACAGGGGAAGGGCAGAGACAGAGGAGGAGAGCGAGAATCTCAAGTAGGCTCTGCACCATTAACGCAGAGCCCAACGTGGAGCTCAAACCCACGAACCATGAGATCATGACCTGAGCTGAAACCAAGAGTCAGACACTTAACCGACTGAGCCACTCAGGCGCCCCTAGGCACTGTTTCCTGTTTTAGACTTTTATAAATGATGCTACTGTATCTGTGTACAAGTCTTTGTGTGGGCATGTGTTTTCATTTCTCCTGGGTAAATGCCTAGGAGTGGGATTCTGTAACTAGAGTAGCACCTGCCAGACATTTTCCAAAGGGCTCCACCATGTCCATTCCCACCAGCAATGCTTGACTGTTCTAACTGCTCCACATCCTCACCTGCACTTGGTGTCTTAGTCTGCTGCAGCCATTACAACAAAAATATCATAGACAGGTGGCTTACAGAACAGACATTTATTTCTCATGTTTTATTTTATTTTATATATTTTTTAAATTTTTTAATGTTTTATTTATTTCTAGGAGAGAGAGAGAGAGACAGCGTGAGCAGGGGAGGGTCAGAGAGAGAGGGAGTCACAGATTGAAACAGGCTCCAGGCTCTGAACTGGCAGTCAGCACAGAGCCCGACGCGGGGCTCGAACCCACGAACCGCGAGATCATGACCTAAGTGAAAGTCGGACGCTTAACCGACTAAGCCACCCAGGCGCCCCTATTTCTCATGTTTTAGAGGCTTGAAAGTTCGAGATCAGGCTGCCACCATGGTTCTGGTGAGACACTTCTTCTTGGCTTGTAGATGGCATGGCTGCCTGCTTGCTGAGTCCTCACATGGCTCAGAGAGAGCCTTGGTCACTCTTCCCCTTCTTACAAGGACGCTAATCCCAGCATGGGGGCTCTACCCTCATGACCTCATTTAAACTTAATCACCTCTACAGGCCCCACCCCTAAATACCATCACGTTGGGGGCTAGGGCTTCAACAGATATATTTGTTGAATATACATTCAGTACATTTGGTACATAACACTTGGTATTGTTAATAATCCAGAGAGATCCCATGTGCACTTTACCCAGTTTCTCTAGTGATAACACCTTACAGAATTACAGTATCACAATGAGGATATTGACACGGACGCAATCAGAAGGTAGAACAAGGAGCATAGGCTCAAACATTTATGAAATTAAAAATATGTCGGGGCGCCTGTGTGGCTTAGTCGGTTAAGCGTCCGACTTTCCCTTAGGTCATGATCTCGCGGTTCGTGGGTTTGAGCCCCGCGTCGGGCTCTGTGCTGACTGCAAGCTCAGAGCCTGGAGCCTGTTTCAGTCTCTGACTCCCTCTCTCTCTGACCCTCCCCTGCTCACGCTGTCTCTCTCTCTCTCCTAGAAATAAATTTAAAAAAACATTAAAAAAAAATTAAAAAAAAAAATATGTCAACAACCCGCAGGCTCAGCCCTGCAGGTTCTGCTCTGACTGGGCAGCAACCAGTGGCTCCCTTCACTCGTAGCCTGTGTTGGAGAGGCTGCTGCCATCACTGCAGCCCTGATCCGACGGGCTGAGGAAACTCCATGCCCCAACCCCAACCTGCTGGCAATGGCCAAGACCCTGGAGAATTGCCTTGCCCCTCACAGTCCATCTTGAGGAAGTTTAGTGATGCCAGCCAAGGGCCCCAACAAGGCAGTGGCATTGAAGGTTGGATAGCCCCCCACACTCGCATGCTGGAAGAGCTGTGGTCATTTAAATGCTTTGTGCAGCATCGCTGAGTGGGCGGGGGCACCTCTCCATCTTCTCACTGGGCCACCCCCTCACCCTGCCACCTTTTGGTCCCCATGCTGGGGTGACCACCAGTCCCTGTTTCTCAGGGACTGAAGGCATTCCTGAGATTCAGGCGGGGGCGGGGGGGGGGGGTCACCTGACCTGCCCCTTTCACCTTCTGCTTCCTAACCTTTCCTGTGTCTCCTTGTCTTCCTGTTCTCACTCTTCTCTGTCCTGCCTTCTCCTTCCAGAAAATCTGGCCCCAGGAAGTCTTCTCTCATCTACCCAAAACTGCCAAGGATAAAGAATAGCAATTTGAAGACATCTAACAGCATCATGTTTGTATTTAAACTCAGGCAGAACAGCCAGGGTTTTTGTTTTTGTTTTTGTTTTTTTTTTAATAATACAAAAAGAAGGGAATTAGGCAAACGAAGGAATCTGGGTTTTTAAAAAAAGTTTTAATGTTTATTTAATTTTTGTGAGAGAGACACACAGAGTATGAGCCGGGGAGAGACAAAGAGAGAGGGAGACACAGAATCTGAAGCAGGCTCCAGGCTCTGAGCTGTCAGCACAGAACACAACACAGGGCTTGAACTCACAGGCTGCGAGATCATGACCTGAGCCAAGTCGGTCATTTAACCGACTGAGCCATCCAGGCACCCCAAGAAGAAAGCTGGTTTATCCCAAGTCTTAGAATGATTAGTTCCTTGTGGGAAAAGGGCTTTTTACTTATTCTGGGTATGTGTGAGCAAACACACAGAGACACACAGAAACCCTGTCTGGTGGCCTGAGGCAGTTTTTATCGCTTACTTTCTGGTTATCATTACATTCGGTATTCGCCCAGCTCTTTGTGAGCTCTCTATCACAATGGACCACAGGCCGTTTTGAGGCATCGGGAAGTTACTGCTTCTCTTGCAGAAGCTGTGAGTCCCTTGAGGATGGAGACTATTACTTTCCCATCTTTGCACCTGCCTGGCTGCATAGTTCATTTGCAAAACTGATTTCATCCCAAAGACCTCAAGATGTTATATGACCTTCAGCTCCATTAGCCGAATGAAAAGCAAGTTGGCTAGAACGGTGCTTCCCACTGGAGAATTTGTTTCTGTTCATCCAAAATGGTCGCCCCAAATCACAACCACTTTGTGGAAGAGATTCAAAGAAGCTTTCATATTTTTTGAGATTTTACGTGCATGGTATACCCGTTAGTGAAGCTCTTTGGAGGCAAGAACCTCTGCATTTATTTACTCAAGCTAGTTAAAGTGATGGATGGGCGCACAAAGCAACTCATGGAAACAGCAGAAGCTGAGATGTAACTGGGCCAACTGTGGTTCTGATTCACAGGCAGCTCTGTGTTAAGGTAACCGTCACCCACCTCATAGTTTCTCTCTAGGTTTGCTTCTCTTTCTGTTACTTGCTGGCTTCTCACCCTTTATTCTTTTTGTGTATCCCCTTTTTGTGTATTCTCTCTGTGTATTTGAATTGTGTCGTCCCCTCAACAGAACATGTTGGGAGTCCTAACCCTCTGTACATCAGAATGTAGCCCTACTTAGAGATAAGGTCTTTATACAGGTAGTTAAATAAGGCCGTTAAGGGTGGGCCTTCATTCAATATGACTGGTGTCCTTTTAAAAAGGGGAAATTGAGGGGCACCTGGGTAACTCAGTCAGTTGAGTGTCAGACTCTTGATTTCGGCTCAGGTTGTGATCTCGTGGTTTGTGGGTTTGAGCCCCTTGTTGGGCTCTGTGCTGACAGCTCAGAGCCTGGAGCCTGCTTCGGATTGTGTCTCCCTTTCTCTCTGCCCCTGCCCTGCTTGCACTCTGTCTCTCTGTCTCTCTCTCAAAAATAAACATTAAAATTTTTTTTAAGAAAATAAAAAGGGAAAATTGAGGGCACCTGGGTGACTCAGTCAGTTGAGTGTCAGCCTCTTGAGTTTTGGCTCAGGTCATGATCTCACAATTTGTAGGTTCAAGCCCCACATTGAGTTCTGCTCTGACAGCTTGGGGCCTGCTTGGGATTCTCTCTGCCCCTTCCCCCTCCCTTGCATGCATGCACTTGCACTCTCTCTCTCTCAAAATAAATAAGCTTTAAAAAGAAAATAAAGGGAAAATCAGAACCCAGAAACACACACACGTTTCATGTAAAGATGAAGGAAGGGATCAGGGAGATGCTTCTACAGGCCACGGAGCACCAAGGATTGCAGGCAAGCTCCCAGCAGCTTAGGGAAGCTCTGGAATAGGTTCTCCCTCACAGCCCTCGGAAGGGACCAGCCTGCTGACATGTCGATCCCGACATCCGGCCTCCGGAACTGTGGGATGGTGTGTCCTCTTGGTGAAGAGGCTAGGGATCTCACTGGAGCCTCTCGTATAGGGTCATTAATCCCATTCATGAAGGCTCCACCCTCATGACCTGAATGTGTCCCAAAGGCCCCACCTTCTAATATCATCATCTTTGGGAATTAGAATTTACACACATGCATTTGGGTGGGACACACTTCCCTATAAAGTATGGAAATAATGTTTTCTTCAAAGCATTGTCATGAGGATTAAGTAGAGTTTTGTAATTTAGGACAGTGTTTCTCAAATTTGAATGTGCACAGGAATCTCCTCAGGGATCTTTTCACAATGCAGGTTCTGATTCCATAAATCTAGGTCTGAACTTCTGCATTTCTAACAAGCTCCTGGGAGATGCTCAAGTTGGGGTTCGTGGCCACATTTGAATTGCAAGGATGTAGGACACTTGGCATGGTGCCTGACACTTAGCAGAGTTCAGCAAATGTTGATTCCGTCTTCCTCTGTCCCTTTCGTGACCCCTTTCCCCATGCTCTGTACTAGGATTAACTTTTAATTTTCATCCTGTGCCTGCATAATAAAGTGACAATGCACTTGTCCAATTGAGATGAGCCTTGGAAAGTTTCCTTTCAAATCCTTAATCTGAGAAATAGCTGTGTTGGCAGGGAAGGGCATATTCTTAAAAGATGTTTTCAAGTTCTAAACAAAACACTAAGCTGTCACGATGTGGAAACAATAGAACTTGTGCAGATTCTGAAAAGGCCGGCACTGTCCTCGGTTAATACCAGGCGACGGTCCATCTGCACTGGCAGGTTCCTTCAAACAGAAGTCATCATGTCGTTAGGGGGACGGCAGCTGGGCAGCATAGATTTATGAAGTCACCGAAGCCTTGTCATCCAGGTGCCGTAGGAGGCTGAAGCAGCTGATCCTTCCAGAAACAATGATGGGTGCTGTTGCCATGACATGGAAAAATCAAGTCTGATTAGACTCAGATTTTGTGAATCTGAATAGGAAATGCTAATAAATTTTGACAGGATTTACATAGTGATTCTATTCTATTCCACTTTAGTCTCCCGCTCTTAATAATGAATGTTGTTCTGTTTTCTCTGGTTCTTCATTCAAACAAGCTAAAAACAAAAAGCTTGCAAATACATTTGAATATTAATTTGGCCTTTACAAATACCAATACAAATTACTAAAAATTTTTTTAGTTTTTCTTTTTTTCTTTCTTTTTTTTAATGTTTATTTTGGGGGGGCGTTAGTGGGAGAGGGGTGGGGGGGGGACAGAGGACATGAAGCAGGCTCTGTGTTGACAACAGTGAGCCTGATGTGAGACTCAAACTCACGAACTGTGAGATCGTGACCTGAGTCCAAGTCAGTGGTGCAACTAACTCAGCCACCTGGTACCCCTCTGTTTTTTATTTATTTCTATAATATTCTAAATATTCTGAATTTTTTATTTATTTCTATAATATTTCTAAAATATTTTTCCCCACTAAATTTTCCTTTAAAGACTGAAATAAGTAAATTGAACATTTTCTCTAAAGCGGTCATTGAATTACAGAGAGCAATAGCTTGCAGAGCCCAAACTTTTTTTTGTTTTTACCTGAGCTTTGACTTGCAGTTGTCTTAAAGCGTACAAAATACTGTGTTAAAATCACACATCTGAAACACCTTAAATGAAAATTGACACTGGCTGTTGTTACTTTTATTTGCCATGATACATTTTAGCTTTTGTTGATTTTGTTAGCATCTTAGAAGAGGCAGCATTGGATACTCAGCATCCAATCAGCATGTAGAGGCATGAATATATTATTATACTTTACATATGTTATAGCTGACCCTTGAAATCATGAGTTGTACTGCACAAGTCCACTTACATGTGGATTGTCTTGATAAATATGGTCCAGTACTGTGTTTTTTTCCCTATGGTTGTCTCAATAATTAATGTTCTCTAGCTCACTTTATTGTAAGAATATAGTATGTAATACATATGATGTGCAAAATGTGTGTTAATGGATTATTTATGTTATCAGTAGGGCTTCCAGTCATCAGTAGGCTGTTGGTAGTTAAGTTTTTGGAGAGGTAAAAATTGTATGTGGATTTTTGACTGCACAGGGATTGGTGCCCCTAACCTGTGTTGTTCAAGCATCAACTGCATACTGCCATTACATTTGAGACATGAATGTAGTAAGAAGTATAGAGTGCCTTCTAAAAGCCCCTCAGGGTATCTTTCTAAGTAATTCATTATATGAACTTGTAATTAATTCAAGGTTAGCAAACATTGAACACAAAATATCATCCTGGGTTCTTAAAGATTCTAAGATAAGACAACTTCCCAGACCCTAAAGATGTATGATCTAATGAGGACTGGAGACCCATAACCAGCAGACAGTTGATTACAGAAGCACAAACTTAGTAACACAGGAGATTGAGAAATTTGTCACTAGGAGGCTTGGGAAGATTTCTTGGAGGGAGGGTTTGAGCTGGCATTTGAAAAAGCAATAGAACTTCAACAGGTAGATATAAAAAGGAGAAAGTTTGTTATACACTCATAAATCCCTCTTGTTCTAGATTGCCAGATCCCCATCTTGTTCTTATCCACAGAGTTGCTTCTGAGGAAAGGTCCTGGACCTAATGCCAGAGTCTGTGTTTTACTAATGCTCCAGTTAAAGAAATTGCTACTGGAAGTCATGTCTAGCTTTAGGATGAGATCCATAATCTAATTTTAGGAGGGCCTTCATCTTACAGATAGATGGACTGAGCCCTACAAAGGATCAGATTCAGCCCAGCCTTATTGCTCCTACTGGCCAGGCCAGTGGCTGTATTTTATCTAGAAAGTTGCCAGGCCAACCCAGGGAAGTGATGTGGATTTTCTGCTATGTTTCTGCTAAAAATAAAAAAACTGATTGGTGAAGATAAAATGTTTCAAAGTGGATGGGGAGTACTTCTTGTTTTTAAATATTGCTGTTTATCTCCTATGTAATTTTTTAAAATATCATTTAAAGAATATAATTTTTACATATACTCTGAGGTAAACCCCACTTACCAATTAAGTAACTTAACAAAACAAACCAACTTTAAAGCTTCTGTTTGGCGGAGGTCAGCATGGGTAAGAAGCTGGAAGATATTAATGAGATGGGGAGAAAGTCAAGTTTTCTCTCTCAGAGAAAAGAAAGGCAATTACAAATTGTAACATAAACAGAAAATATCTTATAAGAAACTCAGGGCCCAAATATGTAGCAGACGAAAATATAACATTATTTTGAGAAATTTGTGAGTGTAATAAGGGATATTCTAGCTGCCACATTCTTCTTAAATGACAGGAGTCAAAATACTTAATCTGTACAGAGAAAGTAGTTGCAGCCCTTTGCAGTGAATGATGTTTATATAATCACCATGTTGTAAATGCTGTTGATTTTCAGCTTTTAGAATCTACGTATAGATAAAATAGGAAGACAAATATGTCTACATAACAAGAATGAAAATGTAATCAATCTCAGCAGTGTACAAAGTAGACAGGAGTTGAGCACTGGAAATGCGGAAGAGAAGAAAGCATGGTAGAGGCTAGCATTCTTATCTTATATGTTGGGAAGTCCAAATGCTGTGCGACACTGATGAGTGAGTAAGATGAAGTTTTAAGTTTATACTTAAGTTACAAATTTGGATAACTAATGGAAGAATTAAAGAGAATAATACAGCTATTTGAAAGGTTTAGAACTTGCCACTCTAAGCTATGCCACTTTAGCATATTGATTGTTTTGAGCTGAAGGCAGTTGGAAAGCAGCAGATGCAGGAAGGCTCCTCTGACCTCCTCCTTTCTACCTGATATCAGATCATTAAATTTCCCATGAGGAAGGTGCCCTCCGTGTAACAGGAAGAGAAGAATGTTCTTATCACCAGAGACTAGGAGTCAGTGCTGAAATGGGCCTATACAAACAAATCTACTAAAATAACTCTTATCTTCCATTAGTTTCCCTCATATATTTCTTAGCCACTTTCCCACAATTTACTGTCCCTAGTCCAAGCCCCTTTGTCTTGTCACATCTCCATAATTTATTGTGCTTTGTGTAAAAAGGTACATAAATTTTGGGCCTAATAGCTTCTTTGGGTCTTTGTTTTCCTTTTCAGGCCTTCCATGTACATATAAAAATATTAAATAAATTTGTCTGCTTTCCTCCTGTTAGTCCATCATGTCAGTTAATTCTTAGGCCAGCTACTGGGACTCAGAGTGCAGAAGGAAGGTTTTCTTCCCCAACGCTATCCAAAAAAACTGTAGAGTGTGGGGAAGTGGAGGGTAGACATATATTAAATCATAGTTTTTCAGGATTGGCAGTTAGTTGAGAATGTCTAAGAAATAGCAATGTCAAGTATATTATGAATTAGGACAATAATCCTCAGAACTAAATACAGAAGTGGCTCTAAATGGTAAACTCTGGGAAGTGGCACTGTAAGTGAGCAGGGATTAGGGAGAGATACAATTTTAATGTCATATAAACAATTGCATTGGTAAAAGGAAATGGGGAAAAAAGAGTTGTATTGCCCAGCAATAAAATTTGTTCAAAGGAAGGGTACCTGGATGGCTCAGTTGGGTAAGTGTTGGACTTCAGCCTAGGTCATGATATCATGGTTTGTGAGTTCTAGCCCCATGTCAGGATCTGCACTGACAGCTTCAGATCCTCTGCCTCCCTCGCTCTGCCCCTCCTCTGCTCATGCGCTTCCTCTTGCTCTCTCTCTTAAAAATAAATAAACTTAAAAAAATTTTTTAAATTTGTTTAAAGGAGCAGCATGCCAGTCAGATTCCCCAGTGAATTTTAATTAGTTTTGAAATTTTAAGCAAAGAAACACTTTGATGATAGGAAAATACTAAGTGTGATTACAGATATTTTATTACCTAAAATTTAAAATGTAGCCTGTGTTTTAATTTTCCTAAATTTGCTTTTTGTGCAGGAAAAAGATTTAGTTCAGCTCTGATCAGACATGTGAATACCACTTTTGTTAAGAGAGATCTTGGATTTTTTTTTTTTTTTTGAGAGGAGTCAAAATGAACTGCTGTGAAGTACTTCCCAAAGGTGTAAATCTTTTGAATCATTGAGAGTTTAGCCTATTTAATATAACATTTAAGCTCTTGTGCAAAATTTTCAATTTATTTTTCCCCATAAGAACATACCTCTGATTCTATAATGCCAGACATTGAAAACAGCTTTTATTATATAAACATTCCCCCTCAATGTATCTGTTTACAAGGCCTGGGAGTCAGGCTCTAGGATCACACTCCCCAGGCTTGTGTAGGTGCTTGTAGGTATGATGCTCGGAGGGAGCAGACCAGGATGTGGGCTTCTGGGGATGCGCTATGTGAAGCCATGTATCTGCGGTGCCATCCTGTGGTTGTGATGCTGAATTAGAGCATGTTTTCATTTTCTCTCCAGGAAGGCCCTTTTGTCTACTTGTCTTTTGTAGGAAACATTGCAGATTCGGAAGGCTTGATTGCTTCATTGTGTAAGTAATTTAAAATGTTTGCATTTGAAATGTTTGAGGAGATTAATTGCAAGGGTGGCTGTCCATTAAATGAGTATCTGTAGCACAAATTGTATGATTTCATTTATGTGAAATGTTCAGAATAGGTGAATCTATAGGCACAGATTATAGATTGGTGGTTGCCTAGAACCATGGGGGGAGGGGGGAGGGGGATGGAGAATGAATGATAATGGGAATGGATTTCTTTGGGAAGGGCGGTTAATGAAGTGTCCTAACAATTTCATTGTGATGATTCAACTCTGTGAATATACTAAAACCCATTGAAGTGGACACTTTATTTTTTAATTTTTTAATGTTTTATTTATTTCTGAGAGATGGAGAGAGAGAGAGGGACAGCGTGAGCAGGGGAGGGTCAGGAGAGAGGAAAACACAGAATCTGAAACAGGCTCCAGGGTCTGAGCTGGCAGTCAGCACAGAGCCCGACGCGGGGCTCGAACCCATGAACTGTGAGATCATGACCTGAGCAGAAGTCGGACACTTAACCGACTAAGCCACCCAGGCGCCCCACGAAGTGGACACTTTAAATGGGTGTTTTGTATGACACGGGAATTATATCTCAAGCTGTATATTAAAAAATATTCTTAGTGAGTGCAGATTGAAGAGTTTGCAGTATTTAAACTGGGTGTTTTCCATACTTTAAAAATCAACTTTCAATTTATTATATATAAATGTGTAGTCTTGGAGATAATTTCCAAAACTCCTCCTGGTCTGCTTACCATAAATCAGTTAACATTCCATCAGTTAATATCGACTTCCTCTCATGTACTGTTGTCAATTTTGACAAATGAGCTGCGTGACAGCAGAGTCCATTGCCAGTATTATAGAACTGCCTTGCGCAAGGGAACTTGTTTCAGATTTTGCTTCTGAAATTCTGCCTCGTTTATCTCATTTCTTCCATGATTCTGAAATCAGATCCTCCAGCCAGGATCTGTGTTGGAACTCAATGTGTTCATCATTAGTGTTAGGAAACTTCTGGAGAATTGAGGGAGCTATAGTTCGTGCTTCTCAAAGCAAAACATGTGTCATCTTTGATGCCTGCCAGGTCCGAGCCAGCGGTATCTCAGGGAGCCTGAGCTCCCGCCTCAGGAGCGAAATGCTGCCGTGCACCGTTGCGTGTGCAATGTGACGAGTGGGCCAGATTCACCCGTGCTTGAGAATTGCTGGGGAGGCCCAGGAGCTGCAGGACCCCAGCCTGGGTCATCGTCCTCCACCCTGGCTGCCTGGCCTGGCATCAGAGAAAGTGAACATGCCAGATTTGACTTAGTTCCATGAAGTGCAAATGTCTAACACGATGTTTGTCATCTTCAGTTTATATTTTTTGCCTTTAAAAAAGTAAAAACTCATTTAATGATGGTGCCCTTTATTTTGAGAAATGGAAAATCCGATAGATAGAAGTAAAGTAGTACTTCTCAGACTTTAAAGTGCACCAGATTGTGTTGGGCTCTTGTTAAAATACAGATTCTGATTCCGAGGGTCTAGGGTAAGGCCTCCCAGATGTTGATCAGTGGACTATCCTTAGATTCACCAGGATCTAGAGCTGGCCTATAAACACTATGTGGACCCCGGTAAAGAAGAATTATTCATGCCCCTAGTTAAAGATGATAAAGAAGAATTCATTCAGGAGGTACCGCTACAGTGGGGTCTTATAGTAGGGGAGAGATATGGGATTCAACTCCAAATACAGCAAGGGCAGGTGGAGCTTTATAGCCAAGAAGCAGGCAGGGTCAGTGTATGGAAAATTACTAAGAAGAAACATCGAGGTCTGTGGGGTTCTTAAGAGACGAACTCAACAGGATTCTTGCTGCAGGCAGGCCAGGGTGATATGACATGGAGGGCATGGATGAGGAATATGATCACTTATCAAGAGTGATCAAGTATCTGCACCCTCATGTTCACAGTAGCATTATTCACAGTAGCGAAGGTATGGAAACAACCTAAGTGTCCATTGATGGATGAATGGAGAAAGAAGTTTGTGTGTGTGTGTGTGTGTGTGTGTGTGTCTGTACACATGTATGTGCATGCAATGGAATACTGTTTAGCCATAAAAAATTAAGAAATTCTGCCATTGTGACAACATGGTTGTACCTTGAGGGCATTATGCTAAGTGAAACAAGCCAAGCAGAGAAAGACAAATACTGTATGATCTCACTTATACATAGAATCCTAATTTAAAAAAAAAACAGAAAACAAAACTGAAACTCATAGAAAAAGGGATCAAATTTGTGATTACCAGAAAAAGAGATCAGATTTGTGGGGGGAAGTGGAGATTGAAGGAACTGGATAAAGTCAATTAAGAAGTGCAAACCTCTAGTTACAAGATGGAGAAGTACAGAGGATGTAATATACCACATGATGACTGTAGTTACCACTGCTGTATGTTATCAAGAGAGTGGATCCAAAGAGTTTACATTATCAAGAAGAAAGCACCTTTTTCTTATTTTGTGTATCTCTATAAAATAATGGATGTGTACTAAACTCCTTGCAATCATTTCACAATATATGTAAACCAAGTCCCTGTGCTGCATATCCCTTACACCTATACAGTGCTGTGTGTCAGTTACATCTCAATAAAACTGGGTGGGGGGAGTGAGCAGATACCAAGAATGGGGGATTTTTGTTACAGCGACCCAGTAGGATTCTTGGCTAAAACTGGACTACGCAAGCCAAAGACAGACCCCTAGATAGGGGGCCTTGTTGAGGAGAGGGCTCAGAGGAGCCCGACTCAGACTTGGTCAAGAAGACAGTCTTTGTCACCCCTCACCCTCTCCTAACCACTCTGGGGTGAAGGGCCCAGCTGTGGCACAGGCACTGGGATCCTACTCCAGCCCCAGTGCGCCTTTCCCTCGAAACCTCTGCCTGAGCCTGGCAGTCAGTCATAGAATAAATGATACCGATCACGCCATCGGGCTTACTACCACTTGTCTGCCCTTTTCCTATCTCGGTGTTTAACCAGCAGAAAAATGACCAGAGATAGGTGGCAGAGGAGGAGATGCCAGAGGCTTGATGCACTGGGACCTCCTTCCTCTCCAGCAGTCACCTCGGGGCCCCATCCACTTGCGCGTGCGTGTGCGCGCGTGTAGACACACACACACACACACACACACACACACACACACACACACACACAGTCTCCTTCAGCTCTGTTGAACTAAATGTGATTTCAGACATACCGTGTTCCCTTCGATACAGGCGTTTGCATTGCCCATGCTCCTCCCTGAAATACTCTCTCCTTCAGCCAGTTCAGGGGTCACCTCTTGCGGTGTAAGGCCCGAGATTAAAATCCAATATTATGTGTGCCTTGACATCTGATAAAATCCAGAGGGCCTCACGTGGCCTAACCATAAGACCTCGCTCTGCTTCCTCATGTGAGGTGCCCTAGCCACGTGGCCCTCCTTGTCACAGGGATGAGGCCTGGTGCCTGTGGATCCCTGAGGAGCAAGTGGGCTTCAGTGTCCTGCCAGCGCTCCAGATTCTTGGAAGTAGCCAATCCCATCCTGCCTCAGGAACCAGGGGCCACCCCGTCATTGTTGCTGCAGGGCCTGGGTCCTGTCGCCCCTCCTAGTTCACTGTCTCTAAGGGTAACCCCCGCACCCCCGCTACCGTGGAGCCCTGTGTGGCGCAGTGACCTCTCTCCCCAGGCTGTGAGTGTGTGTCACTAGTAAATTACCATCAACCTCATCTGTCCAGTGCCACCTGTTGTGTGTGGCCTTCCCCATAATCCTAGGGCTGGACTCCCTTCCTCACCAACAGGGGAAGGAGGAAGTGATAAAACACCTCACCTCTCTCATCTGGCTTAAAGCATCACTTCCTCTGTGTCCCATGCTCAGTTGCGATCACTTATTACCCGGTTTGACCTCATGGAACGGGAGCTCCTTGCGGGCCGCCTGTGCGCTAGGCCCAGGCTGATGCTGCATTCCCCAGGTCCAGCACAGAACCTTCCATGTGCTCCAGGAGATTTGTTGAATTAAAGAGTGAATGGGGGCACGTGGGTGGCTCAGTCGGTTAAGTGTCTGACCTCAGCTCAGGTCATGATCTCGCAGTTTGTGGGTTCAAGCCCCGTGTCGGGCTCTGTGCTGACAGCCCGGAGCCTGGAGCCTGTTTCAGATTCTGTGTCTCCCTCTCTCTCTGCCCCTCTCATGCTCATGCTCTCTCTCTCTGTTCTCAATAATAAATAAATGTTAAAAATTTTTTTTTAAAAAGAATGAAGGAGTGTTGTTATTTTTGAATGTCTAAACACCTACTGGTCTCTTAATGCCTAAAGCACTGACATTTTATTTAAGTGACACTTCCTTAGATTTGGGTGCACTAGAGGCAGCATTTCAGGTATTCCTTTCACTGGCAAATTGTTTCCCAGTTAGTCCCTGGGCTGGCAGTCAGCTAAGGACCAGCAGGGCAGCTCTGCCTGGGCTGCCGGTCCTGTCTGGCCTTTCAGAGTCTCTGCTCAGCATGTGTCTCTGTGTTATCTCATTAAATGACTAATCCTGTTTATTGGCCTTTCTTTCTGCCAAGACAGCCTTTCTTTCATTAGAACCCTTTGTCCGTGGCCCTGAGGGATCCTTCCTTGGGCCCTTACTAGAGACTAGAGCTTTGTCCTGCTGCTCCATGAGTCAGATAGCATAGCTAATGCTTGATCATTCATTCCTTGTCTAAATCATGTGAGAACAATATTGAAAGGAGAGAAGAGGTGAGACTTTCATCTAAAAAAAATTTTTTTAATGTTTATTTTTGAGAGAGAGAAAGAGTGAGAGTGCAAGCAGGGGAAGGGGCAGAGAGAGGGGGAGACACAGAATCCAAAGCAGGTTCCAGGCTCTGAACTGATTGCACAGAGACTGATGTGGGACTTGAACCCACCAACCATGGGATCATGACCTGAGCTGAATGAAGTTGGACACTTAACCGACTGAGCCACCCACGTGCCCAAAGACTTTCTTTCCTTTTTTTTTTTTTTTTTTTTTTCACTCTGATCATTTGAGATCTTAGGACTGGCATGTATTACCTTGATAAGTTAAAAAAGGGAAGAGGGAGAGAAAGAAGGAGGAAGGGAGGGAAGGAGGAAGGAAGAAATGAAGGAAAGAAGGGTGGGTTGGCTCTCCCAATGCATGGCTCTCAGTTCTGCTCTAAAAACACTTTCTCACCTCATTCTTTCTAGAAGAAACAATCCTGATAATGGGGTCTGGAAAGATCTTAGTCCCACTCCCTTGTGAACACATCTGAGGCCTTTGTGGTGGCTGTTGTTAGTGACTCCTGTCTGGACTGAAACATCCCCTTTGTCCATGTGGGATTCATTCTGTAATCCAGCCTGTGTCATTACCATTCCCCCCCACCTGCCCACCACCTGTTTAGGGCTCAGTTTCTCTTCAATTATTAATAAGCACATGTTTTTTTTTAATAAACGTTTCCTTAATAATAATTTTCCCAAATCTAGATTATACCTACAGACTTTATATAGGAATTTTGAAGTAAGGAACTGTAACATAGTTAACAAGATTATTATTAAAGATTGTCTTTGCAAAATCTGGCTGTGTTGAATTAATTTAGAAATCTGTTGCTTATAATGACAAGCGGGGAGGGGGACAAAGAGGGGAACTGTGTGAAAGCACTTTGGGAATGAAATCCTTTTACAATTATACCAAGCTATTGTCATCAGTACCTGTGTTGTGCGGCAAATGCGGTTCAGCCTCAGTTCTCTCACCTTTTGCTAAGGCATTATGAGCAGCAGAGGGAGTGACAGTTGTTCTTTTTATCCCGTCCTTAGGGGAAAAAAGGTCATTTCCATTGACCATCATAAAAATAGTTGCCAGATGAGTAACAAAATGTATTTCACTTTTAGGGAAAGAATATGGCAAAGCTGATGCAAGATGGCTTTATTTTGACCCAACTATTGTGTCTTTGGAAATTCTGACTGTTGTCTTGGATGGGTCTCTGGCATTGGTCCTCATTTATGCCATAGTCAAAGAGAAATACTATCGGTAAGTGCTCGTCTCCTGGCCTGCTGAAGAGGGGAGAAACATTAGCTGTCTCGATGCCTACATGGCATTTGGAGTAGACTATGACCACATTCATTTGTTAGAGGAAAAGTAGATTAGAAATGAAAATTGTTCAATATTAGATAAGAAGCCTGGTGCCACCAGGGTAATTTCAGATCGTTCAAAATAAAAACTATGGGAAATAGGATTGTAGGGACCACCTAGTCATTCTATGAGGAAGAAAGTGTGAACAGCATTGGATGATTTTTCACCAATATTTTGGAAAATAAAAGGGTAATATTTCCATCCCTTTCCCTTTCCCCACCCAATCACTCTTGAAAACTCCCGTTCCACTTTACACCAAGTAAATCCTCTTAATTTGGAGTTAGACATGCAAGATAAATCTTTTCAGAAACAGATTGTGGAGGGTTCGTGAGGAAGGCAGAAGAGAGGAAGAAGAAAGGTGGAAGATTAACTACCTGTAAGACTCTGAGACTTTGAACTCTCTTCCCTCTCTCCTACCTCTTCCCTTCCTTTTCTTCTTTCAGACAGAGTGACCTGGGGCAAATAGAATGCTATCCTGGGAACGATTCCCAAAACAATGTCAAGTAGGGATGATTAAATTTTCTAGCATCTGGAATCAAAGAAGTATTTTTTATTTATTTATTTAAAAAAATTTTTTTAATGTTTTATTTATTTCTGAGAGAGAGTGTGAGCAGGGGAGGGTGAGAGAGAGAGGGAGATACAGAATCTGAAGCAGGCTCCAGGCTCTGAGCTAGTTGTCAGCACAGAGCCCGACACGGGGCTTGAACCCACAAACTGTGAGATCATGACCTAAGCTGAAGTTGGATGCTTAACTGACTGAGCCACCCAGGCACCCTGAAGAAGTATTTTTTAAAGCTTCATTAGAAAAGTTCAGGTTTGAACAAAACCTCTAGTCTTTAATCCACTTTTACTTAGATAGTTGGGAGGAAAAATTAAATTTCTTCCTAGTATCTTGCTATATATCTGATTCTATGATCTTGGTTATAGATTTACTACATGTACCCATTTGTTTGTTACTTCAACCATGTATAATATCTGCATTGTTGAGTACTTAACATACCCATGTATCTCATTTACTCTCCACTGTATTCTTTGAGGAAGAGACTGCTGTTAGTATCCCCTTTTATAGCAGGTAAAATTGTGGCTTCTAGGTCTCTCTTTGCTGGGTGAGCTGTAACCTCTGTAAATCTTCCTAAGAGCTAAGAGTAGAACAGGATACCTGAGAGACTTTATTTCGCTCTGAGAATAATCTTCTAGGAAGGGCAGTATTGCTTCTCCAGAGCAAGCATGGGTCTCCCATTAATTAGATGGACTTGCCCCATCGAAGGAGCACTGTGGGAAACCTGAGGTCCACCTTCAGAGAGCTCTTCTGCTGTGGAAGATGGCGTTAATGCTGCCATTTAAGAAAAGATGTCAGAATTCAGGGTGACAAGCTGGGCTGAGCTGGCCCTCAGCCAGCTTATCCCTTGTTTCTTTCTCTGAGCTGAGCTTCATCCCTTGTTTCTTTCTCTCTAACAGGCATTTCATACAGATCACCCTGTGCGTGTGTGAGTTGTATGGCGGGTGGATGACCTTCTTCCCGGACTGGCTTATGGGAAGCCCCAACCTCAACACCGACAGTTGGCTCTACTTTGGGGTTTATCTGGTATTTTTCAATAGTGTGTGGGTTCTGATCCCAGGACTGTTACTGTGTCAGTCATGGGTAGAACTCAAGAAAATGTATTGCAAAGGAACCAGTTCGGGGAAGAAGTTTCAGTGAATTTTTAAAATCACAAACACTGGTATTTTGCTTTATAAGTCAGAATGGATCAAACCTTTCTGTTTGGCCAAAATGTAATGCATTCCAGCAATGTAATGTAATACTTTCCTTTTATGGTATTGTTCCTCAATAGCCTATTTCACATTGCTTACAAGGTGGCAAGTCTTTGTTATGTTTTATTTTTTTCAATTACATGACAATATGGGAACAGAGTAAATTTTAACTTGTGATAATAACACGTTTAATTATATGTTTATGGCTTGCATTAATTGTTCCACATTAATAAAGCCAATTATCATAAAATGCTGTAGAGCATATTATATTAATTTTTTATTCCAGAACATATTGTTGCCTCAGCTTTTTAAAAAAATTTAAATCCAAGTTAGTTAACATATAGTGTAATAATAATTTCAGAAATAGAATTCAGTGACTCATCACTTGCCTCAGCTTTTAATCATCTCACTCATCTTTTGGTTACCAAAGTGAGACCAAACATGAAATGAATGCTTCTGTTTTACATTTATACTCTATCAAATTTGTGAAGCCAACAGACATGATAGTAGCAGAACCCTGTGAGTAGGCTAACTCCTCACCAAGTTTCACACAGACAGGCAATACGAAAAGGATGCAAAAAGCTATGACAAGTTTGACTACACTAAAGTAGTCTGTTCATCAAAAGCTGCCACTAAGGGAGTGAAAAAGGAACCCACAAGATAGAAGGTATTTGCAGTACATATTACTGACAAAAGACCCATCCTAAATAGTTAAAGAACTTCTGTAAGTCAATTAGAAAATCAAATCAAAAATTAGTAAAATATTTGCATAACTACTTCACAAGAGAGAATATACGAGGGAGAATTTTGGAAACCACAATAAGGTGTTACTACACACCTATCAAAATGCTAAAAGTGGGGCACCTGGACGGCTCAGTCAATTGAGCGTTTGACTTTGGCTTAGGTCATGATCTCATGGTTCCAGGGTTTGTGCCCACGTCAGGCTCTGTGCTGACAGCTGAGAGCCTGGAGCCTGTTTCAGTTTCTGTGTCTCCATCTCTCTCTCTGTCCTTCCCCCACTTGCGCTCTCACTCACTCTCTCTCTCAAAAATGAATAAACAAAATACTAAGTAAAAAGACTGACAGTGAGAAGTGTTGGTGACGAGGTGGAACAAGAACTCTCATACAGCACCAATGGGAATGGAAAGTGGAGAACTTGAGAAATAACTATTAAAAGTGAACATGTACATGCCTTAGAAACCAGTAGTCTGACTGTTAGGTAATATCCTCCCAGAAGCGCTTACTGTATGCACCAGAATGGCAGCATTATTTATTTAATAACCCCAAACTGGAAACATCTTAAATGAATATATTGTGATAGAGACATACAGTGGACTAGTATACAGTTAAACTAGCATTACTGACAAAAACACAGATAAATTTTAGAATGATAAGTGAAAGAAGCCAGACTAAAAGAATATGTATTGTATGATTTTGTTTATATAAGGTCCCAAATGAGGTAAAACTGTGGTGTTAGGGAACGGGTTAGGGGTGCCTGGATGGCTCAGTCAGTTAAGCATCAGACTCTTGATTTCCGCTCAGGTCACTATCTTGCACTTCTGCGTGGACATTGCGAGGAACCTGCTTGGTATTCTCTGTGTCCCTCTAGTAAATAAATGCAAAAAAAAAAAAAAAGAAAAGAAAAGAAAAGAAAACAGGATAAAGGTTGACTTTGGGGAAGACAGTTGGATGTAGCAATGGCGAGTTTCTGAGATGCTGGTAATCTATTTTTTTTTTTCATTTATGTGGTGGTTATAATCTGATTATTCAGCTATACACTTATGAATGGAACCCTTCTCTCTATATATGTTCTACTTTGATTTAAAAGTTTATTTTTAGAAACTTTTTTTTTAATTTTAGAGAGAGAAAGAGACCATGAGTGGGGGAGAGGGACAGAGGGGGAGAGAGAGAATCCTAAACAGGCTCCATGCTCAGGGCAGAGCCCAATGTGGGGCTCAATCCCACCTCCTTGGGATCATGACCTGAACTAAAATCAGGAGTCAGACACTCAACTGACTGAGCCACCCAGGCACCTCTTAAAAGCTTATTTTTAAAAATCTCTGGTATGAAGACCTGGAAAATGTCTCCAGTGGATCCTCATGAAGAGGACACTGTGTCCTTGACAACAGATTCAGTGTAACAGGCTGTTTCCAACCATGTCCCCGATGTGGGCGGAAGGCAGGATGCCAGAGGGAGAGTCTATAAAAGCCTTTCCATGAGGGATTACCTAGTTGTTTCCGGAACTTTGCTCTCTGCTGATCTGGCTCAATCCAAGGGTGAACAGAGTAGAGAAAAATGGATGGGCTGCAATCCTGCAGGCAGTCCTGAAAACATGATGTCTCTCAACAGCTTTTGCTGAGTGCTGAATGGGAGAGAAATGGGGATTACAGACTTTGACAGGAACTTGGAGTACAGATACACGCTGGTGCCAAAGAAGGACAGATCTAAATGTTTTAACAATTAAGTGAGTTGGCGAGAGATGGTGTCCCAGTGTGAAAGTCTAACATATCCTGATGAATAGAAGCCCTTCTCCCCATCAGAGAGAGGTGGGGGCAAGGTGCCAAGGCAATACTATATTTCATTGATACTAAGATAGATTATTTCCCTCCATATTTTAATATTTTAAAAATTAGAATGCATTTTACAGCTGCTATACCATAGTTTGTTGGCGGTAGGTTTTTTCCTTTAAAGTATGAGACATCTTATAATTAATAGTATCTCAGATTCAATGAAATAAGTCACCATCTTCAATGTTGTTCCTTCAGGCCTCAGTATCTCCAACTACTTGGAGGTGACAGTTCAAATTTATTTTAAAAGTCTAAATTTTGGAGGCCCCTTGGGTGGCTCAGTTGGTTGAATGACCAACTCTTGGTTTCAGCTCAGGTCATGATCCCAGGGTCATGGGATCGAGCCCTAGGTCTACTTAAGATTTTCTCTCTCCTCCTCTCCCACCCTAAACAAACAAACAAACAAACAACAAATGTCTAAATTTTGCTTGAGGCCTTAGGGATCACTTACTTTCATACTCCCCTTCACACCTCCCTCCATCCTTTCTCATTTGTTCCCTGGGAGCCAACCATACAAGACAGGCTTGAATGCTTATATAAAATGATTTGCAGTGGGTTATTAATTGCATATATTGTAGGTGAGCAGATTCCTGCAGTCTGTCCCCTCCCCACTGTTGTTTACACTGTAAATTTCCTTTGCAGATTCTTCCTTTCCAGACAATGTTGAGGCAAATAATCAGCATAACCAATCTAAATTCACAGTGTAAATGATAGTTTCCTTGCATTTAATTATGTCAGCTCTACAAGTCCTAGAGTACTAGCACCAGGCCTCTAGGAGAAGCCCACAGATTGTAGTATGAAATCGTAAAATACTACTTTGTCAGAGACAGGTTAGAGGGAAGACAACGTGCAAAACATTTGGGGAAGAATCCTTTGTTTTTCTTTATGTTAAAATTATTATTAAAATCCGTGAACCTTTTCTTGTTTGTTATGAAAGCTAGAGTTTGAATCTACAGATAAATTGTTTATAAAGAGAATAATTGGTCACGGCCTTGCATGAACAAGGTTAACTGTTGCTACTTTCATTTTAGCTAAATGCCCATGGGATAATAGGGAGGGCCTGGCAGGCCTAAGCATAATGTGAGCTAAGTGTGTGGCTTCTCCATCCTCTGCCATTTTAGATCTTTAAAAAAAATTTTTTTTAATGTTTTATTTATTTCTGAGAGAGAGAGAGAGACAGCGCCAGCAGAGGAGGGTCAGAGAGAGAGGGAGACGCATAATCTGAAACAGGCTCCAGACTCTGAGCTAGCTGTCAGCACAGAGCCTAATTCAGGGCTCAAACCTACGAACTGTGAGAGCATGACCTGAGCCGAAGTCGGACGCTTAACTGAGCCACCCTGGCGCCCTGCCATTTTAGATCTTACACCTTCCCTTCCCTCTTTCCACTGCTTAACACTCACAGACCCCAGATGTAACAAAATCCATTTCCCATCACCACCTCATTGTGGGAAACAAATCACATCCGTTAATTAATCTTAAGGTATCAAAAACTGATCATGATGTGATGTATTACCCTTCCTGAATGTATTTGCATAAAAAATGTATTACACAATTGATAAATTTTCATTGCTGAGAAATGGAAAATTCAGATAAGCAAAAAGAAAAAAAAATAATTATGCCTAGTATCATCGGGAAGAACCACTATTACAAATTTAGTTTCTGTTTCTCAAGCTCCTGTCTGTGCATGTATTAACATTTTGGGGAGACTTTAACATTTGAAGTAGGACTTTAACGCCCCTTTCTTCCTCCCTCTCCTTTGCCCTCAAGAGTAGCAGTCCTACAGAACCAGCTGTGGATAGTATTACAGAACATGGCCCCCTTCTCGAGAAATCCATGCACTTACAGAGGTTGATAGGTAGCAGTTATCATTTATTTTTGGAAACTAGTTTCCGTAGATGCTTATGTTGACACATATCAAGTTGACATCTTAAAATATTTGATTGGCCACATCCCAGCTCTTCAAGGGAGGGATCAAGTGTGCTGAGCCTGCTGCAGTATTACGTCCTACGTGTTTAATCCCTTCCCTTCCAGAAGTCTTCTCAGTCCCTTGAGAGTCAGAAGGAAAGACTCTGAATTCTTGCAGCCCTTGTCTGTGTCCCTTAAATGGCCCTGGGTGGCCTTGTATTATTATTTTTGACATCCACCTTCACAACTACACAGGGGCCTCTAGGCCACACTTAGAATCCTAGACTCTTATATTGCTTAAGGGGTCCTTGGAGAGGTCTGCCCAGCCCAAGGAGGCTCAGAGGGCGTAGATAACTGCCCAAGGCCGCACAACTTTTAATTGAGGTAGGACCCCGTGTTCTTTCTATTCCAGCAGTGTTAGACATATTCCCAGGAGCTTACAAGTCATGAAGTTATTCAGTTTTTTTTTTATGATCTAAAAATATTTAGCCTAAAATGCCTTTCCGATCATCCTAGTCTATTCATTAAACTCGAATTGTCTCTCAGTTTCACTGTTTGACTTTGTATTTTTTATTGTCCTGTTGGTGTTTCTCACTGGTTGGACCAAGTGGTCAGGTGACAGCAGTTAACTTGTATAATGCAGTGTTTTATTTAGGGGGAGGGTTGACAAAGTAGAGGACACACTCTCAGCAGTCCCTACTTTTCCAAATTTGAGCAACACTACAGAATAACACACTACTTGTTCCCTACAAATGTGTTTGTGGATGATGCATTTCAGTAAAAAGTAAATTAAACATATGTTTTGGCTTCGAAATTTTGATTCATGGTACCGTATTTTCAGTAAAAGGTGAACAAATTTTTGGTATTTTTTTATTACATTTTGGGGATTGGACTGATTTTGGTACCTGGGGATAGGATTTCGTTTAGTAAGAACTTAAGAGCTGGAAGCAAGACACAGATCTCACTGGTGTGCCCCGAGTGCCCATGATTTAAACGGCCTCTGTAAATTCAGTGCCTGTCCCAGGATGGGACACAAATACTCATGCTCCCTGTAACAGTGACATCTGGTGGCCCCAGAGTAATAGGACAGCAGTGGAGAGCCTGATCTGTGGATATGGAGATGAGTTTATTCAACGTCATAAGGCAGTTGCGAGTCACCACAGGGGCTGCTACCCTTTCCCTGGGAGCCCCTCCCCCATGACACACTTCTCCGTGATCACTGCACATCCAGTTAGCATCTCTGGCCCAAGAACCCTTCAACCTCATCCCCCGTTCCTCAGGGCACTCTCCTCCCATCTCCTGAGCAGTAGACAAGCTAATGATATCTGCCTGGGTGGGAAGATGTGAACTTACCTGTGGGTCCTGGTCAGTTGCCATTGGCCGTGTTAGGCTGGGCCTGACCTGGATTCTGGTGCTCGAGGGCCAGTGATTTACCGCCTCACTGGGCAGCAGGTGGCCAGGGTATTTTTAGTGTCTGGGGCCTTTAGCAGGTTTGGGTAGGGGTAGGAAGCAAAGGTGAGGTCTTCCTAGGTTTAAGTTCAAAGCCTCCCACTTGTGGAATCTCTTCCCTAACTCCCTGTGGGCTTTCAGGCTCCTGGTACAGGGGTCTTTGCTTTAGAAACCACGTATGTCTTCTTGTATCTCTTTGGCTTTTTCCTTTTCCTAGCCAGTCAGGAAGCGCACGCTAGAGACCATGAGACCTTTGGGATGCCTGGGTTGTTTGGTATCCAGGAAAACGACTGGACGTTATTAACGCCCTGAGTGCATACTCATTCCATTTCAAAGCACTTTTCCGTGCACTGTGTTACTGGATCCTCACAATGATCCCGTGAACTCTGTGGACAGCAATTATCATCTATCTTCCTCATAGAGAAGAACCTGGTAGAGAAAGACGAGCAATCACCCCGTGCCACAGGGCGTGCACAAGGCGGAACCTGAAGCTGGGTTGTCCCAGCTTTGCCACCAGCCGTGCTGAGTTAGAACCCGCTTCTGCTGCTCACCAGTGTTGGGATCTTGGGGAAAGATGTTTAACTTCTCTCCTTATTCCCAAACTGAGAATCGTGGTACTTGGCACATACAGTTGTGAGGATGTCTAATAAAATATGCAATAAGCTCTTGTCATCCAAATAAAAGCTCATACAGTGGGGCACCTGGGTGGCTCAGTCCGTTAAGCATCTGACTTCAGTTCAGGTCATGATCTCATGGTTCGTGAGTTCTAGTCCCGCTTCAGGTGAGCTCGAGCCTTGCTTTGGGTGAGCCCTGGCTTCTCTCTCTCTCTCTCTCTCTCTCTCTCCCTCTCCCTCTCTCGCTCCTTCTCTCTCCCTCTCCCCTCCCAATCCCTCACTCAGTTGTGCCCTCTCTCAAAAAAAAAAAACAAAACAACCCTCACATTTATTTGGCTTTGCACATGTCTAGAGGCCAGGCCTTCAATATGTGACATTGCTGCTGCCCTAACATGAGAGACAATTTCCAAACCAGTTATAACACTAGGGTGTTCAGACCTGGGGCTTCTGAGCAGGCACATCAGAGAGAGAAAATAAGGTAAAAATGAAAAAGACTGTGTGCCCAGATGTTTTGTCAGTCGGACCTTCTGAGCCTGGAGTTGAGTTCCCTGGTATAATTACTTGTTGGTGGAAATGCTTTTGTGATGCCTTGTTCTTGGCATCCGTCTGTTTCCTTTCGAAAGAAACATTCTACTTGCACTTCAGAGAAGAGGGTTTTTTCATCAGCATCTGGATAGAACAGTATCAGCACTGGGAGAGACCTGGAGGGAAGGGAACAATGAAGTGACCAAGCTTTCTGCAGAGAGGGCGTGGCTGAGGATCTCAGGCGGTGCACTCCTGCGTTTTTCCTGGAGCAGCTGATATGGACCCCCTGGGCCTGTCCTCTCCACGGCTGCCCCGGCATCTCCGGAGCCAAGGCATGCGACCGTGAGCCACGAGGTCTCCAGCTGATAGGGAGGGACTGCTGTCAGTGTGATCCTGGTTTTTCAAGAGACTGTCAACACACCATGGATCTGTGGGTCCACTGGGTTCCAGCCTCCCAGCTGGATGCCTAGATACCTTTTCACTGGACCGTTCCCTGCTTTTCTTTGTTTAGTGAGCAGTTTCCCCAGGGGGTGGGCAGAATCTGTCTCAAGCCTCAGCACATTTGCCTGTTCAGCCTGGAAGCCTAAGTAGACCTAGCCGGTGAAGAGGACCTTGGTGGTGGTCGTGTTGGTGCCAACATACAAAGAACCAGGTCCTTTCCCTGTGAGTACCAGACCCCGGTTGCTCCCCAGCCCCCATGCCGGAAAGTGGCTGTTGTCCATAGCTCACTAGTTCAATGTCATATTCTGTGTAGAAAGGTTGTGATCATCATATTAAGAGCTCTGAGATGTCCTCTAGTGGAAAAACATGCTTAATTTCATCGAACCCAGCATTTCCCAAGCTTGTTGGACCATGGAGCCCTCTTTTCTTTCTTCTTTTTTTTTTTTTTTTTTTTAATGTTTTATTTATTTCTAGGAGAGAGAGAGAGAGAGAGAGACAGCATGAGCAGGGGAGGGTCAGAGAGAGAGGGAGTCGCAGACTCTGAAACAGGCTCCAGGCTCTGAGCTGGCAGTCAGCACAGAGCCCGGCATGGGGCTCAAACCCACGAACCGCGAGATCATGACCTAAGCGAAAGTCGGACGCTTAACCAACTAAGCCACCCAGGCGCCCCATGGAGCCCTCTTTTCAAGTCAACAGCACTTCCTATCCTTCATATTAGAGCTTCACAGGACCCACTTTAGGAAGCACAGCCACCTCCTGAGAGCTGTCAGCTGCCTGACTCATGGCCACATTCCACCCCAGATGGCATCTCCTAGGATACCGATCCCTCCCCAAAGTGGACCTGAGCTCATCCCATCATGAGCCAGCCCCAGTTGGCCCATCTCCCCCATTCTAATCTCACTCAGTCCTGGCTTTCTGCCACATACCTGTTTGCCTAGTAGCTGAGCCATCCTAGGGCAACAGGAGAGGAGAGAGGATTCTCCTGTGTCTTTACATCTTCATTGTCCATGCAGATTGACACCCAGAGGGCGCAGTTCACCTTGAGGCTGGAATCCCTTTGGACAGTGATCTCCTTGTTTTCCCTTCTTCCCTCCCTTCTGGTCCCTCATCCTGTGCTCTCTTGACATCTGCTTGGGATGCGCTGGGCCTGTGAGGAGCCTTTTATTAGGGGAACAGGTCCCACACAGCCTCATTCCTGAGTTGGAAGAATTTAGCCCTGGCTGTCCTGGCTGGAGTTCTGAAAATGTATTCCTCCATTTTTGTTTTGTTTTGTTTTTTTCTTAAATCCAAACCAGTCATAAACCACAGCACTCAAATGTACCTGTCCCTCGTCTTGTACCAGGCTTTCCTCCTGTCCACAGTCCCACACAGGACTCTCATCACCCAGTCTCTCCCATCTATCAGCCCTGGTCCAAGAAGAGCTGACACTGTTGCTGGGATGGGGATGTTTGTTACACGCCCATGTGTGATTAGGTCCCAGTGGGTCCTGTCCCACCAAGGGACATTTCCCCCCCTGCTTCATGATGGTTTCTTCCTCTCTGCTTTGTGCTCATACAGGAGTCTGCTTTGAGTCCATCCCAGGATCTCTGTCTTCTAAATCCCATTGCCTGCTCTTTGCTTCTTTCTAAAGCCTGCTCTCAGCACACCAAACAATCAGTGTGTTCACTTTGGATCAACAAAACATCACCAAGATAGGAGAGTTTTCTGGCCAGGGACACCCCAAGAACACATGAAATTGGAAGACCAAGGAATATAAGAATTTTAACATGCAATTTCATACAACTTAAAACTAAGAAGTAGCCAATGTCCCTGCACTCTCCCCCTCAACATCCAGGGGGGCATATCCCCTTGACATGACTGCACTTGTGTTGGACTCTCTTGGGTTTAAAGGGTAAAGCACACACTTAAGTAAGATAAGATATCTTTTGCCATCCGCCACACCTTTCTGAAGTTATAACTCCTTTCCTTGGCTCATAAATGATTAAAGACTCAAGCTATTTTCCTGACTCATACTTGGAATACCGTCCCTGAGCCTATTTTATAAGCCTGTGAAATCTTGATATAAAACAGTTCAGTGCTTGTTAGTCAGCTAGTGCCAAGGGGCTAAAAAACCCCACAAATGTCTTCTCAGTTCAACACAACAAGGAGCAGTTGTCTTCAGAGCCCTGTGTGTTGTCTGGGATTTGGCTTATCTGAATTGGGATCAGCTGCTCAACTCTGCTCTGGCTGCAGTGGCTGAGTGTCTCTGCTTCTCACATTAGGTCTCTGGACTACCGTGGTGGCTTTGCTCTATGTGTCTCTCACCCTGTCCTCCTTAGACAGCAGACTAAGCAAAGCTTATTCTTCTGATGGTGCTGGCAGAAGAAACTAAGTCCCAGTGTGCAACGCACTTTCATCCCCTACTTGTGTCACATCTACTACCATCCCATTAGTCAAAGAAAGTCACATGACCAAGCTCAAAGTCATCCAGAAAGGACATTCCATCCATGATGAGGCCATAGTAAGGGGTGGATGGAGAAAGGAGTGAAGAACTGGAGCCTACAGTACCACCATGCTTACCTGTGGTACATAGGATGCTCCAGGGAATCCAGAAGTCCTGGGAAACTCTTGAAGGTAAGTCGGAAAGACCAAAAAAAAAAAAAAAGAAGGAAAAGAAAAGTGACTTGTTCTCTAGTGGTTGTTTTCCAGAGTGGTTCTCTCCTGGGACGCTCTTCAAGATGCTCACAGGCACTCTGAGCCAGAGAACTGGGATGCCGCCCAGAATGTTCCCGAGGAGTGTAGGGAGCAGGCAGCGGAAGGGCAACATGGCGACCAAATAAGTCTTCCAAGGCTAAGGGTGGTGAACCTTTATGTTCTGACAAATGAGCGCCAAGTAAAGCACTGAGGGAGTGAGAGCCCCTGCAGCCAGCCAGGTGAGGATCTGCCTTACCCAAGACAACAACTATTTTAGCCGTGTCTTCTGATATTTTCCCTACTTTCTTCCCCGCCATGTTTCTGTTGCTGTTTCTTGATTTTTCAACTTTAGACACAACTTATTTTTTTCTTACCTTGGAAGATAAGAATTTAACTCTTGCACTCTCCTCCATTTCCACCCCCACACATATATCCCTTCCCCTGTATTCCCAATATAGATATTTTGGTTAAACGAATATTTAGTATGTACACTGTTACGAATATAAAAAAAATTGTTCACAACTGGGCCATTTAATATACTAGGGTTACATCTCCTTTCAATGCAACCTTTTGATAATTGCCCTTCTTTGCATATTTGTTTGCTTGGGTTTCCACATACTCATCAATAAGACAACCTAAACTGTCAAAACTGAAAACTTCACTGATACAATCAAGCATAAGGTCAACTGTTAGTTTCTTTTGTCTGCTGGCTTGAGACATCCTGCTGGGAACCATTCACTCTCCTCCTCTCGGCTTGTATAGGTTGCTATGGATGCATCAGCATAGCTATTGTTCTGGAAACTCCTTTGCTACCCTCTCGTGTTGAACTCCATGCTACCTATATCCTGCGTCTTCATTTTGGTCTATCCTCTTGAGGGAGCATGACTATCCATAGCCTCCTGACAAAAGGTTCATGAGTCTTTACTTGTCTGAAAATGTCATTATTCTGTCTGCACAATTGATTGATAGTTTGATGAGGTATAAAATTCTAGGTTGGGAATAATATTCCCTCAGAGTTTCTCCTTTTTACTTTTCATTTTGAATTTAATGTTAGACCTTCAGAAATGTTGCAAAAATATTAGCGTTCTATGTAATGCCTTTACTGAGCTTCCCCTCATGCTAACATCTAATATTATCCATAGCACAATGATAAAAACGAAGACATTAATTTAGATACGCTAGTATTAAGTGAATTACAGACTATGGATTTCATCAGTTTTCCCAATAATGTCATTTTATTTTTCCAGGGTCCATTCCAGGATCCCACATTACATTTAGTCTTCCAATCTGGAACAGTTCCTTAGTTTTACTTTGTCTTTCATGATCTTAACAGTTTTGAAGAATCGTGGTCAGTTATTTGGTAGACCATCCCACAATTTGTATTTTTCTGATTTCTCATAATTAGACTGAGGTTACTGAATTTTGGCAAGAAAATTTTTTGCAGCAATGCCCTTCTTAGTGCATCTGATCAGGGTTGTGTGAAGGTGGTATAACTTCTTACTGACGATGTTAATCTTGACCACTTGGCTATGTGGTTTGTGCCAGTTTTCTCCACTGTAAGTTATCATTTTTCTTTTCATAATTAATAAATACAGTGGTGGACATAGTTTTTTAAATTTTACTTTAATTGCATTATAGTTAACATACAGTCTGTGTTAGTTTCAGGTGTACAATATAGTGATTCAGCATTTCCATACATCACTTGGTGCTCATCACAATAAGTGCACTTCTTAATCTGCATCACCCCTTTCACTGACCCTCTCCCCCCAACCTTGTAACCATCTGTTTGTTCTTTATAGTTAAGAGTCTGTTTTTTTGGTTTGTTTCTTTTTTTTTTCATTTTGTTCATTTGTTTTGTTTCTCAGATTCCACATATGAGTGAAATCATATGGTATTTGTCTTCCTCTGGCTGACTTATTTCACTTAGCATTATACCCTCTACCTCCTTCCATGTTGTTGCAGATGGCAAGATTTCATTCATTTCTCTGATATTCCATTGTAGATACCACCTCTTCTTTATCCATTCATCTATTGATGGATACTTGGACTGCTTCCATTAACTTGGCTATTGTAAACAATGATGCAATAAACATGGGGTGCATATATCCTTTCAAATTAGTGTTTTCATATTCTTTGAGTAAATACCTGGTAATGTGATTACTGGATCATATGGTGGTTCTATTTTTAATTTTTGAGGAACCTCTCGTGGATATACTTTAAGACTATGCAAATATACTCTTTATCCTTAAACTTTCACCCACTAATTTTAGCCTCAATTGGTGAATCTTGCCTACAACAGTTATTGCTGTAATGTTCTTAATGATAATTTTCCGTTTTCCTCCTTTCCTTTACATTTGTTAATGGGATTATTTTGTAAGAGAGCTGTCCCTTCTCTTCCATATATTTAGTCATCCATTTATTTATTCACATCAGCATGGATTCATAGATATTTATTGTATTCTAGGGGTTATAGTCCAGTTTCATTGCTAAAATTGTCTCAGAGGCACCTCAGTGGCTTTGTTGGTTAAACATCTCTCTCCTCTCTCCCGCCACCCCCCCCCCCCCCCCCCCCCCCCGCTCATGCTCTCTCTCTCAAAACAAATAAATGCACATTTAAGTTAATTAATTTAATTATTCTCAGAACTTTGAAGGTCTTGCTCCATTATCCTTTAGATTTCAGTATAGTTATTAAGAAGTTTAATGCTATTCTGGAGCTTCTGGGCAGCTCAGTCAGTTTAAGCGTCTGACTTCGGCTCAGGCCATGATCTCATAGAGGTTTATGGGTTCAAGCCCTGCGTCGGGCTATGTGCTGACAGCTCAGAGCCTAGAGCCTGATTCGGATTCTGTGTCTCCCTCTCTCTCTACCCCTTCCCCCACTCTCACTCTGTCTCTCTCAAAAATACATAAGCATTAAACAAATTAAAAAAAAAAAGAAGTTTAATGCTATTCTGAATTTGATCTTTTGTATGTGACCTGTTTTTCTCTTTTAGGTTGTTTTGAAATGTCCCAGTATTAAGTTTTTTATTTATCTTTATAAAATGTATTTGTATTGGGCCCTCCATAGACCCTTTCAAGGTAGAAATTCATATGTTCTGAAAAATGTTCATGTTTTACTTATCTGATAATTCATCTCCCTTCACTTGCTTGTATTTCTGGCATACATGTTATTCTGATGTCAAACTTTCGGACTAATTCTCTAGTGTTTTTACATTTTAATTTCCTATTCTATACCCTTTATCTTTTGTTTAGTTTTTAGGGGATTTTTGTTTCTACTTCATCTCCCAACTTTGTATTAGATATTTCGGTGTAGATTTCCAAGAGCTCTTTCTTGTTTTCTAATATTTTTTATAGCAATCTTGCTTCATGGATGTGGTATCTTCTCTTATTTCCAAGGAGATATATATATATCTATATATTAAGTTTATCTTATTTTTAAGAGAGAGTGTGATAGGGGGGATGGGGAGAGGGAGAGAATCCCAAGCAGGTTTCGCACTGTCAGCGAGGAGACTGACACAGGGCTCGATCTCATGAACCATGAGATCATGACCTGAGCTGAAATCAAGTGAGTCACTTAACCAACTGAGTCATCCAGGTGCCCCTTATTTCTAAGGATATTTATTGTTTGTGGGAAGTTTTCTTTTGTTTCCTGCAAAGATCTCTTTTTTCTGAGTTACTTTTTGTTTGCTTTTCTCTCTCTCTTTCATGTTGGAGGCTCTTTCTCACATGTTCTGTCATCCTTTATTGTCTGTTTTCATTTGAGTAATGCATTGCACAGGACATCCACATTGTGCCAGCATTGTCCACCTATATGACTTGCCAAAAACACCTTATCTGAATGTATTCATGCCTTTAGATCTAACTTCTGATTGCCAGGATTTACAGGAGACACAGGGACAAATTAAATGATACCACAAGGAAACAATCAGGCAAATCAGTTGTGGGACCCTCCTTCAGGTAAGTGACCTGGTCCCTTCAAAAAAGGTTACACTGTGAGGCAAACAAAAGGAAGAGGACCCTTCTAGGAAGGACAGTAAAGAGACATAGTAACCAAATGCAGTGACATTCTAGGGACAGTGGGGGAAATTTTAATATGGATTGAATATTAGAATATATTAGGGAATTATGTTAAATTTTATTAAGTGTGACCATGGATTATGTATGGATTTGAATTATGTATGATAATGTCATTATACTGAAACATGCAGGGGTGAAATATCACAGTGTCTGCAGCTCATTTACAAACGGTTCAGAGGAACAATATGTGTACACACTTATATGTAAAGATAAAGCAAAGGGGCACCTTGGCGGCTCAGTCAGTTAAGTGTATAACTTCAGCTCAGGTCATGATCTCATGGTTGATGAGTTAAAGCCCTGCATCAGGCTCTGCACTGGTATCACAGAGCTTGCTTGGAGTTCTTTCTCTCCCTCTCTCTCTCTCTCTCTGCCCCTCCCTTGCTCATGCTTTCTCTCTCAAACATGAGTAAACAATTATAAAATAAATAAGTAATGATAGAGCAAATATATTAAGTTTCTAACTATTGTAGAACTTAAGAGGTAGGTATATGGGTATTCATTATATTTTGAATTTTTCTATATGTTGACCCTTTTCCATAATAAAAATGTAGGTGGAGGGGCGCCTGGGTGGCTTAGTCGGTTAAGCGTCCGACTTTCACTTAGGTCATGATCTCGCAGTTCGTGGGTTCGAGCCCCGCGTCGGGCTCTGTGCTGACTGCCAGCTCAGAGCCTGGAGCCTGTTTCAGAGTCTGTGACTCCCTCTCTCTCTGACCCTCCCCTGCTCACGCGGTCTCTCTGTCTCTCCTAGAAATAAATAAAAAATATTTTAAAAAAATAAAAATAAAAATGTAGGTGGAAAAAAAAGAGGAAGATACGAAAAAGCAGCTAGAAGCTTCTGTGAGCCCTGGGTCTATGGTCAGGGTGCATCAGTTGGTGAACCAACTGTTTCATCAGAGGACCTTCAAATGTCAATGTCAAATCCCTTCTCTCTAGCTGGTCAGAACTCTTACAGAGGAGACCCCAGTCCCTGCCTGGGATGTGTAAACCTCACTGCCGGCACATGGGAGCTGAATGGGGAAGGGATCCACACAGCCTCACCAGTCAATTCACAAGCTTTCACTGAATTCTCCTGTTTTCATAGATGTCTCACACCATCCTCAACTGGGTGATGCCTCCAGAGAATAAACCAACGGCATCCTACCAGGGTGCACAGGCACATTGCCTGGCCTGAGTAAAACAGTGAAGGAGTCTGAGGGTCTGTCTCTTCATAGAGGCTTCCCAGCAATTCTGTTTCCCCCCCCCCCCCCCCCATTTTGAAGCTCCCTGATAGTTCAAGACTGTAGATCTCCTGGGGTTTGGTGCAAAAGGGCTTGCTAATCACTGTGAGGCTATAGAGCATGGTGTCTGGGCCACACCTTTACAGCTTCTGCTGTGTGACCTGGAGCAAGTTATTTAACCTGTCTGTGCTTCAACTCCAAAGTCAGGGTACAAATTCTAGCATTGTTGGGGGGTTATATGACTGAATGTTCCTTCAACACTTAGACTAGAGCTTAGCACAGAGGAAGTCCTTTGAGCTACACATACAACCACCCCCACAAAGCCCAGCCAATTTAGGTTTCCACTTTGTCTGGCCTATGAGATCACTTTCCATCTTCCATATTAGTATTGCTATCTCAAGCCTGCTGCCCTCTCTTCTGTTTTCTTTGTCCTTGTAGGGTTTGACTTTTTTTTTTTTTTTAAATCCCTTTGCCCTCCTACTAGTGAGGTGTGGGCAGACAGTAGAGTCACATGCATGTTGTATTTCAAAACCTTAAATGACAAGTCTCCACAGCTTTCTTTTTTTGTCTTTCCTAATGATCCCCTTAAGGTAGTATATTCATCATATTCTAGGCTGAACTCACTGGAGTATTTCAAGCAGAGCCTGGGGAATGAGTGTCCAGGCTTCTCAGTCAAGACTGGAACTAGCTCTTAATGTTAATCTAGAGGATGGCTGAGAATGCCCAAAGATGATTCTACTGGTTGAACTTCGTTCTGAAATCTGAGTCATCACTACTGGTGGAAGGAAGGAAGGGCTCGTGGCACGGCGGGCCACGTCAAAATGTGTAAGAACCTTGTGACCCACGGCCGTGTTAGAACAAAACAACCAGTAGGCTTCTCACCCCCGCAGCCCAGAGCTCTTGACTCCTAGGAATCATCTGATCCCTGGAGAACTTACTCTTATCCACAGAGTGGTAGAAGGGAGCACCTTTGCAAATGCCTCACTTGAGGAGTTTGGAATGCTGGGTTAAAAGAATGAACTCCTTCTCCAGGTAGGGTCAGGCCCATGGAATTCTGTAATCTTCACTACTTCTGCCTGGGTCATGGTGTTGGCCTGCGCTTGGCAAAGCCTCACTCAAAGTGTAGGATACAACTGAGGAAAAAGTGGCTTTCCCTATTAAAGAATGACGCTACCTTCTGGCTACTTGTCTCTTTTATTTTAGCACAGTCTACTGACAGAAATAAAAGAGGTTGGGCTACTTATTTTCCATTTGCTACTCCCCACCCTTGTCTACTCTGCTCTGTGCCCTGGGAGGAGGCCAGCCGCTGATCCAGAGCGTGGGAAGGTGGGAGGAAGGAGAACGCAGATTGCTAATCCTCTGTTCACTCCCCATTCCAGAAGGGTGTCCCCGGGCCAGCCAGTCAGCTCTCCACTCCTCGGGGCTGTCTTTTCTAAGTGCCTGAGAAGGTGACAGTCCCACAGAGAAGGAGGGAAGGGGGGAAGACCTTCCCTCCTGGGCCTTCGTTCTGCACACAGTAGGTCCCAGCTGTGTGAACAATGAGAGGCATGTGGCCCCACATTTACACCATCTTGAGCAAAGCTGTGAAGTTCCAGCTTTTTCCTCTCTGGTAGCACTTTTTACATTTTTCTGCTGTTCTCAACTTTTAGCTTTGCTTTCTTAACCAAACCCCTCCTACAAAGATCTTGTGAATTCATCCCCATTAAAGTGCAAATAACTATCCTGACTGCCCTTCTTCTGTGAGATTTTCTTTTAAAAACTAAGTCCAAGGGATGAATCTTTGAACATAGAATTTCAAAGAGAAGTGGAATTGAGTGTGGTATTCAATTTCCAGTCTTCTGAAATCATTCCTGTGCATTCAACCTACTAGCTTTTCTAAGAGGAGGGTGCATTTAATGTGGTGAACAGAACATAACGTATAACAGCTTGTCAATCACTATGTTGTACACCTGAAACTAATGTAGCATTGTGGGTCAACTATACTCAAGTAATAAAAAAATAAAGTACATGGAGGAAGTGCTAATTCTAGGCTTACAGTACTTATAGTGAAAGTACTTTGGGCCAGGAAGGGGCAGAGGAGAAGCACTGAAATAGAGATGTTAGTAGATGTGGTAAGAAGGCAGATGGAGGCTAAGTGTCCAGAGTTTCAGAATTTCAGAAAAGCTGCCTTGTGATTTCCCTCTCCCCCACCACCGGCTACTGTCTCACCAGCAGTGACACCCTCTTTACTCCAGAACAAGTCTAGGTCTGGAAAATTCTAAAGGTGGCAGAAGGGATCTGCAAGAAACGTTTGGGCTCCCAGAAATCCATGTTTCATAGGCATTTTAGCATGACTAAGAAGTTGTCTCACATCAAAGGCTAGACTGTATGTTAGAGAGCAGGGAGTATGTGTCTCTTGTAGCTCTTGTACATAGTTCAGTGTTTTGCACGTAGTGGGTGCTCAAAAGATACGGGTTGACTAGATGGACACATTTCCTCACTGAATTCTCACAAGAACTTTGTGGGGTACCCCCTGTGATCATTCCCAATCTGTAGCTGAGGCAGCTAGAGCTTCGTTGGGTTAAATAATCTGCCCAGGTTACCCAGTTGGTGAGGCACAGAGCTGGTGTAGTAGTCACTTCTGACTGACTTTATGGCTAGATTCCAGGCCAGGGCACTTGGCAGCACCAATTTGAGCAAAGGGTGGGGCTGTGGCTCCATCTTGGTAGTGATTCTCTCATGGAAGAATCTTCATAACCCTGAAAATCTTTATGTACATTTCTTTATATTCTTTATATTTTCCCTCCAGGCTAAGGTAACATGTAATGAAGTTTGTGGAATTCAAAAAGGTAGGTAAAAATGGCAAAGTGATATAGTGTCATGTTCATCATTGAGATAATTTATTATTTGAAGAATTGGAAATGCTCTTATGAGATTTAATTTTTTTAGATTTGTGATTTCATTCTTGAAGTCGGTTGTGAAAATATCCACATGGATATTTCCATGTTCCAAGTAGTTGGGGGTTGGGGGGAGGTGGGGGCCAGGGGAGGGGGAAGAATTCATTATGAGGTCTTAGCTTGAAATCTGAGGCAGAACAATACCATTTCTTCATGGAAAAATTTTAAATACTTACGCTCTGTAGCTACATAGCCAAATTTCCTTGGGGGTGAATGTGTCAGAGGAGTGGAAATCAAGACGATGAGGTAAAAATAAAAGACTCCTTTTTCTTTTCCTTTCTAAAAATGTTTTGTTTTACGGGCCGTGTGGGAAAGGGATGCAGGGGTCATGCTTCACCACACCAAGAAATACTTCTCTCAGTAAGTTGGAGGCAATCACAGGTTTCCTTGATCTTGTGAGAGGAGAATGCCATGGGTCAGACTGAACTCATGTTGATCATTCCTTTTTTTTTTTTTTACATATAGTTTATTGTCAAGTTGGGTTCCAAATAACACCCAGTGCTCATCCCCACAAGTGCCCTCCTCCATGCATGTTGATCATTCCTAATTAAGTGTCCTCCAGAAACCTTTTAGGATACATTCCGTTTGATTATCCCTTACTGATGTTATTTTACTCATCATGGGTGCAACCAGAAGCTCACAGAGCCAAACCAAGGGGAGCTGTTGGGGAAATATAGTTACAACCAAATCTCCTGCCAGCCCAGAAAACCTCTCCGCAAAGGTAGTAGAGAAAGAAACAGTTTCCCTATTGAATAAGCATTCAGCCAGAATGTGATGTGCGTCACAGGCGATCGGCTAGAGATTGCAAAGACAAAAAAGGGATCTCACTCTTGGAGACAGACAGGCAGACGCACAACCCATTACCTACATAATAACCAGTCCACCGGTTAGAGGACTTGACAGCACCGTTTGTCATTCAAGGTTCATCCTAGATTTACCTGGTAATTGGGGTCACCATCTGTTAGCTAATTGGCTTTAATCTAAAGAGAGACAAACTTCCCATATCTTAATGACAAAAGATCGTTTTGCAACTGGGAGTGAGGCACCTGAGAAAGACATTCCTGAGTCCTAAAGCTGTAAACAGCCTTAGCTTTTTAAAGGATTTACGTACACTTCATGGGGCGTCTGGGTGGCTCAGTTGGTTAAGTGTCTGACTTTGGCTTAGGTCATGGTCTCATGGTTCATGGGTTTGAGCCCTGCGTTGGGTTTTTTGCTGACAGCTCAGAGCCTGGAGCCTGCTTCAGATTCTGTCTCCCTCTCTCTCTGCTCCTGCCCTGCTCACATTCTTTCTCATTCTCAAAAATAAGTAAACATTAACAAATTTTTTAAAAAAGGATTTACGTATATTTCAAAGAGATGGAGGAAAGAACTTACAAACTGTCTAAAATAAATGCTCTAAGAAAAAGGATGCAGGGACACATCTCTTATTTTCAACAGGGACAGTTGAGCCCCCTATTTTGAATTCGTATCTGCCCTCACAGGCAGCAAAGGTTGGCCTTTCTACCTCCTGTTCATTCAGGGACTCTCCCATCTTGTGCCGGGCTCTGCAGAAAGAGGCACACGCTAAATAGCTCATCATTCCTATTTGACTTCCATCTATCTGAAGGCTGGGCCTGGGGCTTCTGGAAGGGAGTGCCCCACCCCCATTCTTTACTCACTCTGGTGAGTTGTGACATTTTGGTTCGGAGGAAAGTGCAAGTCTTGTGTGAGGGGACCTCACCTCCCCACCTGAGGTTGGGGCAGGGACGTTTGAAGTGTTGATGTGTGTTTTAAATCCTTGAGGACAAGAAGGAAAGGCAAGGTCCTGGCTCACTCACATGTGGGGCACGGGTGCCTGGTCCACACTGGGGGACACAACTAGCCCAGCTCAGCAGTAGGCAGCGCGTGCGTAGACCAGGGAGGACAGACCACTGAAAACCACAACCCAGCAGTCACTCTGACCAAAGGATTGATTCTGACCAAGGGAGGAAGGAGAAGACAAAATGAATATGTATTTTATCTCTGAGCAGAAGATCAGGAAGAAATCCCTTCCATCTGCCCCCTGCCTCCCGCTTCTGTGGCCCTGGAGGGGGCTGGCCTGCCTCTGGCGGGGAAGCAAGGGCCCAGGTTTCCCTCCTGACTATTGACTGCCCTACTTTTCAGTTGCTGGCCGCAAAGGGAATGTGATTCCCACCTGTAAGGGCTCTTCTGGACCTAGTGTCACTTTTGCTTCTGGGAAGTCAAGACTATCTCCCTCAGGGAAGGCTCTGAGAAAAGATGGAGTTCCACCCTCCCTCTAGCACCACCAGTGTTACGTGGTAGCGGAAGGAAGGATGGGACCCCCATCTCCCCCCATCTCGGCACACTCCTTTCAGGCACTGGCTCTGGGCCTGTGGCTGCTCTCACCGGCTCCCTTCAGGGGCTTGGCCTCTCCCAAGACCCCCTAGCATACCCTGCTGCATCCTCACTTAGCATTCCCTCTCCTATTAGGACTAAAACCCAGGGGGTTCTGTGCATGTTGTGTTCTAGAAAGAGCATCATGTATGACTTTTTGCTGTTGTCTTTACTACAGAGGATGCCTGATGTGCAGGTTTGTCCTGCCATTTTGACTCTACAGCTAATGAACCTTTTGGAGCTCTCATTTTGGGGATTTCATTCTGGACAGTTCATAGGACCTGAGGACTCCCTCCCAGGTCACCCAGGTCAATAGCTTCAGTCAGCTATTCATTTCTCACCCAGATATTTAACGAGCAGCCCTCAGTACCTTATATCGTTACAAGCTTCAAAGAGGATCCAAGGATGTAAGGCAACCCGTGATCTCTAGGAACTTAGACCATACTTGCAGAGGTCACATACCCACACATGGAACAGCCTCAGTTCAGGCACTGAGAAGGGAATCACCACCATGAGAGTTCAGGAAGGGGGGTGAACATGGGATGAGGTTTCCGGGCAGAGCTTCCTGAGGAGGTGGGATCTGAGGGTCCTCAAAATCATGGGCAGGGTTCAAACAGCAAAACATACTATGCCTATGAAACAGCAGGGGCTCAGGAGGTTTCCCTATGGTTGTGTGACCCTGGAGGACCCTGCCACGCTAGCATCCGTCATGTACGTCTAAGGACTGCCCGTTGGCATGGAAACTTGAAGGGCTGGAGAACATGCACAGAGGGGCATTGGAAAGCCCAGGAGAGTGCTGCAGGGTCTGGTGTCCTGTGGGACTCCCATGCTCACGTGAGGTGAGTGTCGCAGAAGCTGGTGGGGTAGAAGGCTGGCAGAACTGCCCTTGGACTCTGAGGTTCCCCACCTCACCTTCCAGCCAGAGAATTGTATAGTAAATATCCCAGAACTCACCTGCTGGGTAATTCTAGGTGACATTCATTCCCTCCAAGCAGGGACCAGCAGGCAGTTATGGTCAACGCTAACTGGGCTTGGTTCTTAGTGATATTTTGCTTTGTTATCCTTCTTCCCAAATCTTATCGGGGGGGGGGGGAGATGAGAGGAGATCTCCTGGGGCTTGTTAAGAGCACATCTGCCTTCAAGGATTTGGAGCTGTCGGCACGCACTACCTGCTGACCCCTTTGTCTGCTCTGTTTGATCTCAGCAAGGAGCATACACTTGGAGCTGGACAAGAGCATGGTGCATCCCGGTGTCAGAAAGGGGACTGATGACGATCGTCAAGAGAAGAGAAACAAATGCCCATGGCATGATGGCTGCTGTGGTGACAGGATGCCTGTTTGCACCAGCGGGCCCAAGCGTATGCATGTCAGTCAAAAGAACCCCGGTCTCCCTCTACAGCTTGCCTCCCTGCTTCATGATCCTCTCTCCACCCAAAGTCGGCTACCCAAGCTATCTCCCTGCCACATATCAAAACAGTTCAGGAGACAGTTCATGGCTGATGGACCCTTGCCCATTACAGAGATACAGAAATGTTGGGTAAACTATTACCAAAACCATTATGCCTTAACACATGCTGTCCTTGGACAAAAGAAGGCATATCCCCAAATGGCAGAAAGGCAGACAGAAATCACAGCCAAAGCAGTTAAGTAAGCTGGGAGCCTGGAGTCCATGGAGATATCAGGGAAGCCAAGTTTAGGCTCTAGGAACTGGGCTAAGGTTATGACACCTACATGGGAACAGGAGGTATGGCCTTAGGCTTGCTTGGAAAAGAGAACATTTTGATCTGAGCTCAGTAGAAAAGCAAGAGTATCAAAGAGACACCCCCTTCCTTAAAAGAAGACTGAGAAATGCTGTCCACCTACTAAGGGAAGTATGAGGAAGCAAATGGTGTATCTTGGGACAGGGGTGCAGAAAAAAAAAGTCACCTGTCAGAAATTGAATCCCTATGGCCTGTGCCATGAATGGGCAGAGAATCCAGATTGATGCCACCTGTGAGGCCCATGAGTCCCAAGCAGAGAAACTAACATAATGTTTGACTAAAACAGGTGAAACCTCCAGAAGCCTAGTAGACACTAATGTGAAACCACTCTATGTAGAAACACTGTCACAGGCCAGGGCACATGGGAGTCACACAGGAAAAAACAAATCCTCCCCGAAGACGAGCTCACAATAAAAAGTGACAAATCACGTGAGGAAGGAGCTTCTGCTTGTGGGTACCGGCATATGCATCCAGCAGGGTATTTCCTATCTCAAGGACTGCGGGTCATAGAAGGATCTGGAAGAAGCTGTAAACACATCTATACCCAGCACTTCAAGAGCAGAAGCACTGGCCCCATCCCAACTTGTTACTCTCGGGTCCATCTTCTCAGATCATTCCAATCCCTCTTATCATATACACTCAAAATCTTGAGGCACTTTCAAATTCTTCTCTCAGCTTTTACCCTTAAAACTGGCTTTCATGGGCACCTGGGTGGCTCAGTTGGTTAAGCATCCGACTTCAGCTCTGGTCATAATCTCATGGTTCATGAGTTTGAGCCCCACGTCAGGCTCTGTGCTGACAGCTCAGAGCCTGGAGCCTGCTTCAGGTTGTGTCTCCCTCTGTCCCTGCCCCTCCCCCGCTCACACTCTGTCTCTCTGTCTCTCAAAACTGAGTAAACGTTAAAAATTAAACAACAACAGGGGCGCCTGGGTGGCTCAGTCGGTTGGGCGTCCGACTTCAGCTCAGGTCATGATCTCGTGGTTCGTGAGTTTGAGCCCTGCACTGGGCTCTGTGCTGACAGCTAGCTCAGAGCCCAGAGCCTGCTTCCGATTCTGTGTCTCCCTCTCTCTCTGACCCTCCCCTGCTCATGCTGTCTCTATCTCTCTCTCAAAAATAAATTTAAAAAAATTTTTAAAAATTAAACAACAACAACTGGCTTTCAATTTCCCATCTCTCTTCCCCTCCTCTCTGTTACTGTGAAGGCCACCTCGCTGGTCTTCCTGCCTGCCTGCCTCCAGTGTCTCCCTCCTTTTTTTTCCCACCACTGTGCTGCCACTAAGTTATCTTCCTAAATGGGAAGTCCAGCACTTTCACTTCCCTGAGCCAGATTACGAAAGTCCAGACCTTCCCCAACTTGGATTTGATGTTCTTCCCAGTTATGTTTCCTAATATAATACATCCTCCACCCACCCCTCACCCCAGCCTCCTGCTTTGGCCACTCCAGCTTATTTGTTCTTCCTTCACTCTCCCTCATGCTTCCAAGCAGTCTCTTCCTTTTGACTAGGCTGCTCCTCTCATAACATCTGCAGGAGGTCAACCGTGGCTTAAACCTTCTAGAAACATGATGTTATGGAAGAACACAAGTATCATGTGGGCTAGACTTAGCTAGTTTCAAATTCCAGATCTGTCACTTAGTAGCTCTGTGCCTCAAGCAAGTCACAACCTCTCCCAGCCTCAGTTTCTAATTATGCAAAATGAGAATGATACCTACTTTGTGGAGTTGAGAGGATGAGAGATAATCTATGGAAAGCACCGAGCACAGAACTTAGCCCCAGCGAGTGCTCAATCAACAATTGCTGAATTGAGCCTCCATCTGCATTTTTATGGGAATTTTGGCTTCCCCAACCGGAGCTCCATGAGGCCCAGGGCCTTGTCCAATCTGTCTTTGCATCTTTGCACTTTCCTGTGTCTGGCACAGGAAAATCCATACACTGACTAGTAGCAGAAAGAACTCAGCATGCCTAACCTGATGTTAGAAGGAAAGAATTTGGGTAGGAGGACTCGGTGGATCTCAGATGTTGGAGGGGTATTGAGGGCCCATTTATAGTGTGTCACTCCAGATAAGGGGCTATACGGAGCACAGTTGTAGCCCAGGGTAGGACTATCCAACATGTAGAGCTGTTTAACATGAGAGCAGGTGTCAAATATAAGCGGCTGGCCATTAAAAACTCAGATTATAGGGACATCTGGGTGGCTCAGGTGGTTAAGCATCTGACTTCAGCTCAGGTCGTGATCTCATGGTTTGTGAGTTTGAGCCCCGCATCGGGCTCTGTGCTGACAGCTTAGAGTCTGGAGCCTGTTTTGGATTCTCTGCCCCTCCCCTCCTCATTCTCTCTTTCTCTCTCTCAAAAAAATAATAAAACATGTTTTTTAAAAACCTCAGATTATAAAAAGTAATCCTGGGTTGGATGATGGATAAGACCGGATCAGTGATCTTAGCTTTTACGAGACACAAAAGGCTTTGGAAGTCTGATAAAAGTTCTGGCTCTTCTTCCCCATCCCACCCCTAAAAAAGGTTCAAAGCATAATATTTTGCAGATAATTTCAGGAGCTTCATGGTTCCCAGGTAAAGATCACCTGAAAACCCTGGTAGGATGCTATGTTCAACTTTCTTTTTTACTATTAATAATGAGAAGGAAGCATTTGTTATATGTATTTTCAAAATTCACACCTGATATCTCATAACTAAAAACTTGGTGCCTTTTGCCCAAATTCAATACTTTTTTTTATTAAATGAATGAATAAATGAATGAAATCTTTGATTAATCTGATCTTTAAGGAAAAATATGTTCTATAAGAAAAGAGAAGAAAAAAAGATAAAAATGAAACAGTTTAGAAAAAGACCAATATCAGATGATAAAAGGTAGAGAAGAGGGGGCTCCTGCGTAGTCAGTCAGTTAAGTGACTGACTCCTGATTTTGGCTCAGGTCATGATCTCATGGTTCATGGGTTTGAACCCTGTGTCACGCTCCACACTGTCAGTGTGTAGCCTGCTTGGGATTCTCTCTCTCTGTCTCTCTCTCTCAAAGTAAATAAACTTAAAAAAAAAAAAAGTAGAGAGGAATTAACCAGGATCAGAGAAAAGGATAAATTTTGGAAGGTCTTAACACCACCCTCGTGCCCAGGGCTCAATGCCCGCTGTGAACTTCCAAACCCAAGATTCTGTGGGGCAGAGTCACCTACTCAATTCTGCTGGCCCTGGCTGCTTGCACTCGGAGTGATCTCAGCATGTACCCAGGGGCTCCCTGGGAAAAATCACTCATAAGATTGTGACCATGTCCAGATGATATTCTAATCTGATTTTGAAACCTCTTTCCCTGTATGAATTTAGGTCTTAATTGCCATGCAACTATTATTCATTATTGTATTAGTACAATTGCTCAGTTCACCCTTGGTCATGAGTTACTAAATGAAGTGTGTGGAGGCATTTTTTTCCCCTTCGAGTATTATTATTCAAAGAAGAGTTGATTTTCAACATTAACACTAGTGACAACAAGCCCCAAGAGGAAAATATCCTGTCCAAGCACAGAAGGACTTCTCGTTTGATAAACTGAGCTTCAGATTCTCAAGGAACCACAGACACCTGCTCTGCTCTGCGGGGATCCAGTCTTCTTGCTCCTCCCCCCTTCCCCGCCCCCAACCCCGCCCCGCGCCTGCGCTCACGTGGACACACAGCGGCCGCGGGATTTCAAGAGGCTCCTCAGGCTCTGCAGGGCCTCCGGCAGCCCCGCGCCGGTGAGGGCGCTGCAGGCCCGGAGCTCCCAGCTGCGGTCCCGGAACCTCTCTAGGCCCAGCCTCTCTCGGATCTCAAGCAGCGGCAGGGCAGCCGGCGCCTCCTGCTTGTTGGCCAGTACCAGGAAAGGGACGCTGGCCATGTGTGGGTCGTCCAGGACTTCCGTGAGCTCGGCCACTGCCTCGGGCAGGCGGGCTGCATCGGTGCTATCCAGCACAAACACGAGGACATCTGTGCCTTCCAGGTGGTCCTTCCAGCTGGGCCGGAGCTGGGTCTGCCCCCCCACATCCCACAGAGTCAGGGACACCTGCCCCGGCGCTTCGAGAGGCTCCACGTTGAAACCAACCGTGGGCAGGGTCTCCACCGTCTGGTGGCCCTTCAGTTTGTACAGGAGCGTGGTCTTGCCGGCTGAGTCGAGGCCGATCATCACCACCTGGGCCTCTGCCTTGTGATCTCGGGAACTCACAGAACCCATGGTGGCCACTGCTAACCCCTAGGGGAGAAAGGCCAAGTGCGCACGTCAGCCATTCTTGCCTGAAGGAACGCAAATGCAAGCAGGCAAACGGAAGAAGAGGCTCGACTCCCATCGTAGGAAGTGTTTATACAAGGTTGGGTTTCAAACACAGGCCTGGGCTCTGAAAGGGCCAGGAAGTAAGGGTGTATGAGTCACCATGAGCTGACCTATCTCGGGAAGGAGAGGAGGGAGCTGAGTCAGAGAAGAGGGCAGGGTGCCCTGGAAGACTCCAGATGTGGACTCACTTTCCTTGCGAGTTAAAGCAAAGAGGAAAAAGGAGAGTCTAGTTAGACATAACCTAGTTCAGTAGAAATGACTTAAGGATGGCTTCAGTTATTGCTTGTCTGTGGCTTCCAGGCTCTACTTCCCTTCTGGAAGCCTAAAGCCTGAAATGGAAGCTAGCTTGAGTTCAGTGCATCCAGTGAAGAGACCATTCGGCTCATAGAAGCTTCTGCTGTCTCTGGAACTTTCCTCAGAACCAGCACCGTGTCCAGTAAACAGTGGCTATTTATAAATACTGTCGCCTGGGGACAGATTTATCAGAGCAAAATGGTTTCCTCTATTGCCTCATCAAGGTAAACTACCTCTAGAGCAAAACTCACGTTCCTCAAGAATCCCAGTTTCTAAAACCAAGACCTGTTCCCCACTTAGGGGAAACCTGGCTGGGACGAGAGAAGGGACATCTGTATATTCCGGCTGTTCCTGCAGGAAAATAAGGCAGGCTCTGTTCTTCCTTATGCGGGGACTGTACAAGGGAAATGAAAGTTACCTCTGTGTTATTAGACTGTGGCTGAAAAAGCTCCTCCTCGGTGGCCGTCTCCCTGCATGCAGCTGCTCTCAGCTCAGTCCCTTGTGTCCCAACAGTGAGATGTGAAGGAAATGTTGTGACTGTTGCTGGTTCTCCTTTTCTACTTCCTTCCCAGGTGGTTGGGGGCGGGGCAGGCTCATCAGCCCCTCCCTCAGCCCTTGACTCCTCTGGCAGTCCTTCTGCTGGGGACGTGCCACAGAGATGTCCCCGGTTCCTTAGCTCTCGAAAGGGCGAAGCCTAACACCAGCCCTGTTTCTTAGCAGCTCAGAACACCTGCCTTGATGTTTTTTCTGGAGCCTGGAGATTCTTTTGTTTGCTTGGATCCTGCATGCTTTTAAAAACTGCCCAGACGACTTATGTGTGACTAAAACACTCTGTAAAAATATAGGTCAATATGTTGAAGGTAAACTATTAAAAAAAAAAACTAAGTAATTACGTCAATGTGGTGGAACTGTGGGCAGTGATACTTACTGCTTAATTTTTTCTTCAACAGTCATCATGTTTTCCCCCTCAAACAATGATACCTCCAGAAAACATAATTTTTAATTTTTTAAATGTTTATTTACTTTTGAAAGACAGAGACAGAACACGAGCCACAGAGGGAGACATAGAATCTGAAGCAGGCTCCAGGCTCTGAGCTGTTAGCACAGAGCTGGACATAGGGCTCGAATCCATGAACTGCAAGGTCATGACCTGAGCCCAAGTCGGACGCTTAACCGACTGAACCACCTAGACGCCCCTGGAAAACATAATTTTTAAAAAATTAGCCAATCAGGGGCGCCTGGATGGCTCAGTCGGTTGAGCGTCCGACTTCGGCTCAGGTCATGATCTCACGGTTCGTGGATTCGAGCCCCGCGTTGGGCTCTGTGCTGACAGCTAGCTCAGAGACGCTCTCCTGCTCATGCTGTCTCTCTCCCTCACAAATAAATAAAACATTAAAAAAAATTGGCCAACCAGAAGCCATGAATTCTTTCCGTAGCCCTCTAATTTGCATCTGCAGTTGCAGTGATTCGGCTCTCATAACCAGTAGCATTTGTGTGGTGCTTAATACTTTCCCATACATTGCATTAAAAAGTCAAGAAGCAAGTTGAGGGTTATGCCTCTCCCATTTTACAAATAAAGAAAAAGGCTCAGGGTAAATGATTTGCTTGAGATCTTGCTGGGATTTATTTATCTCTTCCTCTTTCACCATGTCTGCTACACACTAAGAAAGTGCTTTGCAAAGAGCAAACATCCTGTTGTAATTATAGGGTATTTTAACAGGAGGAAGTGGTTGAGAAAAGTCAGAAACACGGAGTGTGGTATGTATGCCACTGTGTTGTTATTGACATTACTGTTGTTTAGTTCTTTCGGGTGCCTGTGGCTATAAGCTATTGTTACTTTGCAGCCAGCCTGGGCAAGTGGGAATTTATAGCCAAGGATCAAGGCGGGGGTCAGCAGATAGAAAACTACTAAGAGGTTCTGGGGGGATTCTGGCTAAGCTGACCTAACAGGATTCTTGCTGAAGTCAGGTCAAGTGACCAGACTTCACCTTGGGGGATGGTGGGAGATGAGGAACCCGATCAGATATTGAGGTAATTAGATATTAAGGGCGGGGCATTCTGGTTAACACTTAGTAGGGTTCTTGATAAAACTGGATTTTACAAGGAAGTGCACCGATGGGCTGAGAAGAAGTTTCAGGAGCCTGACTAAAGTTTGGTCAAGCAAAGAATCTGTGTCATTATGCCAGAGCAGGGTCAAAGCATTAAAGACCTCTGTGGAGGAAGGCTTGTTTGTCTTATTGTGGTAAAGGGTGATCAGATCAAGCTGAAACTTAGTCCTGTCCAGCTGATGAATCCTGCCAAGATTTGATTTGCAGGACTGGGATGGGCAGAAAATAAGGACACAGGGGCTAAGAATAAGATGTGCCTGGAGCCTGGGAGCCAAGGGAGTAACACTGCCGTCACTCTGACCCCAGTTCCTTCTGTGTGGCCCTGAGGATCGAGGAGAGGTAGAGAGAAGCTGAAGAAGCCATTGACTTGTGAAGAAAGATTAGACTAGGTACTGTTAAGTTTCCCTCAACTCATATATCTTATAGGCACAATAGAATTTTTTTTAAGTTTATTTATTTGTTTTGAGAGAGAGAACGAGCTGGGGAGGGGCGGGAGTTGGGGGGGGGGGTTGGACAGAGCATCTGAAGCAGGTCCATGCTGACAGTAGAGAGCCCGATATGGGGCTTGAACTCACTAACTGTGAGATCATGACCTGAGCCGAAGCCAGTCACTTAACTGACTGAGCCACCCAGGCACCCAGGTACAATAGAATTTTTATTGAGCAGCTATAAGCAAAGCTCTGTGTAGTCTATCACATGAGTTTAAAAAAAAAACAAAACTGTTCAAAACGCATCTGCATGCCTTATGAGTGAGAGAAGTCAGCGTCATTCTTGTCTATGAAGACTATGAAGACTATGACACCATATATTACAATTAGATATAGGATATATTGCAGACTCTTAAACTGCATTTATTTTGCATTTTGAGTTGTACTTAGAATTATTATCACATTTAGGGGCTTGTGAGTGTTTTACATTTATAGAACAACTCATATCCCCTTTCTGCTATTCCTAGTTTCCATTTTACTGGTGATGCTATCTCTTTATAACCAAATGAGGAACGTGGCAAAGTTGGAGCGAATTTCTGTGCCTGTCTCTCCTGTCTGTCTCCCTCCCAACAGAAATAGTATCTTGACAGTCAATCTCTTTCTCTTTCTCTCTAAAACCAAAACAAAAACAAAAAGTGGGAAAAGGAAATAGGAGTGAGTGATCTGCTTTCTGAAATAGTGCAAGAAAGATCTAAAGGATGTGGGGCGTCTGGGTGGTTCAGTCGGTTAAGCATCTGACTTTGGCTCAGGTCATGATCTCGTGGTTTGTGGTTCGAGCCCTGCATCAGGCTCTGCACTGACAGTGTGGAGCCTGCTTGGGATTCTCTCTCCCTCTCTCTCTGTCTCCCCCTCCCCCCATGGTTTCTCTCTAAAAATAAATAAACTTGAAAAAAAATAAAAGTCTAAAGGATGTTAGACTTGCACTGAAGCAGTTTCGACTTCTGTATCTAGGTATTTGCAGGAAGTTTCCTGACGCTAAGAGGAGGAAAACAACAATAACAACAGTGGCCAGAGACTGTCTCCTGAAAATGTGCAGGCAGGATAATGTGGAGGCCAAGACAAAAGTGTGATGCTCTCCAGCCGTGCCTCAGAACAGGAGCTGATGATGACAGTGAGCTGTTGCTATTTCTCTTCCAAGGTTGTTTCAATATGCAAAGTAGGTTTTCAGTAGCAGCTGCTATTTAATCACCCACATTTCCTGAACTGGATAGTGTATTTTTAGTTGGCAGGAAAAAAAAAAAACCAAAAAAACAAAACTTGATTAGGAAGGAGGTTGGAAGGTCACTTAGTAGCTAGAAACTCAAATCAGGACTTGAGACTTCTTAACATTTCCCATATGAGTTACTGTCTCTCTGGGCAACTAGGAGCAAAGTGTTTACTTCTTTTGGAAAAAAAAAAAAAAAATCACATAAGTAATGATGAATATATTGTTTTTCCTTTGAGTGTCAAACAATATAAATGCCTACAGGACAAAATTCTTAAGTTCATTCTTTAAATCACTACTCCCCTCCTATGAGGTAATCAGGATTAGTAGTTTGATGCACGGTTTTGCAACTATCTTTCTATATATATACGTACATATTTTGGAGCACATGCATGTATTTTACTGTTTATTTTTTTATTTTTATTTATTTTTAATTTTTAAATTTTATTTAAAGCCAAGTTAGTTAACATATAGTGAAATAATGATTTCAGGAGTAGAATTCAGCAATTTACCACTTATAGACAACGCCCAGTGCTCATCCCAACAAGTGTCCTCCTGAATGCCCATCACCCATCTAGCCCATCCCCCCACCCAACACCCCACCAGCAACCCTCAGTTTGTTCTCTGTATTTGAGAGTCTCTTATGGTTTGCTTCACTCTCTGTTTTTATCTTATTTTATCTTATTCCCTTCCCCTTTTTTTGTTTTTTTTTGCTTAAGTCTTTTTAAATATAATTGTGATATATGTAACTTATTTATTATTTTTATTATTAATTAATTATTATAATTTTATTACTATATAATTAATATAACTTATTATTATTGAACAATAATACATTTATGAGATCTTTCCATGGTCATATATATACTAACTCACATTCACTTATCTTTTTGTTATTATTTTTTTAAAGGATTTATTAAATAATGAAAAGGCCACAAAAAATACAAGAAGCATAATACTAAAATATTCACAGATGAAATTACATGATTCTGAGATTTGTTTATAAATCATCTGGTAATGGAGAAAAAGTAGCTTGGGATATAATATAATGAGATTGGCCATGAATTGATACTTGTTGAAGCCAGGTAGACAGGGGTATATTATATTAGTCTCCTTATCTTGCATGCCTTTGAAATTTTCCATAGTCAAATCTAAGAAGCATATATAAGAGGCATAAACTATTCCAGTTTGCCACATCTTTGATTCTGCCTCAGCTCACAGGCCTACAAGGCTCCTGGCACTTGTCATGTTTCATATTTTTTCCCTTCACCAGAATCTGCTATTACCTCCCGCAGTGTAGATCACTCCTGCTTTACCTTTATCACACTCTGTATATATACAAACACACACCACACAGTCACACTCACACACATACTCCCACATTAAAGGAATGATCTTATTAAGTTGAGAGTTTAAAAGATAGTTATCACCGATTGAGCCCCTAATCTGTATCATACACATTGTCTATGTTTGTTTAGTTACTCCCCCCAACAGCTAACAGGTAAGACTATTTTTGTCGCCTTTTATGGATATGGAAACTGAGGTAAAAATGATTAAGTAACTTGCCTAGTTTTTTCTTTTTTATTCTCATTTAATTTTATATCATTTTGTGAACTATTTTCATATAAATATATGTAAAAAAGGATCAGTACAGTCGCTGAGAAGCAAGCACAAATCTTACTGAAGAGGAACATTGCCATTATTAGACAGAAGATAAAGTGAAGATAGTCTCTGAGTCATAGTATGCATTTTGCTTCCTTGGGAGTTCTGTAAGAACCCCCTCTCGGCAGTTAGTGTGTTCGTGTGCAAGGTCATGACAGAGTCTTAGGAAGCATAGGACTTAACCACAGTTGAGGCCACAGGCAGGCCTTCCTGGTGGGAGAGTGGGAATGCAGTCAGTAGGAATGGACTCTGCTGTATATTCGACGGCAAAGCCCACTTCCAGCTGTCAGCAATGAGCAAATCAGAACACTTCCTGAGGCAAAGGGACTATCAGCTGGTCCGGGCTGTAGGGCATGGAGAGGAGGGGACTCTTGATTACTCATTAACGCAAGATCTAGGCCTGTCAAATACAGATAAGAATCCAAACTAGGTTTGCCTGGGAATTTTTTTTTTCCAGGGAAAGAGACTATAATGACAGCAGATAGTTTGGTGATAAGTCTTTATTGTGTCTGTCTCTTAAGAATTAGTTGTTCTCTAAATCATATGTACATCTTCTTTGATATTCACTTGACCTCTGTCCTGTGTTGGAGTCTCTGCTTTTTTTCTTAAAAAAATTTTTTTTAATGTTTATTTATTTTGAGGGAGATAGAGACAGAGTGTGAGCAGGGGAGGGGGAGAAAGAGAGGGAGACACAGAATCTGAAGCAGGCTCCAGGCTCTGATCTGTCAGCACAGAGCCCCATGCTGGGCTTGAACTCATGAACCACGAGATCATGACCTGAGCTGAAGTCGGACGCTTAACCGACTGAGCTGCCCAGGCACCCCTCCTTTTTTTCTTTTTAAGTTTATTTATTTATTCTGGGAGAGAGAGAGAGAGAGAGAGAGCACGTGCTCACATGCAAAGGGAGGGGCAGAGAGATCGGAAGAGAGAGTATCCCAGCCTGATGTAGGACTCCAACTCACAATGAGATCACGACATGAGCTGAAATCAGATGCTTAAACAACTGAGTCACCAGGAGCCCTGATCCTCCTTTTATGTTGCAGATTTTCCCCTTTCTTGGTTCACTTGGTTGTCTTAGTGAAGCACATATTCAGTAACTTCTTGGATCCGTGGGAGGTAAGTTTTTACACCTTGAAGCTCTGAAAATGTCTTTTTTTAAAGAAAATGTTTATTTATTTTTGGAAGAGAGAGAGAGACTGAGCACCAGCAGGGTGGGGCTGAGAGAGAGGGAGACAAGAATCTGAAGCAGGCTCAGGATGAGCTGTCGACACAGGAACTGTGAGATCATGACCTGAGCCAAAGTCTCACACTTAACTGACTGAGCCACCCAGGGGCCCCTGAAAATGCCTTTTTTAAACTCTAACAATTTATTAATAGTTTGTCTGATATGAGATTCTAGGATGGAAATCATTTCCTTTTAGAACGTTGAAGGCATTGCTTCAGTGTCCTGTTGCTTCCACTCCTGGTGTTGAGAACCTAAAACCAGACTGACTCTTGATCCATCATTTGTAACTTTCTTTCTCCTTGGAAGCTTATAAAATCTTCACTTCATTCCAGGAATTCTGAAATTTCATATCATGTATCTTAGAATGAATCTATTTTTGTCCGTGATGCTGGAAACTTAGTGGGCCCTTTCCTCTATCTCTTACTGCCAGAAGTAAATTACTTTCAAGTTTGGGACATCTTGAATTTTCTCCTCCATTTTGTATGTTCCTTCTTTTTGGAATTCCTATTATTTGGTTGCTGAATTTTTACTTATTCTCTAATTTAAAACATATCTTTTTTCTGGGGCGCCTGGCTGGCTCAGTCAGTGGAGCATGCGACTCCTGATCTCGGGGTTGTAAGTTTGAGCACCACACTGGGTGTAGAGATTACTTAAAATCTTTGGGGCACCTGGAGGGCTCAGTCGGTTAAGTGCCTGACTCTTGATGTCTGTCGGCTCGGGTCAGGATCTCACAGTTTGTGAGTTTGAGCTCTGCATTGGACTCTGTGCTGACAGCACAGAGCCTGCTTGGGATTCTCTCTCTCCCTCTCTCTCTTCCCTCCCCAACTCTCTCTCTCTCGAAATAAATAAATAAACATTAAAAAAAATTTTTTTTTAATCTTTAATATTTTGTCTTTCCCTTCTTATACCTTTCCATTTTCTGGGACATTTCTTCAACATTATCTTTCAACCATTCCATTATATTTTCATTTCATCTATTATATCTCTTCCCACCCCCCCCCAAGGATTCTTTTTTGTTCTCTGAATTTTTAAAAACAGGATGCTTAGTTTAAAGCATGTTTCTGAGGTTCCATGGAACCAAGTAGAATAATGATAGGGGACCCTCAAGTGGAGGATGTGTTGTAACAGCCAGAGGGTTCATGTTCTATTTTCTGAGTTAGTGAAGTCTGCCTTTTTCAGGGTATTACGTAGTCTGTTTCCCAGCATGGAGCTCACCAGCCTGCTTCTCCTGGCTCCTATTTGCCACCTTGGGATAGAATGCTAGATCGTTAATGTGTGCAATGATTACACTGTGGACAGATGAAGGAGCATAGAACATTCACCAACATAGATCATATGGTGGGCTACAAGTCTCAATAATTATAAAAGAATTGAAATCACACTGAATATATTCCTGTGTGTCACCACAGTGGAATTAAGGTAGCAATAAATACTGGAAAAATATCTGTAAAACGCCCCAATTTGGGGGAAATTAACCTATTTCTAAATAGCCCAAAAGTCAAAGAAGAAATTGCAATGGAAATAAGAAAATATTTTGAGGGGTATCTGGATTGCTCAGTTGGTTGAGCGTCCGACTTCAGCTCAGGTCATGATCTTACCACTCATGAGTTCGAGCCCTGCATCAGGCTCTGTGCTGACAGCTCAGAGCCTTGAGCCTGCTTCAGATTCTGTGATTCTGTGTCTCCCTTTCTCTCTGTCCCTCCACAGCTCACACTCTGTCTATCTCCCTAAAAAATAAATAACCATTAAAAATTTTTAAAAAAAGAAAATATTTTGAACTGAATAAAAAGGAAAATACAACATGTTAAAATTTGTGAGTTATAGCCTGGGAGAATTTATACACTTAAATGCTTATATTATAAAAGAAGAAAGATGTAAAATCAATTAAGTGACAGAAAAAAAGCAAACTAAATACAAAATAAGCAGAAGAAATAAAAAATAATCAAAACAAGAATGAAAATCCACTAAATAGAAAAAAAGAGAAAATGAACACAGTCAAATTTGGTTCTTTGAGGGGCACCTGGGTGGCTTAGCCGGTTAAGCGTCTGACTTTTTGCTTAGGTCATGATCTCGCAGTTCGTGGGTTCAAGCCCCGCGTCAGGCTCTGTGCTGACTGCCAGCTCAGAGCCTGGAGCCTGTTTCAGAGTCTGTCACTCCCTCTCTCTCTGACCCTCCCCTGCTCACGCTGTCTCTCTCTCTCTCTCTCCTAGAAATAAATAAAATATTAAAAAAAATTTATTAAAAAAAGTTGGTTCTTTGAAAAGATTAATAAGATCAATAAACTGTTAAGGTTGATTAAGAAGAAAAGAAAATCATGAAGGATAAAAAAGGTACTTCACTATCAATTTTAGACAAATAAAACTGACAAGGAAAATATTATGGATAGTCTTTTTTTTTTTTTTTAATGTTTGTTTATTCTTGAGAGAGAGACAGAGCATAAGCAGGGAAGGGGCAGAGAGAGACACAGAATCAGAAACAAGCTCCAGGCTCTGAGTCTTATGCCAAAAGAACCAATAACAGATGAACTGAATACATACTAATTATTGAAAAAGCCATCTTTTTTCTGGGCTAACTTGAAATACCTTTATTGTACACTAATTTATATATTGAGATGTAGGTGTGGGTTTGGATGCTTTTACTGTCTATATCACATTCTATTACTGTATTGGCTCTAAAAGTGCCACAGTCAACCAGTGGGAAGTTGTATCACCTTTTCTGAACAGCCTCAGAAGTCACAAAGGGCTATTTCTGCTGCATTTGATTAGTCACAAGCAAATGATCAGCCCACTTGGAATCCAGGGGAGGATACATAGACTCTGTCTCTCAGTTGGAGGAGTACCAAAGAATGTGTGGCTATTAAAAAAGAAAAATCCATGCTGTCTTAAGTGGTAATGCTGCTAATGTTTTTGTAGTGTAATATTTCTCCAGATTTTGGACAAATATCTTTTCTAAATTTGAGGACCTTTCAGATTAGGTTATGTAGAGATAGAAACAGCAGTTATCATTTGTTTTTCTCATAGACAAGTAGTATAATTCATGGAAAATAGGTTTGGTGTTTTTTTTTTAAGTATAATTGATATACAATGTTATATTGGTTTCAGGTATACAACTTAGTGATTTGACAGTACTGTACATTACTCATCGTTCACCATTATTAGTATAGTCACTATCTGTCACCATACAACATTATTAAAAAATTTGTAATGTTTTTGTTCTGAGAGAGAGAGAGAGAGACAGTGTGAGCAGGGGAGGGCCAGAGAGAGAGGGAGACACAGAATCCAAAACAGGCTCCAGGCTGAGCTGTCAGCACAGAGCCCGACATGGGGCTCGAACCCACGAACTGTGAGATCATGACCTGAGCTGAAGTCGGATGCTTAACCAACTGAGCCACCCAGGCACCCCAACATTATTATGATATTATTGATCATATGTTGTACTTTTCATCTCCATGGCTTATTTATTTTACAACTGGAAGTTTGTACCTCTGAGTCCTCTTTATTTTACCCGTCCCTTCACCCATCTCCACTCTGGCAACTACCTACCAGTTTGTTCACTGTATTTAAGAGTCTGTTTGTTTTTTAATTGTTCATTGTTTCGGTTTAATTTAGATTCTACATATGAGTGAAATCATATGGTATTTCTTTTTCTCTGTCTGACTTATTTCACTTAGCCAAATATTCTCTAGATCCATCCATGCTGTCTTAAAACGGCAAGGTCTCATTTTCTTTTGACTGAGTAATATGGAGAATAGTTTTTAAGGGTAAATTTATATTGCCAGATTTGTGAAATCTGGCTTACACAGATGAAATTTACTACACAATACCAAATATTATTTAGATTCTAAACTTTGGGAATTAAATCTTTGGAATATTTTACAATGTAAGTGGGACAGTTTTCTTCCTAAATTGTAATTTGACTGATAGTATTTGGCAATATCCAGCACATACCTCAAAGAGATTCACAGAAAAAGAATGATTTTCTAAAATGTGAAAATTTTCTTATAGAAACTATACATTCATTTTTCACACAAAGGAGCATGAATAGGGAATGTAGACAATGGTGAACTAAGTAACACATTTAATTTCTCTAAAGCTTCAAATCCCACTATAGAATCCTGCTGAGCTAGATTAAATTAGACCACATGGTGAGCTCTTTAAGCAAAATTAAGTGGCCTTGTTCCTCCACTTACCACTTCAGTTATAAGAAAGTACTGATTAGGAGCATTTAGACCAAAGAGGAAAATGGACAAGAACCAGAATATATGCCCCAATCTCTAAGCTGATTTAGACCATTTGAAGGAGAACTTTCTGGAATAGGGAGTGGTAACTGCCTTCCCTGGGCCAATTTTACCTAGCTGCACAGGTAGTGATAGGAAGGGGATTAATGGCTGCTCTAGAGGGAAGGCAGAGAACTCCTTCAAGGAATGGATATTTACACAATATAGGATTATTTATATACTTATGTCCTCTAAAAAAATATATAGCCCAAATGGTATTCCTGAGCTTGGTATATATGTACCCATGCTTGGGAAAGATGTGGAGGTTGGGGGAAGTGAACAGGTGAGGAGAAATCTGGAGTGTAAAGGAGCTTGGATTTCCACTGGAACCCCCTTTTTTTCCCAAAAGAGATACTGGCAGAGTCACAGGGTTAATGTTCCCATCTCAGTTAACCCATTAGGTGGGAATAATACATTTACACACCAATGTGTGAGCTTATCTTCATGAACCTTCCATTCCCCCCCCCTCAAAAAGAGAGAGAAAAGGGTGCTAAGGGTTTTTTAATGTATTCTCAAATGTTAAAAAGCTTCTCTTCCTTTTAATTGCTCTACCCACTTATATGTGAAATGAATATTTCAGAGTTTGCTGCGGTAGGAAGAGAAATAATAATAGGACCAAAGAAAAGGAGCGGCATTTTATTTTATTTTTTTAAAATGTTGTATTTATTTCTGAGAGAGAGAGAGAGAGAGAGAGAGAGAGAGAGGCAGCATGAGTAGGGGAGGGTAGAGAGAGAGGGAGACACAGAATCAGAAGCAGGCTCCAGGCTCTGAGCTAGTTGTCAACACAGAGCCTGATGCGGGGCTCGAACCCACGAACCGTGTGATCATGACCTGAGCCGAAGTCGGACGCTTAGCCAACTGAGCCACCCAGGCGCCCCAAGGAGTGGCATTTCAAAACTGCATCAGCATATGACCTGTCCGCAATCATTTGTAACAAGTGTTAGAAGATTTCCATTTAGCCACCTGCTGGATCTATTGCCTTTTAAACCACTTTTGAGGTTATTCCTGTTTTGCCAAATGCAGGAAGAGGG